>NW_024610089.1:0-490589 GCF_016920785.2 Ixodes scapularis | reverse complement strand
AACTTGAGGGCTTCACATTCAGGCAGAAGTTCGGGCCATCCCCCCGAAAATTCTCAGTTCGCCGTGTCAACGTCACCCTCGAAAGATTCACCACCTTTGGGGACACTTGGTTATTCTTTCGTGATTTAGGAACCGGGACCGAATTATTGTTCGATAAAGCCGCCTGCTCATTCCTTTGAGTCCCGCTCAAAGGAATGAAAGGAATATTCCTGTAAAGTCACGAATTCTAGACCCATATCAATAATATCTACTTGTTGTAAAATACTTGAGCATGTTGTTTCGAAGCATATAAGGATGTTTTTAGATACCTACTCTGTACTTGATGAAAAACAGCATGGCTTTCGAAAAGGCCCGTCTATCACAACTCAATTAACAGAATTAATTCACGATTTTTCTTCTACCCTTGACAGAAGAAGTCAAATTGATGTAATTTTTTTAGACTTTCAAAAAGCATTCGATAAGGTAAACCATAATAAATTACTTTTGAAGCTCAAGCATTTACTAAAAAACACGAAAGTTCTGCGATGGATAGAAATGTTTTTGTTTTGTAGAAGGCAATTTGTGAGCATTGATGGTCACGCTTCCATGCCTCGCGGGGTCGACTCGGGAGTCCCCCAAGGTTCTTTACTTGGGCCCCTGTTTTTTTCGGTTTTTATTAATGACGTTCTTCGCGATATTACAGTAAAGGCACGACTTTTTGCTGATGATTGTATATTGTATACTTACATAAACGATGATTCTTACCATGTTGAACTAAACGACCGTTTGCAGAAAATTAGCAAATGGTGCGAGATCTGGCAACTGTCTTTAAATACTGACAAGACAGTTTGCATGTCAATAACACATAGGAGAGTTCTTTCTGTGTATAACTACTACTTGAAGAGTGAACCTTTGTCTAGGGTAGATGAATCTAAGTATTTAGGAGTAACAATAACCAGTGATTTAAGTTGGAACAAACATGTCAGTAATATAATAAAAAAAGCCACAGCTAAACTCTGGTCACTAAGACGATAATTAAAATTGGCAACCACTGAAACTAAATTGCTAGCTTATAAAATGCTAATAAGACCTAGATTGGAGTATGCTAGTGAAGTTTGGGATCCTCACACAAAAGGTTTAATATTGAAATTAGAAAAAGTTCAAAGAATGGCACTGCGTTTCATTTTTTCGAAGTACAGAAGACTGGATTCACCAACTGAGCTCTATTCTAAGGCAAGCATCTCCTTATTAGAAGAGAGGAGAAAAAATAAGCGTTTAAAAATGCTTTTTATGATTTTAGATGGCACACTGCAGATTGATAAACATAAATTCATCAAACCCCATCTATCTAGAATCACACGTAATAAGCATACTAGGAGAATCGAAGAGTACAGATTCAACAAAGAATTTTTCAAGAATTCGTATTTCCCTCGGACAATAAGGGAATGGAATACACTTCCTGAAAGCGTTGTTATATCCAAAACGGTTTTGGATTTTACAAAGTGTCTCCCATGTAACTAATAGACCTCCTGTTATCATTTTTGCTGTACTTTCTGCTTTTGATATGAGTATTAGTTGTCGTATAGTCCTTCATTTTTTGTCATTGTGTTCTGCATGTGTATTACATCGTCTACTGTTTTTTGTACTCACTCCTATCATAGTCCCCACTGGGGGACTGATAGTATTATGAAATAAAAAAATAAATAAAAATAAATAAATAAAATAAAAGCGCCCTCCTTTGACGCGCCCAGAATTTGTGGAACTCTCCTTTTTTCAGTATTAACCAATAAAGGTATACTCCACAGAGGACTGGAACCCACGCCAGCGATATAAAGTCCAAAAGCTGTTGCAAACCTAAAGACCTAGCTGAGCTGATGATTCACTGCGGTCCTGTAGCTTTTGAGGATCCTCTTCTTCAGGGACCATGGGCCGTTGACCGTACTCAAGTAGGCGAACTTCGCGGGATCCACCAACCTCTTCCGCGTGCACACACTGAAGACACATCTGTCCGCTTCCAATTGGGTGAGCTGGTGCCCTAGCTTGCTCAGCACAAGCAGGACGTAGACATCCTCGGAGGCATCAGGAAGGCCACCCAAAAAACCCGGACCCGACGGACAATAGCTTGACTTGGGGAGAATAACTGCAATAATACTTAAAGAACAAGCGAGCTGGTGATGATTCATGGTAATAAAGCCCGAGACTCAAGAACACAGAAGGGGACGAACACACCACAACGTCTCAAACACAGCTGAAGGTTTATTTGTCAGACACTCGTTTAAAAAGGCGAGCCCCCACGGTGCCAAAACCGATATCCACAATCCCGAAAGTCAAGCCCCTTCCTCCCGTCCAGTCCACGTCAGCAGCCCTCCTCGCACACACAGCCATCCACATGCGCTAGGCGCCACAGAGTCCATGAGAACGTCCCAGCAGTTGACTTATCACCCTCCACTGCCACCACTGCTAATCCCCCATTTCCTCGCAACGCTTTCTTGCCCCCCGCCGTCGAATTGTACACAAGCACAGCACTCAAATATACCCTCTTCCCGTCCCCCCCCCCCCCCCCCCGTTACAGTTTCCGACCTAAACACAAACCACGAAAACACATGGGGAGGCCCACTCAGTGAGCCAAAATGCGCCGCAAAGTAATCTCAAAGCTGTACTGTTTGTGCCGCTATCCGTCCGCCCCCTTCTACGTACTTCCTCATTATTAATTACTATTACCAACACGCTCGTTTTGTACTTACCTATCCCCGACCTTCCCAAAAACCTACCCCCCCCCCCTTCCATTTATTTCGGTCTCCTTCCAATGCCTTAAAAAAAAAAAGTCAATATTACTTAACCTTTTGGCTGGATCTCGCCCGTCATGGAGACGAAAACTCCGTTTCTGATATAGGACCAGGTTAGGTTGTCTAAAGAAACGGAAGGATTGCTTATGCAGTTCCCAATACTCCCTATTCTAATGGTCTCCCTTAATATCCTTTCAGTCGTATCCTTTTCACTGTAGATAATTTCTGTTCGGGCCCACTCCAGGTTCCACCCATTGCACTCCTGAACATGTCTGGCTATTTCTGAATCTTGAGTCCTCAATTCTACTGCCCTTTTGTGCTCTAATAATCGTTCGTTTACACATCTTCCTGTTTGGCCAACGTCAGTAAAACCACATGTCAATGTGTACCATAAACTACCCTTTCCCGACACTCGACTTCTCTATTTCTGTGTTTTTTTGGACACCCGCTCACCCCTTCCGTGAATGGGGTTAGTCTGCTGAGTTTAAAGCCCGGTCTGAAAACCACAGTTACGTATAATTTTTTAGGAAGAGCCTTCAAATTATGGGAAACCGAATGGTAAAAGGGAATGCAAACTACATTGTTCATTTTTTCTCTTTTACTCTGACCGTACTTGCCAAACGCTGCAAACCCCTCGCGGCTACGCTCTCCACAAGCTCCCTTTTGTATCCTGCCGCTAACAATTAAGACACTTGCGCCTGCACAGCCTTCGTAACTTTATGCGCACAAGACTTACTGAGCGCACTATTCAGCAGTGAAGCGGCAACACCTCTCTTGACCGTCTTGGCATGACAATTTATGTAGGGCAACAACGACCTGCGTTCATCCCTGCCGTACCTCCAGCACAAACTGTTCGTCAAACTTATCTTAACACCCAGAAACTGTAGTGATCCATTTTTTTGAAATTTTGTTACAAAGGTGTTGCCGCTTCACTGTTGAATAGTTCGCTCAGTACATCTTGTGAGCATAAGGTTGCGGAGGCTGTGCAGGCGCAAGTGTCTAGATGGTTAGCGGCAGGATACAAAAGGGAGCTTGTGGAGAGCGTAGCCGCGATTGGTTTGCAGCGTTTGACGGGTACGATCAAAGTAAATAAAAAAAAAAAAACAATGTAGTTTGCATTCCCTTTTACCATTCGGTTTTCCCGTAATTTGAAGGCTCTTGCTAAAAAATTCAACCTAACTGTGGTTTTCAAACGGGACTTTAAACTCAGCAGACTAATTCCATTCACGGGAAGGGTGAGCGGGTGCCCCCCAAAAAAAGTTAAAGCCATTTACAGGTCACGTAACCTTCGTGGGGTCACGTGACCTCGGGGAAGGGGGTCACGTGACCGCCCAGGTAACGTGACCCCCCAGAGAAGTTTTTCCGAATTAAAATTAACTGTTGGGCTAGTTGGTCAAACATCTTAATTACAAAAGCGCAAAGGACAAGGACAGGACAGAGAATGAACGGGACAAGCGCTTACTTACAACTGATTGTTTAATGCATGATAAAAGAAAGACGAAAATGAGAGGAGATTTAATAAATTAAAATTCCAATTTTTTCCCACGTAAAATGATTAAAAATTATTTGAGTAAAATCAGGACTGATAGGAAAATAAAATTAAAGAAAAGCATCCAGATTAAGAAAAAAAGGTAGCGGTACCCTATCTCTTTCTCAGACAGTGAAATTGATGGTGTGCTAATGCACGTGGCTCCTTTTTCGATTATAGTTTTTGCCTCGAAAATTTCTCTGATAGGGTACCTCAATCTTTCTTCTTAAACTGGATGCTTTTCTTTAATTTTATTTTTCTATCAGTCCTAATTTTACTGAAGTAATTTTTAATAATTTTACGTGGGAAAACAATTGGAATTTTAATTTATTAAATTTCCTCTCATTTTCGTCTTTCTCTTATCATGGACTAAACAATCAGTTGTTAGTATGCGCTTGTCCTGTTCATTCTTTGTCCTGTCCTTGTCCTTTGCGCTTTTGTAATTAAGATGTTTAACCAACTAGCCCAACAGTTAATTTTAATTCAGTATCTTTCTTCTACATTGGGCCCTTTTCCGTGTGTTTCTTCAGTATACAGTGTTTCCTTGTATGTAAATTTCATCGCCATCTCAACATGCAAAGCGAGGTTCTACTCTTTTGCCATCAGACATAATGTGTTGCCGCAAGAAGTAAGTGCCCATTTCGGATATGCAAGACCATCCATGCAACATAACAAGAGGATGTGCAAGATCCTAAGGTCTGAAATGTGGCGACAAGTGCGGTTTTACAGGTATTGCCTCAGCGTTCTTGCTGGGTGTGGAAACCCCAATGACAAAGGTGGCGGATCCAAATACAGGGCCTTCTTGAACACGGCCAGACAGATGACTGAATTCCTGTGGGGATCTTACGTCCCTCATCTGAAAAGCCTACGTTCACCTAAGACGCAGCCCAAGGGTGAGTTTTTCACCCTGTTGGGCGGAGAACCTCTTCCAGAAAATATACGCAAGGTGCTTGAAAAAGGCCCTAAATTTTGCACTGAGCCGAAACAGCAAGGAGTGTATATGGTGTCTAGCATCCGCGACATCGCTTCAAAAGCTCAAGAAAATGATAGAACGAGATGCGTAGCAGACTGCGTTGACGTAGTACTGAGAGCAGGCCCACCATGTGAAAGAAAATTGAACGTATCTCGGGTTGTTGACCATTTCCGAGAAAACAACTTAAACCTGCTGGTCTCCGACAAGGAAGGAGGCTTCGTTGTGGCACCTAGAGAAGTCTACCTTAATAAAGCTCGGTTGGCGATTGACAAGATATTTAACTACTTGGAAGGGTTTAAACCCAAAGTGATAAAAACAAAGGCTCTCCAACTTTGCAATAGATTGAACTTAACTCAGAAAACAAAATACCGCGGCAACAGGTGTCCAATTGGAAATGTTTTTTACGGCAAAAACTCATAAGGAAAGTTGCCCATTTCGAGTAGTGGTAACAGAAAAAGGATCATGGCAGGGAGCTATGTCTAGATTCCTTCTAGACCACCTTAAAATTCTTGAAATCAACGATCCTTTTTTGATTCCCGACTCGCAAACATTGATAGAACAGCTTAAACAAGATGGCACGACAGTGAGGTATGGGTTTTCGCTTGACGTGGAAGACTTATTTTACTCGGTCCCACACAAGGAAATGTTTGCGGCAACCATTGCGTGCATCGAGAACCATGGAACTGTGTCCTTCCAAAATCAGTGCGGTATCTCCGTGGAGTCATTCATGGAGATTCTGAAGTTTTACCTCACCTCCACTGTAGTGACGTTCAACAACAACACATATATCCAGAAAAAAGGAATATGCATTGGCTCATGCGTGGCATCAGTTATGTGTAACATCTTCTTAGCCCAATGTGACAAGAACATAGCCCAGAAGCTGCCAGCAAACCTGGTATCACGGGTGTTCAGATATGTTGATGATTATCTTGTCCTACTGCATGAACTACCTGAACAAAATGACTCATCTGTAAACAATATCTGCACCACGTTCCTTACTCAATCTCAGGGACTAAGCTTTACCCACGAGCTACCAGATGAAAGCAAGCTTCAGTTCCTAGATATTCAGCTGTCCTTTGAAGACAACCATACTTGCTGGACATACAAACCACGGTCCAAAAAATCACTTCTACCATTTGATTCGGCCCATTATAAAATAATCAAGAGAGGAATTGTAAAAAGCTGCTTCATAGCAGCCTTGCAAAAATCATGCGAGCACACAGCCAAGCAGAGTTTTGAGGCACAAGTTCAAAAACTACCGGAATCTGGGTATACCGGTTTTTTAATGTTCGATGTAGCAGAGAGCCTGACCACTCACAATGAAAGAAGAAGAGCTAAGACACGGCGCCCGGCAGTGATACCCTACCAACACAAAGTATCACACAACTTGAAACGAATAGCGTCAAAATATGACATACAGGTTGTAACATCAGCTCCTGACAAACTTGAAAAACTGTGTCCAAAAATCAACTCCCAGAACGAAAGACAAGAACACTGCTCAGTCCAGCACGCACATAAATATATCAACTGCAACGTCAACATCGTTTACGAAATTCCGTGCACATGTGGGAGAGTGTACGTCGGTCAATCTGGGCGCTGCGTAAATGTGCGACTACGAGAGCATGAGCTTTCCCTACATGCGTCACCGTCTGGACACTTGGCCATACATGCCAGAGACCATAAATGCACTCCCCTATTCAATCAAACGCAAATACTCAAACGCTTTCGGAGCAAGAGAGCCAGAGAGATTTTTGAGGCAAAAACTATAATCGAAAAAGGAGCCACGTGCATTAGCACACCATCAATTTCACTGTCTGAGAAAGAGATAGGGTACCTCAACCTTTTTTCTTAATCTGGATGCTTTTCTTTAATTTTATTTTTCTATCAGTCCTAATTTTACTCAAATCATTTTTAATAAATTTTACGTGGGAAAACAATTGGAATTTTAATTTATTAAATCTCTCATTTTCGTCTTTCTCTTATCATGCATTAAACAATCATTTGTTAGTAAGCGCTTGTCCTGTTCATTCTTTGTCCTGTCCTTGACCTTTGCGCTTTTGTAATAAAATTTTTCCGCTAGATTTAGCAGGGAAATTTTCCGCTAAATAAAGCGGGGAAAATTTTCCTCTAGATTTAGCGGGGAAATTTTTCCGCTAGATTTAGTGGGCAAACCTTTCCGCTAGATTTAGTGTAGAAAATTTTCCGCTAGATTTAGCGGGGAACTTTTTTCACTAGATTTAGCGTGGAAATTTTTCCGCTTGATTTAGCGGGGAAAGTTTTCCGCTAGATTTAACGGGAAAAATTTTCCGCTAGATTTAGTGGGGAAATTTTCCCGCTAGATTTAGCGGGAAAATTTTTCCGCTAAACTTAGCGGAGAAAAATTTCCGCTAGATTTAGCGTGGAAATTTTTCCGCCTGATTTAGCGGGGAGATTTTTCCGCTAGATTTAACGGGGAAAAGTTTCCGCTAGATTTAGTGGGGAAATTTGTCCGCTAGATTTAGCAAGAAATTTTTTTCGCTAAATTTAGCGGAGAAAAATTTTCCGCTGGATTTAGCGGGGAAATTTTTCCGCTAAATTTAGCGGGGAAATTTTTTCGATAGATTTAGCGGGAAAACTTTTCCGCTAGATTTAGCGGGGAAATTTTTCCGCTAGATTTAGCGGGGAAAATTTTCCGGTAAAAGCGGGGAAACTTTTCCGCTAGATTTAGCAGGGAAATTTTCGGCTAGATATATACCGGGAAAAATTTTCCGCTAGATTTAACGGGAACTTTTTCCGCTAGATTTAGCGGTAAAAATTCTCCGCTAGATTTAGTGGAGAAATTTTTCCGCTAGATTTAGCGGGGAAAATATTTCCGCTAGATTTAGCGGGGAAATATTTCCGCTCGATGTAGCGGGGAAATTTTTCCGCTAGATTTAGCGGGGAAACTTTTCCACTAGATTTAGTGTAGAAATTTTCCCACTAGATTTAGCTTGGAAATTTTTCCGCTAGAATTAGCGGGAAAATTTTTCCGCTAGATTCAGCGGGGGAAAATTTCTGCAATATTTAGCGGGGGAAGTTTTTCCGCTAAATTTAGCGGAGATAAATTTTTTGCTAGATTTAACGGGGAAAATTTTCAGCTAGATTTTGGTGGGGAAATTTTTCCGCTAGATATAGCAGGGAAATTTTTGCGCTCGATTTAGCGGGAAAATTTTTCCGCCAGATTTAGCGGGGAAACTTTTCCGCTAGGTTTAGCGGGGAAATTCTTCCGCTAAATTTAGCGGGGAAATTTACCCATAATGCACCGCGCGGTTACGCCGACGGCGACGGCGACGCCGCTCAAGCTGGAAACGGGCGCCTAAGAGCTGCGCTCTAAAACACAGAAATAGAGAAGTTGAGAGTCGGGAAGGGGTAGTTTACGGTATACCATTGACATGTAGTTTTACTTACGTTGGCCAAACAGGAAGATGTGTAAACGGCCGGTTATTAGTGCACAAAAGGGCAGTAGAATTGAGGGCTCAAAATTCAGAAATACCCAGACATGTCCAGGAGTGCAATGGGTGCAACCCGGAGTGGGCTAGAACAGAAATTATCTACAGTGAAAAAGATACGACTAAAAGGATATTGAGGGAGACCATTAGAATAAGCAATCCTTCCGTTTCTGTAGACAACCTAACCTAGTCCTATATCAGAAACGGAGTTTTCGTCTCCATGACGGGTCAGATCTAGCCGAAAGGTTAAGTAACATTGCCCTCTTTTTTTGTTTTGAAGGCATTGGAAGGAGACGGAAATAAAGGGAAAGGGGGGGGGGGGTAGGTTTTTGGGAAGGTCGGGGATAGGTAAGTACAAAACGAGCGTGTTGGAAGCAGTAATTAAACATGAGGATGTACAAAGAGGGGGGGGGGGGGGGGGTGGACGGATAGCGGCACAAGGTGTACGGCTTTGAGAATACTTCGCGGCGCATTTTGGCTCGCTGGGTGGGCCTCCCCATGTGTATTCGAGGTTTGTGTTTACGTCGAAAACAGTAAAGGGGGGGGGGGGGAGACGGGAAGGGGGTATATCTGAGTGCTGTGCTTGTGTACGATTCGACGGCGTGGGCAAGGAAGCGCTGCGAGGAAGCGGGGGATTAGCATTGGTGGCAGTGGAGGGTGATAAACCAACTGCGGGGACGTTCTCATGGACTCTGTAGCGCCTAGCGCTGTGTGTGCGAGGAGGGCTGCTGACGTGAACTGGACGGGAGGAAGCGGCTTGACCTTCGGGACTGTGGATATCGGTTGGGGTGTTGGGTATAACAACTATTTATTGATCAAAAGGTACAACAGGTGGCAGTAGAATAAATATTTGTTCTATACAACGACAGATGGCGACACTTGCTCACATATGGCCCTTAAAAAAAGCGAGAAAGGGCTAATTAGCACAGAAACACTGGCACATAGCCCTTAAGACGTTGCGAGCTTCTTTTTTTTTTGTTCAAAAATCAGTGTCATAGTCCCCAAGGTGACGTGGATGTCTTGTAGCACGTCTTGGGCGGCTCACTTTGGTTGGGAGGGGCGGTGTTTCTTCTTGCTCCGTGAATATGTCCGGGGCCAGGCTCAGCTGTGGTCGGTCTTCGAAGTGCTTCAAGGTCTGGACGTGGACGATCTTGTTTCTGTACTGCCGACTTTTCGGATGCGGTAGCACACTGTACCAACAGGGCGGATGACTTCGAATGGACCTTTAAAGGGCGGTGTTAGTTTGTGAACACTGGCTTGCGGCCAGCTGTACAGTACCAAGTCTCCGGGATTGAACTTGTGGTCACTGAGATGCAGGTCAAAGCGTCGCTTGCTTGCTTGGTGAGACTGTCCCTAGTAAAAAAATCATTTGTATGATAAATTTCTTGTGTCCAATAAACACATATGAATCATACAAGATATATAAGAACATATAAGAGTCATATAAGAATTAGATGAGAACTATATAAGAATTATATAAGATATATAAGAACCCCATAAGAAACTTATAAGAAACTTCCCCCTAGTCTGCATCGCGACTCCGACATACATTCAGGAATTCACACGCTTCAAAGCCCTAACGCTCACCGCAAACTGCATCTTCAAATCCAGGCCAACGGAGGCATCACTGCAAACTGACGTGGCACTAGCACCTAGGGCCACAACAGAGACCTTGTGCTCAACCAAGTCAACAGAGCCGCTACCGCAAATCACGACTTCCGGAGAACGTATGCCGGTGGATCATCCGAGTCCATCTGCGCCCAACACCGAGACAATCACCGATAAAGTGACCATACACGCTTCTCTTTCCGCAACCGAGCAAGAACAACTCGGCTCTCTTGTAAAAGACTATGAAGATATTTTCGCACACCAGGCGAAGATTGGTGAATGCCCCATATGTGGAACTCAGTATTAACCTAGAGCACTCCAGACCAGTTCGTCGCCAACCCTACCGCCTCTCCCAGCCTGACCGACAGTTTCTCGAGAACCAAGTGCAAACTTGGAGGGAACAAGGCGTCTGTCGCCCGTCCACATCTATGTATGCATCGCCAGCCTTCGTAGTGGACCAGCCTTTTCATGACACGGCACCTCGACGTGTAGTCGTTGACTACTCCCGCACAATCAATCCGATCACTGTCGCAGATCCACAACCAGTCGACTGCATGGAAGACGCACTTCGTGCAATTGCAGGTTCTCGTTTCATGTCTAACATGGACATCAAGAGTGCATTCTTCACAATCAAAGTGAAAGAAGACGACGTGCACAAAACAGCCTTCGTCACCCAAGACCACCACGAAGAGTTTCTACGAATGCCTTTTGGGCTCAAGAACGGACCGCCGACCATGACAAGAGCCATCAATTGGCATATTCGCACCTTCGCAAACTAGGTGTTGTCACCCACATCGACGACATTGCCTGCGCGCACAACAGTTTCGAAGACCACATCAAATGCCTCCGCGAGATCTTCAAGGCCACACGAAGCATGGGTTTCACACTCTCGCCGACCAAGTGCGTCTTCGCCTCGCCAACCATCACACTCCTCGGAAGAGTGTTGACAACAGAAGGCATACAGCCAGACCCTGATCGCACATCTGCTGTATCTCGGTATGCTACACTGACGTCCATACATGAGGTTCGCAGCTTCCTTGGATTTGCGAACACGTTTCGCAAACATATAGAGAACTTCGCAGTGATTGCAAGACCGCTTAATGAACTTCTGAAGAAGACCATGAGCAAAGAAAAGAACAAAGAAACGCCCACTCAAGCACTTCAGCTTGCCCTCGACAATACTCAGCAGGAATCCTTCGAGTCACTCAAGATGAAGATCACTTCGCCGCCAGTCCTGTCCTTCTTCAAGCAAGAATGTCAGACGTATGTCGAGACAGATGCGTCACACGAAGGTCTTGGAGCCTGCCTCTCGCAAGACCAGAATGGCAAAAGACGTGTCTTAGAATATGCCAGCAGATCCCTCAAAGACGCAGAAAAGAGGTACCACATCAATGAGCTTGAATGTACTGCTGTACATTGGGCTGTGACCGAAAAGTTCCGTCTGTACCTGCATGGTCACAAGTTTGTGCTCATCACTGACAATTTCACTGTGGCGTACGCACTGAACAAAGCCAAGCTGAACCGCAAGTTTGCACGCTACATCGTTGACCTGGCAGCCTTCGATTTCACCGCCCTCCACAGGCCAGGCAAGGAAAATGTCATCGCTGACCATTTGTCCCGCTACCCTCTCCCCACCCAAGCATGTCTCGCCGTGCTAACATCACAAGATTCAGAGCTTCTTCGCACTCAGCAGACCGATGAGTACTGCCGCCAAGTCCTTGACAAGCTACAGAAACAGCCCGACACGCATCATCTGAAGCAAATTCATAACTCCTTCAAGTTATCAAACTCGGTGCTAACTCAGGTGACAACAGTTGGAGGCCATAGGAGAGAACAACTCGTCGTTCCCTTTGCATTGCGCTCCACAGTACTCCGCCTTTGTCATGACGAGGGTGGCTATCTGAACAATGAGAAAAGTCTCGAACGAGTACGCTCGAGGTACTGGTGGTCAACACTGCGCAAAGACGTCAGAGCCTATGTTCGGGGCTGTGAAGCATGTCAACGAACAAATCGTCGAACCACACTCGCCAATGGAAAATTGGGAGCCCTTCCAATTCCTTCAACGCCATAAGAATGCGTATCAGGCCATCATGTTGTCTCACTACCCCAAACGGAGGCTGGAAACACCCACTTGTTCGTTCAGGTTGACCACGCCACTCGTTACCTTCTGGCAAGAGCCACATGTTCGTTGTCGGCAGCAGATGTCATCGAAACCATCGAACAGGATGTCATTCAAAGTTTTGGACCACCATGCGTGTACATTTCCGACAATGGACCCGCATTTGCCAGCCACACAACAGAGCAGTTCTTCAAGGAGTATGGCATCGAGCACCATCTCACACCCCCGTACACCCCACAAGCAAACGGACTTGTCGAAAGGGCCAATGCAACCTTAGTGAACACACTGAAGAAACTCACTTTCAGGAACCCGCAGACATGGGACCAGCACTTGTCCAGTGCATTGCTGGCAATCAACACCGCAAAGCAAAGCTCCACAGGATACTCTCCATTTTTTCTTTTGCACGGCTATCAACCTCGCCTCCCGAGGGAACTTCACATTGGAACTATAACATCGGACGACTCCCGTGAGGATCAACCCGCCATTTTGCACGCTGCACGGACCGATGCTACCACGAACATCAATTGTACCGGCTGTCTTTGGCTTTTGGCCAGCTGTTGTACTGTTAGAGCGAGTTGAGCGACGATGTTGGTCAGACTTTGGATGTCCGTCGGTTTCATTTTTTTGGCGGATACGTCGGCTAGGCTTAGTGTGGTTGACGACGAGCAGAAAAGGTGTCACGTACTGGCAGTTTCACGAATTCATCGGACGTCTTGGCGAGTGTTTGCGGGGTCGTTTGTCGAGTCTTCGATGTCCGGGCACTAAGTCCTTCTTGCGAGCGGGAGCTTGAAGGATTAGCGTTGCTGTCCGCCGTAACGGTTGCGGCGGTTCTGGCGGGAAAATGCGCTTCGACGGCGGCTGGCGAAGATGCGACGATGTGGAGCGTTCGCTCACTTTGCGATGGCGACTTGCGTGATTTGCGGGACGCGGGGTACTTCGGCGTTTCGTTGTTCTGGTTTCGTTGAGGTGCCTTACATTTTTTTCGCAGTTTTCGCCGAATTGTTTCGCGACGAACAAAGGCTCGCTATGTCGACTGCGCCATGTTGGGTATAACAACTATTTATTTATCAAAATGTACAACAGGTGGCAGTAGTATTAATATTTGTTCTATGCAATGGTAGATGGCGACACTTGCTCACAGAAGCACCGGGGGAGCTCGCGTGGTTCTTTCTGCGCGCTCTCGAGCGCTCTTTCCAGAGCGCGCGAAATCGAGTGGTTGAAAAAGAGTGGTGTGGCCTGATCGGGTGGTTCATTCCGAGGGCGCCTCTCCCTCTCAGAGCGCTCTCTGGCACTCCCTTTCTAGCCGTCGGAGTGCGGAGCGGCGCAGGGGTCACGTGGTAGCTGGACGGTGATCACGTGGTTTTGTTGACGATGGCCGGCAGTGGTCTGTGGTAGTGTGCGGGGTCCGGCATGATGGTGATTGATGTGTGGTTCTACCAAGTGCTTCTGCATTCGACGGCGCGAGGATTACAACGGACGGAACGACATTCGTTTGCGACAGTAACAGTTAAAGGCGAGGTGTCAAGTGTTCCCAGTGCTTTCACAAGATCGTTCATCTCACTGCGATGAATCCGCTAAGCCTAACCGACGACGAAAAAGCTCGCAGAGCTCGCCGCTGTTTCACCGGATCTTGTAGTCGCTTCAAGAAAATTTTGAGGTTTGGTAAAAGTGCGTTCGAAGGTTTGTGTTGTAAAGTAAAGGGAGAGCCGAATATAATGCACTGTGATTTGTGTCACATTGCGATGCTCGCACGATATTTCGCCGTGAGAAAAATGCGGTTTATTAACCATTTTATATTCGCCTGCTCAATCGTACGCATGACCACTATTGCAGCGCGTTCACAGTCGAAAACGCGATGAGTTGAAAACGGTTTCCAAGCGTTGGCTTTCGTTCCGTTCTGTAAAAATCAATACGCATACTGTTGTTTTTTTTTTCTTTACATGCCGGTGAGTAAAACAAATTACGTCACAACCGTTATTTCATCACGTTGCGAGCGTAAATTTTGCTCAATCGTCCACCAAACGCTGTAAGATCGTGTTGTTTTTTTATGCATTACCAATGTCCAGAAATTTGAATTCCATGACTGGTCTGAGAATCTCGGAGCGCTCTAAAGCCAGCAGTTGTGATCGGCTGAAAAGGATCCCGAGTAGCTCTGGCGGCGAGGAGGGGGCGCTCTGCTGAATCCAGGTCAGAGGAGAGAGGCGACCACCCGAATTCACCATTAAACGAGTGTCTCACAAATAAACCTTCACCTGTGTTTGAGACGTTGTGTTGTGTTCGTCCCCTTTGTTCCTGAGTCTCGGGTTGTATTACACAGAGTAGATCGTTCTTTTCCTCTTTTATATTTTTCACGGTCATCCTGTGACCTCCGTACGGTTCGTGGTCACCGGAATCTGAAGCGGGGAAAAACGGGTCACCAGCTCCCTAGTCAGGGTATTTCTTGGGGAGGGTGATAACTCGCTTTTCGTCTGGAAATTCATATATTGCCCAAAGACGTGACATGGGTAATTATTAGGGTATGCTTTTTCCGGTGTCTATTTTTGAGAAAAAATCATTGCATGTTTTTGGGGGCTTATTTTTTAAACATCAGTGTATTTTGGTTGAACATCTCGTGACGACGCTAAAAAACGTTGATAACCGAGGAAGAAAAATGCGATTGGACCAGAACATTTCAAATTTCCAATTCTATTCACATACTTCATACGCTCTTCTACTCGTGGGAGGATCTATCCCGACGAAAGATGCCCAATTCATTGAGCTGTGAACGCATTCGCAGTGTACAATGTTTTGGCCTAGAGAGCTATTGCGCAGGCTCGAACGCGCTTCACAACCCAGTAGACGAAGTTGGTGGCACCCAGAGGGCGAGTTTTGGAATGGTCTGTAGTAGGCAAAAGAATCAGATAACCATCAACTCATTTCAGTTCCCCAAACGAAGAGGCGTGTTTCCAAGGTTAATACTTCCGGACGACACTAATGTTGTAGGCGGCGCCTTTCAAGAACTAGGCCAACCTCTCAATAGGCACTGGAAGGATGCAGGATAGACGAGATAACATGTTTTACAAACTTCTACGGAGAAGGAATTTGAAATTAGGCGTCACTAGGGTTGGAACATTCTTCGACTGGAGTGTTTTGGTTTTACTTAGGCCGAATATTTCCAACCACCGAAGTTTTTCGGTTGTAACCACTTTTGTATTTTCGTCACCGGCAGATGTTTATCAACTCGGAATATTAAAGGGGCCCTGCAATCATACTTAAGCGCCTACCTTTTCTTACGGTTTCCACGTCTCTTGGGGTTCGGGCAAGCCAGCGGGCACGGAAAGAGTCACTAAATATGAGTGCGTCATACTTTAATTGGACGACGCAGAAACCTTCTCCACCTACGAGGGCGACCCGCGAAATGTGACATCTCTGGTCTTGGCCTTAGTACTGGTCAGAGCCGCTCAAAGCTTTTTTTTAGTAGAAATACAAAATATAAGTGTCACGAACCGTTTCAATTATTTATCAAAATAGTTTTTGTTCAGTATTTTAGAACAGAGAAGAAACAAATGCAGTTTATAAAGTACGGAAACAAGAAATGACCCGTCGACATATCCGCCACCAAGCGGTGGAAAAAAGGGGCGCATACTAGAAAGGGGTAGTGGGATGAGGCACGGACGAACGGCGAGCGTAGAAAGATCCCGGATGTATGCGGCGGCGCTGCGGTCGTACACCGGCTCGAGGACCCGACCGGTTCCGAGCATTCCGAAGGCATTCGGCGCGGGTTTGGCTGGCGATCTGGCCATTTGGCGGTATGGCAGCGCGAAGTGGCTCCCGTTCTGAACTGATCTTTACCCCGTGTTTGCGGTCATTTGTGGCCAATGAAGTGTTATCCCGAAGTAGTCCTTAATCGCGCTGCAAATGCAATGTGAGCACGGCTCTGAATGCGAGCCGCCCTGGCTGCCCGCTTCATACAGCCTACACAGCACCTACTTTAGTGGCGCCCTCTCGAGTCGTCGACACGGAGTGCGGCAGGCGTGAGCGCTCAATGAGCTCACTTCCCTCTTCTAGTTCACGGTTACTCAAGCCAAGATCTTTTAATTTTAATTTGCCTATAACTTCTAAAATAAAGCGAAATTCGAGAAAGAAAAGTTTCATTAAGCTACTACGTTCAGTGCGCTCAGGTTTGGTGCAAATTAAAAACCAGTCAAAAAGTTTTGCGGGCCCCTTTAAGGTTCGTCCTAAAAATCATGTTTTTTTTTGTTTTTTTGGTGAATAGAGGTGACTTGTTGAGTTTAAAACTTCGCAATATCAAAATAGCAACATCGAAATGCTGAACACCGGATAATTAAGATGCTAAAAGGCCAAAGCGTCTGAAGGCAACCCTGAACTGCAACAGTATTTATTTACTTCGATTCCGAAACATATTTTTGTAAGGGAAACTGAGGGCACGAAAGGTAGAGAACGGAAGCGCCGGGAAGGGAAAGGGAGTTTAGAAGACTGGAGCGGGGGGAATAGGCAGTTTTAGCAGATCGTTTTCGGTACCCGATAAGCAGCAGTTTAGCCCTGCGTAATCCGCCACGAAACCTTGAACTATGCAGAAAAGGCTGGGGGCGCGCATGCTCAGTTGCGGCGCCTTCTTCGCGGATACCGTAGAGGAGGAGAAAAACGGCCTGCTCAAACTCGCTATCTCCAAAGCTGACCGGTAACGTCACGCAGACGAAACGGCGGCCAAACGTTCCGGGCGTAGATAATGAACGTCCTTTCGAGATGCGCTCATGAACGTGGTGCTTACGTGTTTGCAGCGACGCATAGCAAACGCCTCAACGATGGCGATTCCTTTCAAACCCTGACCTACGACGCAAATGATGATCTATAACGCGATCAGAAACGATGCCTTGGGCATTGCAGGGCACCGGGCAACCCGAAATCTCGTTTTTGTTCGCAGTGTGTATTACCGGTTTTCCGAAGTTAGCATAAAGAAGTTTAAAGTGCGGAGGTTCTGTATGCCTAACAGAAAACGAAGCACCTTAAACATTTCATAGCTTCGCTCAGTGAAGTGGCCTACTGATCCTTGGGGTCTCGTGCTTAGTTGTTCTGAAAGCGAAAAAAAAAAGAAGAAAATCTTGAACGTTTTTGTTTAGAAAAAATTTCTACCTCTCCTATATATGTGGCCTCGTAGAAGCGACAAGCTCGTTAAATAACCCCAAAGGAGCACAAGGGTCCGCTCTCTTGCGGCAACACCAAAAATATTCCGTAATATAATTTGTACATTCGTTACTTTTTACAACGCCATGGTACCTCGTATTTTATGATTTCCTCGTTCATATTTCTTTCTGCCCATTATGGTTGTCATGGCGACCGGTGCGACTTCACTCTCGATTTTGAACGTTAGCTGAGAGCAGAAAGCCAGAAATTGGCGTGGGTAATGACTCAGGATATTGCGGTGCGTCCTGAAATGTATGTATTTATATAGTAAATAGATTTGTTTTGTGGAGTTAGCAACCCACCGCAGTTCTCCAGCCGTGATGCATTTGGAAGGCTTCCATGCAGTGAGGGAAAAATGTGACTTTCGTTGCCGCGTCTAGTTCGAGGTCAGCGGGGCAAAGACAGCAGCGGAGAGTGGCGAATCGCGGACGCTGGACATCGTGGGCCCCGAGATACAGAAAGAGGCGAGGCGCGCTCGCTTTGCAGCGACGCTTTGCTCTTGTTCAACTGTTCGTCAGTGTGAGTTGTTTCTGATACAATGACTTTCGCCGGTTGTTTTTGCGGAAATAAAGCAAAAGGACACTAAATATTGTCATTGCAAATGATGTTTTACCAGCTTTTGCATTTATGACAGAGAAAGTTCCTATATTGGCGCACTGGAGGCGACGATGTCTGTTTCAGTGCATTGTCATTTCGAGGTGACTGCAAAACATGGAAGATGCTGGGCAATTTACTCAATAATTTTATATGATCTCTATGTTCGATGTAGCCCATCGCGATGCTCATAAGAGCCATCAATGCAAAGTCCTACTTTTCTCTCCCGCCTGGCTCTGTAGAACGACCGAGCTCGTTAAACACCACAAACAAAGTGGAAGCGTTCGCGGTTTTGCGGCAGCATCAGTTCTTCTGAAAAAGCTCCTTAAATAGATCTAGAGGCCTTGTCTGTGTTATATTCTTTTCAACCGCATATAAACGCGACGTTCCACTTGTAAAACGTCCAACAAGTGAAAAATGTGCGATGTCATCTGTCGTTTATTCATTACTTCCATATCATCGTGGCACCTCGTATCCTAATCTTTCCTCGTTCATATGTTTCGTTTCGCATTACGGTTGTTACGGCGTCAAATGAAAAAGACGCAACAGTTATTTAATTACATGCTCGAAGCATGTAATCTAAAGATCGTACACTGTGTGGTTTCAGTCCACCTAAGCTTATGAGTCCACCATGTCATGTGTTGAAACAAACAGAAGTCATTGCCAAAGTGATTAGAATAGAAAGTGAGTCTAACGCGGGTATCTTACAGCCAACGTTCGCGCGCCTTCAATACGATTTCTCAATAAATGGCCTGTGCCCCTTGGACACACTTTGGGGACCAAGATATGTTTACGTTGCCGCCCGAAATGTTGCCCGAGCGAGTAGTGCTGCACCACAATAAAATGCAAAACGGACTCTATGGGCTGGTTCACACAGTTGCGTTCGGTTCCGCTTGAGTACGACGCGTGCCTTTCAAGCTCAGGCATGTCTATGCTCGACGCAACTGTAGCCATAGCAACCTCTCTAGTAAGCCGACGCAAGTGGTCGCAGTCGCAGTCAAACGAAAATGTGTGAACCAGCCTTCATTCGCTCCCAACCGCGTAAGCAAAATCGAAAACAAACCAAAAAAAAAAAAAAATATTGGAGTGGAGCGATTAATGGGATTTATCCGATGGAAATGCGTGAGCATTAGTTCTTCCTCACCCCCTTCGTGTCTCGAAACACAAAATCATGTAATCTTACGTGATAACGTGTCACGAAAACGTCATCTTACATGATCACGTTACACGAAATCACGTCGTCTTACGTGATCATGTAACCCGTCATCTTGTGAGTCAACCCCTCCCCATAGCAGCGCGCTCCGCGCTTCCCCGGCCTGTCGAGTGCTGTAGTCGAAAGCAAGCTCCCTATGGCAAGCGAGAGCTTCTCAAGTTGCACATTGAGAAAACTCGTAAGCGACCGTCCGTGGAAGCTTCGCACGTTGAGGTTTTCGGTGAGATCGAGCTATCGTGTCCCATTAACTATTGTTGAGGTTATCGTTCAATAAGACCCTAAAGAAAATATGAATGTAGTTGGTATTGACATCAAGATCTAATCACAAATGCGGTTTGACTTCGTTTAATTCACGTGTATATACAAGTGTGGCAATAAATGAGCTATTTGTGAATACATGTTAAAAAAAAGTGTTTGTTATTCGACATTAACCGTTGGGAGAAGGATGTGTGTACATTTTTCTTCATGAGCGCAAATACACCTGACGCAATAAATAGTGACGATTTCATCGTCACTGTGGTGAGCAGGTGACTTCTTGCTCGAAAAAATAATGCCATTTCACAAACCAAGTTATCTGACATATGCTTTTCCAATATCTGGCCACTATTTCGGAAACCTTTCGGTCCAAACGAGTATACTTCTGTTTGTTTTTGCTAGCTTTGGAGAGGGTCAGAGAGACAATCTTATTATCTTCCTCCAGGACAGACGTACCGAGTTATACCACAACTCTGTGGAATACACAGAGCTATCGCTCTCCTGTTGTGGGTAGAGTAGCAGACGACGTAACGTAGCTCCGCAGTCTATCGAAGGCACGGCTTTTCACGGCGAAGCTATATACCTCTACCAGCCAAGGAAATTTTCGTGCCGTTGGCGTTGCAACAATTGAAGCCAAACCAGCATATCTTTTTTGAAATCAGGCATACAGCGTACAGCTCAGTATCCGTTTCAATAAAGAAAACCATAAAACAAGCATCAACAAAAAGAAGCATCAAAGTCACACGATGGAAGATAAGGCGCGTGTTAGCAATAGGAACACCCTCCCACGCGTTCCGGTAAAGATTAGGTTTTCAGCTGCTTTGAAAGGGGTTGACGGCATTGCAAGCCCTCGCGCGAAGTGCGAACCGCATAATGGATGATAACGGCGCCCGCGAACAATGCGAAGCACGTGCCTTCTCCCCGCGTGTGTTTTCGTGTCGGCTTTCTCCCGAAAAAAAAAAAAAAATTCAGTAGATTCAAGCGAAAAGTACACCACGCATAAAACATGCCGCACAACATTCGTTTCAATGAAGAATAAACACAAAACAAGCATCCTAACCGTATTGAATGATAAGGAGCTCCTGAAAACAATGCGAAGCACACAGCGGCCGTGGGCAACGGCAGGGGCGTGATCGTGCAGCCGCGGCCCATAGCGCGACCGTTCTGGACTAGGGAAATGGTCTTGAAGAACCGAGAAATGGTGTCTTGTATGTAATAATCACTAGTCCTTAGTATATTCTACTTGCTAAGCCAAATAAATATTCGCATCTTGTGAGAATATGTTTGCGTGAAGATTTACCGTTCGCACTCCTGGCGGATGTTAGCAAATCCTTCGTGTTCGTGGCTCGGAGTTATCGGTACCCCCTCAAAGTGACTTCACCACTTTTTTTTTTTTTTTTTTGCTTTTCGCTTGCAGGGCATCTTATTGAGTACGCGTGATTGTGAGCTTCGCAACTCTAAAGATGCACGATAAATGTGGTCCAGCTTGGGGAGAAACTAATCCTTTTTGTTGGAAGTTTGACTTGCGCATGCTGGCAGCTCGTTTCCTGTCTCTTGTTTATACTCCGTTTCACCGTAATTCGGGAAACCTCAAAGATCAGAGCTGCTGTAAGGGAATCACAGTCGCGGAGCAAAGCACATGACAGCTATTTTTAGGAGCAGTACCCTCCACCGTACGTTGTCACGTGCCGCGCTTCAACACTCTCATTGGCTCACGGGAGCTTTAGCGTTCTCCATTTGCCAAGTTATGGGGAAACGACGTCTCATTTCCTTGCGTTTGTTCGCAGTGCACGCAGGCGAAACGCTCGAAAGGACATCGGATTGGGACACGTATTGTTGCTTACGTGCCCACGAGAGTGCAGCTGGTGTCTGACTTAGTTGCGTCTTGCTGTTTGACGATTGATAGGATGCAAAATCATTCAAATGGCACATATACTAAAAAAAAAAAAAAAACGAATGTGAGGTGCATAAAAAAAGGTGAAAAAAAAGGGGGTGGGGAGGGAGGGGGCTGGCATGTCAGTCATGCAAGTATTTCTGGGGCCGTTCACATGGGCTACGTTTACGTGGATGCGACTGCAGCGCATCGGATCCAGTTAACGAATCGAATCGGTCCATGTAAACGACCCGGATCGGATCGGATCGGATCCGATCCGATCCGTTGGGACGGGGTGGTTTGAGATGGTCAATCCGAATCGAGACTCTCCATGTATACGCTAGCGGATCGAATCGAGCGCTCGAGCGAGGGATTACGGGAGCTTTGCTTCGCCTGCCGCTAGGCAAACCGGTCACCTCGAAAACAATCTGAAGGTCAGGAGGTTTGCGTTGTGATCCTTCGACACGAGGTGCCGCTGCTGGTCGATCCGAATCCATGTAAACTTAGTGGTTGAAGCGGATCCGATTCGCTAACTGGATCCGATGCGCTGCTGTCGCATCCATGTAAACGTAGCCATGGACGCGACAGCAGCGCATCGGATCCAGTTAGCGAATCGGATCCACTTCAACCACTACGTTTACATGGATTCGGATCGACCAGCAGCGGCACCTGGTGTCGAAGGTCACAACGCAAACCTCGGGACCTTCAGATTGTTTCCGAGGTGTCCGGTTTGCCTAGCGGCAGGCAAAGCAAAGCTCCCGTAATCCCTCGCTCGAGCACTCGACTCGATCCGCTAGCGTATACATGGAGATTCTCGATTCGGATTGACCATCTCAAACCACCCCGTCCCAGCGAATCGGATCGGATCCGATCCGATCCGATCCGAGTTGTTTACATGGACCGATTCGATTCGTTAACTGGATCCGATGCGCTGCAGTGGATCCGATGCGGGACCTTGGAACAGTTTATCGCAAGGCTAAACATTCTCCCTGATCCCCCGGCGCCTCCGCCGAAGTGACCGGTTCAGGGAGGGGTGAGATCTGTAGATAGGGGCAGCTGCGAGGGGGCCCCCTTTTGTTGTGCGTGTGCAGTGAGCGTACCCCAACTTGCCCAATTTGGCCGGGCGAGCGCAGATTGTGATCTACACAAATAAAAAGATTTTTCCTAACGAGGGCATCCCAGCGGACGTTGTCATCAACGACTAACACGAGAGTTAGCCCCTCTAATGGGGAAGTCATATGACGACTGCGGCTGTTAAGCGATGCGTTAGAGCGCGCGTTGTAAAACATCTCCAGCTTGTGACTTTCGGCGAAGCAATAGTGTATTCATACAAAAGGGATTTCTCCTCAAGAATGAGAGACTACGCCAGATCTCTGTGAGAAGTAGGTGGTTCAGAAACTCAAATCGAGCATTTACAGAACCCAGTCCAAGTTGTGGACTAATTTTCTTATACTAATTCTTCTCGTGCGTTTTTATTTTTTTTTATGCCACAAGAAGCAGTTGTTTTATGGGCCCAGACGCACACAAAAGAAGAAAGAAACGAAAATAGCCTGTAGCCCTTTTACCCAAACTGAAAAAAAAAGAAGAGAACGCGGGAAGGAACAGTACCCCAAAGCACAAGTAGAGTATCCAAAGGAATGGGGGCGCTGCCGAGCACAGTGAGCTTAAACACCAAATCGCAAATATATTAGGTTGTGCTACTCGAAAAAAATACGTGGACGAGAAGGTATACACGACGTTTCCGGCGGACGCCCTTCTTCAAGTGGTAGACGAGAAAAATGGCAAGGAACAGGCAAGGGTCGTACACGACACAAAAATAGGGTGGGTACATTGGCCGAGAGGGAGGGGAAGACGAAACCATTAAAAGACGGAGCACAGCTTCTTCGCTTGTCATCTAACGCGATAAATAACAAAAGGAAACAAAAAAAAAAGGAAGAGAAAAAGCCAAAGCAAAAGCCAGGACACGCACGCACTAGGGAATCTGGCGTCCTGTGAGAGAAACACGACACCCAGAATGGTCCTTGCCTCCCGGGGGGAGTCTGGCCGCCACATTCATGACCACAGCGGGGCGAACGCGCGGTTCGGGATCGGTTCGAAGAAGCCCGCCACCCTGGGTGTCGGGTGACGCGTATTCACTTCGGCACCGTTTGTTTATATATCTATATATATATA
This sequence comes from Ixodes scapularis, assembly GCF_016920785.2. Classification (NCBI taxonomy): domain Eukaryota; kingdom Metazoa; phylum Arthropoda; class Arachnida; order Ixodida; family Ixodidae; genus Ixodes; species Ixodes scapularis. The sequence continues at coordinate 466,838 of NW_024610089.1, read as the reverse complement.
AGAAACTTTTGTCAGCAACAGTAGGGACAATTTATTGCTATTCGTCTTGAGTGTTAATTTATTTTGCCTCCGAGTCGACAGGCCTACCTAGTGCCGAAACCGCCTACGCGGGAAGGCTTTTCCCAAACCGGCAAGAAGACAAGAACCACTCCCCCCCGCCCCCCCCCCCCCCCCCCCCCAAAGTAATCTCACTATATACAACATGATACGGTTTCAAAAGGCCAGAATGGCGAACTGACGTAATTAAAAATATATAATGGCAAAAGGAAAGCAAGCACGAGAGCAAACCATAAGGCTCCTGAGAAACATAGCCGATGGCAAAAAAGATATTTCGCGAAATCGACTACGTCGTAGAAGCCTTTGTTTGCGGCACCCTCCAGTCTGCGGGCCCCTCTCCGTCTTGGAGAAGCTGTAAGCTCCGTGGAGTCAAAGGAAGAACAGGCACCCGCGACGCAGCTCACGTGACCTTGAGGGGGGGTGACGTTTACCCTTCCGCATCGGAAGGCTGGGGGCCCCCATAGCCAATCAAGCGCCAGTTCAGAGGTGACGTCACGGACTGATAGACGCCCAAAGAGCCTGGTGACGTTACTTCTGCCATCGCTTGATTGTCTGTAGAGGCTCCTAACCTTGCACTGCGGTTTCAGCACAAGATGAAACGAAGTATAAATACAATACATAGCTTGCCAGTGTCGCCAACGCAGGATACTGGCTGCTATTTCTACTTACTGCTTCTTTCGTTTTCTGGTTATGTTGGTAGACTGTTGATCTTTGCAACGGCGCGTACAACGAATCGAGAAAAAAAGTGCGGAGAGATCGGCGGGGCTGCACTTCTTTTATTTTGCTGTCAAGGACGTGCTACAACAGTATTTACAAATAACAACAGTATATATATCAGAAGGAAAAAATAGGGGTAGGGCTGTACTCGGTACAGTGGCAACTGTTTTGCATGAAAATACTTTGGTGCCCTACTGTAGTGAATGAAATACGAGGTTTGTTTATTCAATTTAAAGTTCCTCGGTGTTTGTGTGTCTGAGGATGAACACACCGGGTGCTGCAACGCTTGTCATTAGCATGTGAAAAAACAAACATATAAATAAACTGCTGGCTTTCGAAAAAAAAACAAAAAACAGTGAGTGCAATAAAAAAAATGTTTGGCGGCGAATTTCCGGAAATGTTATAACTCTACGAACGCACGTGTGCATGAAGGCATTCCAATTTTTGGTTGACGCTGTTTTGTTTTGTTTTTCAGCTCGCGATAGTGTGCACAAGCTCTGTCTCTCACGCCCGGTAGGGGATGGAATCGCCAAAGGCATATTGTTGCCAGAAAGTGCGGTTAATCTGGTTCAGCAAAGCTCAGGAGATCATGCGGTTTTATTTTCTTTTTGATTTCCACTTTAAAATGCCCTGCAGCTAAAAACAGCGAGTACACAAGGCACGGAAATAGCCCTTCCTCAAAGTTAGATCGCTAGGAAAGTACTAACACCTCAGAGAATACACATACCAGCTTTTCGTTTCGGTTATGTTTTGAACTAATCTTATTCACTATGTGAGCAAAAATCGTTGTAAGTACTGAAAGCCATTATGCAATTTCGACGTTTTTGTAATTCTGTAATTTAAATAACTGTATAATTTAAAAAAAAAAAAAAAACGTACAGACATCATAAGCAAATAGAAACTTCCGTGCTAAAACATGCAGTGCGAAGTGAAGACAACTACTTTTTTTTTAATGTCCACAAAAAAGAGGCGAAACAGCATCGATCGTACTTTTTCCTTTCGCAAATTATGTGATGTCCTCTAACGCGAAAGTACCGACGTAGAAGCGCTGTAAAGACGACATAAAAAAGATTTTTTTTTAAGTGAACCGAGTTTTGTGGGGGAATTAACGGAAAAAAAATAAATGGTTAACGATTTCTTTACGGTAAAACCTTCACCTTTAAAGGGATACTTCAACGAAATTTGAAATATTCCCGTCGTGTTCAAAAATAGGTTGAATATGATCCACAATATCCGTAAATGACAATAGCACGTTTGTATTTTGAGCCTGGTGGCTGTATTTTTTGTTATAAATGGCCCACTCTGGCAAGCGCTCGGAGAAGGCCCAGCGGAGACCACATGACATCCAACGCAATCGTGACGTAGGTCGTCTCAGGACGAGCAAAGCTACGGCGAGGCTGACGTCGAGAGGATGGCCTAGTCGTTCCAGCCACCGAAGCGGCTGCTTTTGTATGAATTTCGAGTGACGGGATAATCTTCTGTAATCTTGTAGGGGGACAATAGCGACTTTAGCGACACACAAAAGGCATTCTCGGGAAGAGGGGAGTTCCTCGTTCCCCTCTTCTCTCGTCATGGCCGGAGGCGAGACAACCTCCGTCACTAGGTGTCAAGGTTCCTAGACGGGCATTACAAGCGAGGCGTTAGCGACATCCACCAGGTGCTCTTTGCTAATCGTTTAATTCGTTTTAAAATTATTTTTCGTGACTTTTTTAACAAGACATTGGTATGTTCGATGTAATGCTGCTCCTCTAAACACATATAGACCAAAAAAATGAGCGCAGAAATTTCGTTGTAGTATCCCTTGAAGTAGAACTTCAAACAAGTGACGGTTACGCGCTTTCATGACCATTTCAACGAAGTTGGGAGAACGATGTATTGCGTTTTGTGAATACACATGTGGACTAGCATGTTTATGTTAGAAGCATTGTGTGTAATCGCTGCGCAGTACCTGCCAAAAGATTATATTATTTGAGCACAGTCTCAACCATTTCCGTCTACGTGTGCTACGAATACAGCAACTCCATTCGTAGTAGTGATGAGGAAATGGCGTGCCCTTGATGACACGATTGTGATTATGAAATAAAATGTTTAATCAACCAATAATTGCGACCTGTCCGGTCGCCTTGGACCCCGACTACTAATATCGTTTTCTGGAAAGTCCATTCTAATATTTACAAGTTTTGTGGAGTTCATCGAGCGAATCAAAATGTTCCAACGGTAACCGGACAAAAGCTCACCGGACAGAAGCTCACCGGACAAAAGCTAACCCGTTCTTTCACAGACCCGGACAAAAGCTCATCTCATCTTTTTTTTGTTTTGCTACCCGGGCAAAACACGGGCTGGAATAAAGTGTCAACGCGATGTACATTGCACCATTTTTGGGAGAACTGGTACCCCATCCCATGCAAAGGTGTCGACAGATAAGCCATAACAGGCAGAGAAGCAACGATTTGAGACCAAAATTTAGGTCACCGAAACTGAGGGGAGCTGATGAGATCAAGCTTGCTTGACTCAAGGTATGCCGGAGCACTATTGTGCCACGCCCAAGAAACTTCGTGAACCGAAGTTTTTTGAACCCGAAGAGTGACCGAAGAAGCGAAGTCACCCTTCGGGGACCTCGCTTTTTCATTGTGCTTATGTCACGCTAAACGAGCACATGAATATTAGTCACAATGTCTCTTCATTACTAATACATGGGTTTTCTTGGGGTTCAGGGTAATATTTGAAGTAAATGGCTAGGAAAATTAAATTCTTTCTTCCACTGAGCGTCGTAAATGTGTTTGAAATCGAGGATTATCTCAGGGTTATGTGAAAGGGAAGCTGAGGCAAAACTATGATATAAAAACTACCGAGTTGCGAATTATTAAAATATTTTAAAAGAGCGGGAGTTCGGCCTTTTGGACAAGTACACGACAGATGACCAATTCAGAAAGCTGTGCGGGATTTTGGATAGGCTGGCGTTGCTTCCACCACAGCTTGTGCCCGAAGGACTAACCGACATCAGAAAAAGTATCCCGGTGACATCGACGACCTGTTGGACTACTTTGATTGCACGTGTGTCAGCGACCCCTTCCGTTCTGCTTCCGCTTCTGCGGCGGAACCCAGAGCGAATTCGCTTTGCCTGACTCTGCGCCGACGACGACCGGAGTTCTTCTCAGAACGGTGGAATATTGTCACGGGTGGTGACCAATAAACAAGAAATAAACAGTAATAAATAAACGTTTAATGTGGCGAACTTGTGCCAAAAATAAAAGGGGTACAGAAGATAATAACAGAGCGTCGCGGGCGTCGAAGTCGGCGAAACCGCAGGATCGAGCTCAGGGGCGAGACTGACTCCGGCTTGCCACGCGGAGCCGCTTTTGTACTCGCGTTGGCTTCTGGAGCATTCGACGTAGAAGGTTCGACGCGTAGAACATTCTAAACTTGAATCAGCTAGACGGTTCTCAAATTCACCAGAACATCACATTACAGTGTCAACAAAAATACGTAGCCGCGGCCAGGAATCGAACCCTGGCCCTTCGCGTGGGAGGCATGCGCGATAACCGCAAGGCTACGGCCGCGGTGCCTACTTGGCGCGCGGCATTACTCCCTCCTTAAAAAGTGCATCGCCCCGATGCAACACAAAACAAAACAAAGCACATAAAAAGAACGGCAAACTAAAGAGTTATTCGAAACACATAAGATCCACAGTCCTATCGAGCGTAGTACGGCTTCAGGCGCACGACGTGGACGACCTCAGGTCGTGGTGGGCGGCGTGATGATGTTCTTGTTCCGTCGGGCATCACCTCGTAGTTCAGCTCGCCGAGGCGACGAAGTACCTTGTATGGTCCAAAGTACCGTCTCAGCAGTTTCTCACTGAGGCCGCGGCGACGGATGGGCGTCCACACCCACACCCTGTCTCCGGGCTGGAAGTGAACGTCCCTGCGACGAAGGTTGTAGCGGCCCGCGTCGACGCGTTGCTGGTCTTGAATCATCAGTCGGGCGAGCTGGCGGACTTCTTCGGCGCGTTGAGCAACCACCTGGGCGTCGTCGCTCTGATTGTCAGATGGCTCATGGGGCAGCATTGCGTCCAGCATGGTCGTTACCTTCCGACCATGTACCAGCTGGAAAGGGGTGAATCCAGTGGTCTCCTGAACGGCCGTATTGTAGGCGAACGTGACGTAGGGCAACACCTCGTCCCACGTCTTGTGCTCTACGTCGACGTACATAGAGATCATATCGGCGATTGCCTTGTTGAGTCGCTCGGTAAGCCCGTTGGTCTGCGGGTGGTATGCAGTGGTGCGGCGATGGTCGGTGCCACTTAGACGAAGATCTCTTGCGTCAGCTGGGCCACACTCTAAGAAAAAATGACTACCCTGGGTAGTCAAATGGCGCTTTGGAGGCTTTGACTACCCCAAAAGGCGAGTTACTAGCCTTTGAGCAAAGTGACGACCCCAAACCGCTGTGGAATGACCGCCTTTCTGCAGGTGACGACCGGGTGTGGTCACTTTCGAATCCGATATTCACGTGCAGGCAGTCGTAAATAGTATTAGTAACTTGGATAACTACTGGAAGACAATAAATGATATGCTTCCTTAGCTTTCGTGATCTTTTAAGGTCCGACAAGATCACATCTGTTGTGCAATTTGCGTAAATTGGTGGAATAAACATTTCGTCAGCGCGAGCAGCAACACTGGTCTCGACAGCCGTGGACCGTGGTGGGGTGTAGCTGTGGCATCATAACAACAACAAACGGCGCGGGAGTTTGCCGAACTGAGGTGAGGATATCTTTTTGCCCTATTTTATTGCAAAGAACATATTAAAAAAATGATTAGTTGTATATCTGATTGTGTTGAACCATTGAACAATGGGACCGAGGATCGGCAGGGTAAACATGCTCAGAGGTATGTGACTGTGTCGCCCGTACTGTTTTCATCAATCTCGGACTGGTTGAATTCCTGAGCTGCACCCGTCGTGGTTGTGATCTTCTGGCTGTACGTACGTAGTGCGCGAACTTTCCAATTCAGTAGCAGGTTGAGATTCAGTGGCAGCGTAGTAATTGGCTTTTACTAGATTGTTGTGTCGTCACGAGCGCTATTTGTGCTTTTACAAGCGCCAGCGAGAGCCCGAACTTGTGCCTCTTTCACCGTTTGCGTTCTTCTGGTTTGATGTTCTGCTCTATGATTTATTAAACCTAAATCTAAAGGTCAATCGCCTCTGCCTCGTCACCCATCAGCACACCCCATAGCGCTGCCGCTCTACCGGCCCTTCCTGGATGTCTCCTGCTGCCAAGTAGCAGCCGGATCGTCGAACCTCCATCATCGTCGCCTCCCCACCAGAGGATCACTACATTTTGGTGCGTCAGCTACCACTATATTTCGTCGCGTCAGCTACCGCTATATTCTGGTGCGTTGGCCGAGCCTGTCGGCCCGTCCCGTTTTTCGACTGTTTAACTCTTTTCTGGGCACAAAAAGAGCCCCCGCGGTTTTTCACAACGTTCTTGCACTCGTGCTCGTTCAGTTTTTTTAGTTTTTTTTTTTTTTTTAAGGGCAGTATATAAGCTTCCGAGGTTCTTTGCAGTGTTCCAACACTTGTGTTCCTTCAGTTCTTTTAGGACAGTAAATAAGCTCCTGATGTTCTTCACAGTGTTCCAACGCCCGTGATTGTTCAGTTTACCAGTCAGCCTAGCAAGGCGGGGCCTTTCAAACCTTCTGATCTTTTCCCCTTGGCCGGTCGCTCTGCTGTACCCAGTTTTGGACTTTACGAAATTTCATTGCTTTGAGACATGCTGCCCTACACTCCGTTCACCCCTAAGCTGAGACAGAGCCATATATGTAGAAAGTTTGGCCATTCGTTGGGAAGTTTAGGAGACAAATGAGGAAGTGCCATTGGCCGAAGCAGGCTGGGCGTGTTCCAGGGCGTCTTCACAAATTCGAATGTGGCCAATCAGAAGCCTGAAATAATACCCTGGCGGTGGTTGCGAGAAACAAAATTGATAAGTGCGTCGGAGTAACTCTCGGTGACTGAAAATGTGGTGCATGTGATGTTTCAATCACGGTCATCCGAAATTATCGTGAAAGAGTGTGACTGGCGGAACGATCGACATAATCCGTGCGCCGAAGGCCGGGAATCTACCGTCTGAGCGGTCACACTCTCCCCGAGCAAAACAGAGTTGAGCGGCACATTTTTTTTACATCTTTCTGCATGATCACAGTTGTAACATCCTGTGCACCCTATTTTAAACCATGAAGGGTCACTACACTTCACACTTACGTGCTTATTAAAACCATACACCAACATATACCTATGGTTAAAACAGTTTCTCGCTTCTACCGCTAGGGATTCTTTTAGGCTTCTGGTTGGTCAAGAGAGAATGTCAAGCCCACTTTCTGCTTCTGGTGCATGCCCAGGCTCTGCTTGCGCCTAGCACTGACCAAACACTCTCTGAACACGGCTCTGAGCTGAGACTGCAGTGGGAACTGCTTGCCCGCCGAACTAATCAGCCGCCTCCCTTTCGTCACCTGACCCAGTCCTCGATCTGTGGATATGAGCGGGAGCGTGATCACGTGGCGAAAGAGGGATGTATGACTGGTCCATTGAAGACGTAGCTTTCACCGCAGTTTCAGCTTAGGGATGAATGGAATATAGTCAGCGCGCAGGATGGCCACCCAGCTCCGGCCTCCCAAGAAGTTGGTGTTTACAATACGACGGCTGTCTTCATTGGCCTCCTCGCTCGAAACCGTATGCTGAAGAACGAGCGTGCACCAGCATGCGACACGAAGCTTTATCGATGGCTGCCCGTACGCGGACGAGCTAGCATCTCCTCCATTCTAGACGGGCGCTTTCGGTGAATCGCAGTGCTGTGAAATTAATTGTTTCTCTTTCGATTTTTCTTCTAAGAAAACGTTTTTATCATAAATGCCTGTGACCACAACAGCCGCCATTAAGTCAACATTTTTCTCTGATTGCGACTATCTCAATTATGACAAACTTTCCTCGGATACGAAGTTTTTCCAATATCATTTCTCATTGATCACTTGTGTGTTTTAGAAGATAAGTGTTGTGTTCTGGTATTCTTATTATTGTAGTCTTCCTATAGCTACTGTTAAAAAAATATTAAGAATGGGAGAGCAGTAGTTTTTCGTTCTGCTTTAATGGGGTACGGAAGCAACATTTTAGCGCCTACTTCTTTCTGTAGACATGGTCTGCTTCATGACAGCAGCTCACAAACAGCAATCTTTCGTCTATAAATGCAAAAAAAAAAAATTAAAAAAAAAAATAAAAAAATGTCCTAATACCACCTGGTAGTTGAGGTCTGAGCTTTGTTGGAATGTCTCACGTCACGGGTCCATCAGGAGCTACACAGCGGAGTATCGTGTCCGATGGAGGCGTGCGGGAGCGAGCGACGCTTGGCGCACGTCTCAGGTCTAGTACTATCGGGGAAAAATGAAATGCGAACAGAGGAGCGCGTGGCTCGCGGTACAGGCTGCGCCACCTGGAAGTGAGCCTAGGGGCGAGGCTGCGTCGCCTACTCCGATGTGTTCACGCCCTTCGCTCTGCGCTCCCCAAGCCTTGGCAGTGCGCCTCTCAGTGCGCTGAAAGTTATCACCGCTATCTTTGCTCGCTCGGCATGTGCGGCGAGCTTCTTTGCACCGCACGCGCTGAGCCAGCAAAGATAGCGGTGATGCTTGCAGCGTAGTGAGAGGCCAGCTGCCGAAGCTTGGGGAGCGCTGAGCGAGGGGCGTGAACACATCGGAGTAGGCCACGCACCCTCGCCCCTAGGCTCACTTCCAGGTGGCGCAGCCTGTACCGCGAGCCACGCGCTCCTCTGTTCGCATTTCATATTTCCCCGATAGTACACCGCACCTCGGGCATTCCGACTATTCAGAATTTTAATGCGCTGACGATAAAGCTGGCGCCACCTAGTGACGGTGATCGTAATTACTATACCCTTGGCCTCGTATGGGCCCGTGACGTTGCGAGCGTGACGTCACGGGTAAATATCCCGAGATTTTCGTGCCGACTCAATGGCTGTTTTTGAAGCGCTCGCGAGAATCTGTCGGTTGGAACAAAAATATAGCCATCTGCTAAAAATACAAGCGTGCCATTATCATTTACGGATATCGTGGTTCATATTTCACTTATTTCAAAGTGTTCTGGAAATATTCCAAGTTTTGATTCTGTACGCCCTTAACGTCTTTCTTGGGGTTTTGCTCAAGAAAATTAAGGAAAGGAGAATCTAATAATTGGCTTTTACTAGTTTGTTACATCGTCACAGACACTATTTGCACTATTATGAGTGCAAGTTCGAGTCCGAGCTTGCACCTCTTTGCCATTCTGGTTATTCAGTTCTGATGTTCTGCTCTATAATTAATTAAATCTAAACCTAAAAGTCAATCTTCTCTGCTTTGTCATTGGCAGGGTTCGCGCTGACTGTGAACCCCGCCACTACTCGTCTCCCATCAGGGTACCCCATCACCTGGCCGCTCTACCAGCGCTTTTTGGATGTCTCCTGCTGCCAAGGAGCAGCCTGATGATTGAACCACTGAACCTCCAACATTGTTGCCTCTCCGTCAAAAAACTACTACAGGTAGGCTGGCCCATTTGTGGGGAAGCTGGTGTTGGTGCTGTCCTCTTGAGGTGCCTACTGTCATTCGTATACCATCGAGTGAGCAGACAATTTCAGGAATCCACCATAGGCCTAAACTGCGCGCCCACACAGTCTGACCCACACCAAAAGGATGGTTGCCTCCCATGTGCGGGGATGAGTCCAAATGCATATAGACAAAAATCAATCGGGGATCTGATGTGGTAGCCAAATAACAGTTAAGAAGAATTCGTCCTACCTTTTGCTGAGGTTCTGCAGCAGTGGAACTTCAACAACAGCGGGGAAGTGCTTGCAAGCCTGGTTCCAAGACTGTGAGGTTGAACCTCATAAATTCCCCCTTGTCTCCACATATTGCATGCTCGGATAACCTGATGAACTGCGGGTGATACAAAGGGGTGGTGGGGTGATGTACATGACTGTTGTAAAAACTGTTTGAAAACAGTACTATTAATCTGGGTTTGTTGTCGTCAAACACAAGTGTCCTTGGCTGTCCAAATCGATCAAAGATGTCGCACTGGGCTTCCACTGTGGTCTCGGCCGATGCTTCTATCTGCTTTGTGTCGATCAGTGTCACGTAACTCTCCAGCTGTGCGGCATAATATAAGCCATGTTCAGCGTTGCTTGGTATCCAATCAGCTGACCCGAACCTGCACCAGGGGCATTTAACAGGACTGGGCACATGTTTCGCACCTTCTTACATGGTCTTAAATGTCTTTGTCAACACCGGGGTATCAGAAGATGGTTTGTGCCAAGCTCTTCATGACTGACCTGCCTGGGTCCCTATGTCGCGCTTTGTGGACTCCCACGGCGGCTAGGAACAAGGAAGTGACGTCAACAACGCAGCAAGCACAGATTAAGTGTTGATTGGTGAAAGTCGCTGATGACGAATTTCCGCAGAAGAAAACAAAGCTCACTTTTTCTTTGTTTTCTTCTGCGGAAATTCGTCATCAGTAACTCTCACTAATCAATATCCAATCTGCGTTTGCTGCGTGTTTGACGTCACTTCCTTCTCCCTAGTCGCCGTGGGAGTCCAAAAAGCGCAACATAGGGCCCCAGGATAGGCGTCATGGAGCATAGCCTCCTGTATACTGATAATGCCTGCTCAATTGCCAGTTGCCAGCTATCACTACAAGGGTGTGTCGCCTTCCTATACAAGGCAGAAAATGTGAATGAAAATAAGCCTCTCGTGCGTTCTTGTATTCTTGGTTCTGTTTTTGGCATTTGTCGTGGTACCTGTGGGCAAGAACTTGCCGGGGCTGTCATTTCACGAGACCCCGAGCAACACTCGGGATCATGGAAAGTGACTAAAGCTTATTTTGAGGGAAGACTGCGTCCCAAATTTGACCTCCTATATACTTAATAGTGTGTGGTAGGCACCTTTTTATGACGTACATGAAGGAAGGCTTGTCTGGTCCTCCTTCGTGGATTCTGCTGAGGTTCCACTCAAAGCCCAGCTTGGCTCAGGTCTCTCTGGTGTCAAAGCTGGATGAGCCCATGTACCCTTCCAGGTCCTGTTTTGGTGTTGCTTGACTGGCTGTTACTGTTTACCTACGCACATCTTTTTCGCACTGCTCGAGGTATATAGTGACGGGCGCCTGACAACAGGCACAGTGCGTCATTACGAAACGTGAGCCCTGGCACAGCTAACACCTTCCACAGTGCTTATGTGACTTCTTAGCGGTTCTTACCCCAGAGGACCCTGGCTGTTGGAATTCCTCTTCACCTTCTGAACTTTAAAACAAAACCATAAACCAATTATGCAGCAAAACCAAAGCATGCACTACCTTTCAGCATTTTAGCACCGCTTCTCGGCATCATTGTCGTTGTTGCAATGCTTTGTTTGTTTGTAGTTGAGATGGTGATATCACAGCACCTTCCTTGTCACTCATGGTGCTTGCAGTAGCTTCGCAGAACACGAAAACATTCAAACTGCATACATCTGACACTGCAGTGAAATGACCAAAATATGCGGTTGCAATTTCTGCTTGCGTCGGCCAGCTCCCCACAATGAGACATCGGGACGTGCCATGTCACAGTGTCATAGGACGCTAGCTACGATTGATGTGGGAACCATCATACAATGCCTGTCTTTGTCGTGCACGTGTTTCACATCTACTTTGCCAACTGATGCAATGAAAAGAGTTTTTGTTGAAGGCTACTGAGTTGGCAGGCTACAACCGCCTGAGCATTCAGCTAATTGGTGATTTCACTTGGCTACTCGTTTCAGTGGAATGTGCAATCTTGATTCTGTTTGTCCATAATCTATTTATTGGCTGGTTTGTTCAAAAGTAACTCAGTCGGTCTATCTAAGGAAGCCTCAAGAAAAAGCTTTGCTAAGGCTGCACTAGCCTTGACAATTTTTTTTTTGTTGAGACCAAGATAAGGCCACCTGATTTTAATTTGAGCAAGCCAGCACACTGCAGAGGAGGAATGACCCAGATTTAGCATGAAGTTATAGGTTTCACATGAGCACATTCCATTTGTAGCTGAAAAAGAGGTGTCGCTTAATTAGAAAGACAAGTGAAAGAAAAGCATTCTTAGGTATTTCGGTTAAGAAAGCTGTGCATACTTTAGCCCAGCTCTCAGTATTTTGGGTACATTTTGCTTTGTAGCTTTGAGTTTATCTATGAAAACTATTAGTTCACTTGGAGCATGTAAAATACATTGGTTTTGACGGACAACCGCGTTTGGGCATCTATCATATGTCTGAGCTGAGCCTTCATTTTTTTCAGCTGAAGTGTATCTCTCGATTGGCTTGATCAGTATCTACTTCATGCAGGGCCGTACCCAGAAAAAAATTTCGGGGGGGGGGGGGTTTCGGGAACAACGGCGGCCATTTTGAAACTGTCTATTGTCTTATTTTCGCCTATGAATCATGTGCACCAGTGGCATATAATGGAGAGTTGCAGCAAACCGGAGAACCGGTCCCTGTTTGGTACCCGGTAGCCGACCGGCGCCACTGCGCGTGCGCAGAGGTGGAGATTACTGCAAGTGCACCGACCAAGGCCGTACCCAGAAAAAAATTTCGGGGGGGGGGGGGGGGGGGTTAGAACCCCCTAACCCCCCCCCTGGTTACGGCCCTGATTCAGTACATGAAGTCTTCATGTACTGAATGCCTTTTTAAAGGGTTGCGTTGCCACAGGAGACTTGTGCGCTTGTGGGTGTTTGGTGAGTGGTGTCACCAATCACCATGAGCCCCGAGCCCAGCATGGGTTCAGACCCCCTGCAAGCCTGGCTGTGCTAGGCGTCCCCGTGTCTGATGAAACTGGGGTCTTGGCAGTTGAGCCAAGCCCGGACTAAGTTTCCTTCAAAGGCCACCCAGGTTAGGCAACACACCGCCCCAGCCCACGCCCTGCACAAACAGGTGTCCTTGCGTTGGCTCGCCTAGGACGATTCGGTCAGTCGCTTTGCTTCAGCACTCCTTTCCTCTGACGTTCTTCTCCATCCCTGTTTTCAACCTCTCATGTTTCTGATGTAACAGAATTCTTTGAAAGTGAAAAGGAATTATATAGCCCATGGGTGTTGAAAACCACCAGGGTGTGACATGACGACACCAGATACTTTACTATGAAAATATCTCACCCCATGAGAATCCATTGGCCTGGACACAAACAGGCTTTGCATGAAAGGAACGACTGGATGTGCAGCAGCCTCAGGATTTTTGCCTTTGAATAGACCAAACTCACCAGCCAGTTTCATTAAGTCGCCGCTGCCACAATGCATCAAAGAAACTTAATCTGCATGTGGGAGAACCCCGCTGGAGCTTTGCACGTGACGAGACGACACGAGCCGTCTCGTGCACTGCCTCCTGTGAACTAAAGTTATGGTGGCATCACGCATGCGTGGAACGCTTATTGAGATCTGCCTATTGGGACAGTTGATGGCAACAATATATGACTGTTCCCGTCTATGGTTGTGGACACCTGGAGCACTAGTTGAGACAGCTGCCTCTGCTGTCTCGGCAAACCCGGTATCTCGGCGTGCCCATGGCAGCCCTCTCCCTTGGTGCGGCATGACTGCTGTACAGTGTGGACGTTGTGATCCTCATGCACTCTCTCAGATGCGTGGTGTCTACATCGTTAGGAGAGCAACATTTGGCAGTGTGGGTGCGCTGGCGTAAATGAATGGAGACAAATGTATTTTTCCTGATAAAGTATTTGGTGACACTGTCAACTGGCATGCTTGCAGCCAGGCTAGCGATGGCCGTGGTAAGGTGGCTCGTATCCCAAATGTCCCAAGATGTCTCTGTCACATTTCAATGACTGCATTAGATGTGCTTGCAAGAATGAGACATTCACAATAAAAATATAGCAATTCACTCAAGATAGATATTAAACATATTTTTTTAATGAACCTGTATATGCTTGTAGTTTAATTTCATTATCACTGCAGGGTCAGAAGGTTAATTGACAACAAAATTTGATTGCTTTATTTTTTTCTAGTTTTGTCATTTATGGTTCTAGGTGCATCAGAAAAAGACATCGGCATAGTTGCAAGTGATCACTCCGAAAGTTTGGGTCTATACAGCATGAACTAATTGTATTTTTGGATAGTGATCATACCTGAAATAGCACTTTGCTATTTCAGCGGTTGCTGCTCGTGAACTCAGGAGACTGGAATTGCAGCTATTGCTACTTCAAGATGTAACGAGATTTCAGCTGCTCGTCAGACCATGGCCAGGCGGTGGAATGGATCCTCAATCCTTTGGGGGGCGTGCCTGTTGGTTTAGATCGTGAAACTTCCAGAATTCTGTTCGCCTTGCAACGTCAAAATGTTGAAAAAGATTTTTCGTGTGAAGCCAGCCTAAAACATCTCTGTTTGCTACATTGTTACAGGTTTGTCACCCTGTTTTTTCGTTCTGTATTTTTATAGTGATTTAGAACTGTTGTGAGAAACACCAGTGCCCACCGCCGAGCACAGCACCTCATTTGGCAAGCACCAGCAAAAAGATGCGAAAGAGGGTTAGCAGATAAGGCCCACCATGTAAGAGATGCCACCAGCCCTACAACCCACAGGACCACGTATTGTATGCAATGAATCAGTTGTCGTCGTTAACCTGTCTCGACCACGACATGCCGGCAGCGGTGGGATCCAGTGTTGCCCATGAGAAGAACAAAGGCTATATCAACATCATAGGAGACGAGTGAACATTGCAGTATGCGCTTCTGCTATTTGTATTGCAGCCAACAACAGCTTGTCAGCTACCCTTGAATAGACCCTTTTCAAAAGTGTGCACCAGCTATACTATGTTCACCCTGCCGGACCAATCAGCCGCCTCCCTTTTATCACCCAGTGATGTGATTGCTGCGCCAATTGTGCCAAACTGTGCCTAAGTGCTTATTCTGCTACACTTGCTACATTTGATCAAAATGTGAGGAATTTGCACCAACATTGCACCAGAACTTAAGTTCAATTAAATAATACTGAAAATATAACAGCTGCCGGCCTCGCTGCCGGGGCGAATCGTCAGTGTAGGCTCGTGCGGGTTTTCAGGACTTTCGATAATCGTCTCAAATAACATACTATTCGATTTGATTTCGCACTAAGCACTGACAGTGCTCAGAAGTTTCACGACAAGTCTCGTGTTCGTGGTCTGTTCTGGTGGGTTAGTTAGCTTTGTTGAGTGCGCTTCTCACCGCGTGGTGTAATGCAGTGAAGCAACAATTGCATATTAGGCGTCGCTATGTTGCGTGTCTTGCTTCGCCGCAGCACACCCGCGTACTAAGGGGAAAGGTACTCCTCCAGAGCGAGACGGGGTGCAAGAAGGTATTTATGGACTCTTGTAGGTTTATTTTTTGTTTTTTGTTTTTTGTCTGAATTAAGAGTTGCAGTTCTGTTACAACCCCCTTAGAACTTGAAGGACACATAAATCTAGGTGCTCAAAATGATTGTATTTTAACATTTTTTCAGTGGGATTTCGTACCTAAACTAATCATCCACAGCAGTTTGCGCTGTTCTTCATCAGTCGTCGTCTTGTTGCCGTGTCTGGTGCTTCCACAAGCAACTAAACAGCTGGTGTTTGTTCTCCTAATATTTTCCATCTCTCCTCACATTTGCAGTGATCTAAATGAAAATGGAAGTGTGCGGTTGTGCTTCAAGAGCTCTTTTTTCCTCTCCAAAATGAACTTTTGGCTGCTCAAACAGCTGCTCCAAAATGGCTATGACCAATCACATCACTGCTTTTATCACCTGACCCAACTCTTTGCGCGTGGGTATGGCTGGGAGCGTGATGATGTGGCAAAAGAGAGGCGTATGACTAATCTAACGAGGACGTAGCTTCCACCACAGTCTCAGCTTAGAGGTGAATGGAGTATGGTAGCTGCAGCACCAATTATCGAAGTCTGCCATTATTTGGGCACACACTGTGGCTGATGTTGCTTGATGTTACAGAGAAAATTGCCTCATCTCAATTAACGTTATTCGAAATTGCTTGGTAGTCTGACAACACGGAGTGCGTCACTGTTTTAATGTTATCAAGCGTTGTTGGTACTGAAGCACGGTGGAGGGCAGTGTGTGATGGCGGGGCAGCTGTGTTTTCCGCCTTCTGACCAAAACGGGGACGAACAGTTTAAACAACCTACCGCAACTGTCTGATGAAACTTTTGGAGGCCTGTGCACACGCAGGCGATAACCCGCAGTGTGTAAGCTTGTACAGCAAAGGCGAAGGACTTGCTCCGCTGCTTTGACGAGGTTGTTGCCAGCGTGCACAGGCCTCCTAGAGCTTCATCAGACAGTTGCGGTAGGTTGTTTAAACTGTTTGTCCACATTTCATGGTCAGAAGGCGGAAAACAGCTGCTGCGCTATCGTACACTGTCCGTACGGCTCTCTCTGATGCCTCCACCGTGTTTTGGTACCGACGACGCTTGGCAACATTAAAATGGCGACGCTCTTAGTGTTGCAGATCACCAAACAATTTTCCATATGGTCTATTGAGCCTCTTTGACTGGTTGCCGTCTTTTTTTTTAAACATGGCATATATCGAAAGCTTTTGGTGCAGTGATTCGTTCCAGGTTGGATGCAAAAGTAACCGGAATGAATTTCTGAAAGGCGGGCTGTTTGTAGTACCAGCTTCCGCCGCTAGCAGCGCTTTGCAGCACCCCTTCCGAGCGAGTTTGCCGACTGGCATTGTCTGCTGCAAATATGTTTTCCAAGCACTTCAAAATCTTTTTTTTTGTTGCAATGTCTGATATCAAAGAACAACATGGGGCTGTGAATTATTGCTTTAGGTAAAACTGTTCCAGAAACTCTTGTAATGCTTCAGAGAGCTTACAAAGAAGATGCTAATAAGAAATTGCAAGTGGTTTTCTCGCTTTAAGACTGGTGATTTTTTGATCGATGAGCAACCTCGTTCTGGGCGACCTTTAACCTCCTCAACTGAAGAAGAACACAAAAATATTTGGGCATTGATCACTCAGAGTTTGTTCCTCTTGGTGAATCTGTTAACCAGGTGTTTTACCGGGGAATTTTGCGACACTTGCGAAACTCAGTAAGGCAGAAATGCCCCGATATGAGGGAAAGGGGGAATGATAGTTCCATCACAACAATGCCTCAGCAGACACTGTCCTGGCATGACACCGCTTCTCAACCTCCCATATTCTCAGGACCTCGCCCCGTGTGACTTTTTTTTGTCCACCCGTATCAAAAGTCTTGAAAGGAAATCATTTTATGGATGTGGAAGGTCCTTCAAGTCAGACATTGCAAAGAACAAGGAATGATTTTGAAGCGCTTGGGGAAAAAATTCACAACATGCCGCTAGATCCTTAGCAGACGATGCCGGTCGGCTAACTAACTTGGGAAGGGTGCTGCAAGAGGTGGATGCTGGTACTACGAATGCCCGGCCTCCTGAAATTCATTCCGGTTATTTTTGGGTACCCACTCATACTTTCTTTTATTGTTGAAACTTTGGTTCTATGGCCCAGTATCTTGCTTGGTGTAAATCATATCCCTTTTTGTGTTATACATATTTCCAGGTATTTTTTTAGAATGGTGAAGTGACTGTGATGTTGCATCTTTTGATGACTTAATATGTTTGTAATGCATACATAACATTGTTTTTTGGTTAAACATTCTCAGTTTCCATGTAAGTTTTCTGGTTTGTTTCATATTCAAAGGGTTGTTTCTGGCTTTTGAAAGTATCATTAGTATAACTATTATAGTTCGATAGTCCGGTGCTGGAAAAAGACTCCTTTTCAGATTTCCATTTCCACAATGTGTCAAAAGTACCTACAAGGTTGTTTTATGAGTTTGTTTATTTTTTAGAGGAAAATATTTTCAATATAAAATTGTATAATCAGGTTTGGAAAATAAAAGAATACAAACAATTGCCACCTGAGCACTTTGTCTTCATTATAGCCACTTTATATATATATATATATATACATAGTATAGTTTTGGTTGTAATGCCCTAATGTTCTGAGCTTAATACACTGTTTATATCAAGTGTCCCCATACTTGAAAAGTGCCAACCTTTTGTTGTCAACAGAAAACTGAAAGATTTAAAATAATTTGATATCGGTTTACATGTTCCCCAAAATCAGCACAAAAAAAAGAAGAAACCTTGGCTATGCTAGTTGTTTTAGTTTCTTTTACAGGTACCCCAATCCTTTTTTTTTCACATGAGTATAATTTAGGGGATTCTAAAGTGGAGCGAGTAGAGCGACTCATCGGTCACTTGATCAACATGGGAAAGCGCGCCGCCAGCGTTTGCCCGCTACAATTGTCACCTATTCTCAAGCACTAAATTTAAGTGCTTGAGAAATTCAAGCCCTAACATATTTCTAGGCAAATTAAAATTGTAGAAACTTGTGTGCCTTTATTTATGGCTAAGGTAAGTACATTCATACAAAAAGAGCAATGAAATTTCAAACCAGTAAAAAATTATTGAACGTATCAAATATGATACACTGGGCTTTTCTGCTACGTCCTTGCCAGCTGCAGTCTCGTGGCTTGTGGTATTCAAAGAAACAGTTGCGTCGCTTGCTCAGACTCGGAGTTACATTGCATTTCGCGCACACAACTGTGCTAAATGTGTTCACGCTGGGCACACAGTTCCTGCATCGAAGTCGGTTGCTCGCCATAGTTGGAAGATGCCCAACCCCGTCTTTTCGAACGTCATCTTGGGGATGACTTGGCGTGAACTTGCTCTTCTTCATCGGAGGGGAAGGCAGACTGACCGGCCGTCCTCTTGGTGCATTTCCAGTAGAGATTGGGCTTTCTGATAAACTGGCAATGAAGGTTCTCAGCTTGAGTGGCCGCTCCTTCAGCTGATGGCTTTGGCGCCTGTGAATATTCCACGCATTCACGATACAGATGAAGATAGCATGATATATGAGGTACGTGTACCAGCGCCTCGACCGAATGGTGTATTTGTTCAGTGACACCTGATAATTATGCTGATCGACCCCCCCCCTAAAACTGTTGCACATACCAACAATTGCCGGGCGTGTGATGTCAATGTGGAGTTTGGTCTTCCGGTCATACCGTTTGACTTGCTGAATTGACTCAACAGAGACGAAGTTTGACACTAGGGTGACAGCTTTCCTGTCAAACCAGCGAACTACCACAATTCCTTTGTCATTGTCAACTCTGTAATCATGTGAGCCTTGGCCAACTTTTCTCAGAGTCTTCTCATCCTGGAGTTTGCAGTCTCTCAGCCGATTTTCCCTCAGAGTTCCAACGTACTGTATTCCTCTCGTTAGCCCTCCAACAAGGTTCAAAGAGCTAAAAGAATTGTCAGCTGCAACCTTGAAGTCTTCATTTGAACGTATTTCAGAGCAGATGCTCCGGACAGTATCACCCCAAAGTCCAAACATGTAGTTTTCTTTGGAGTGGCCTTGGTATACCTCGAACTGGTAAAGGACACCGGTTGTGCCTGCCCGTCCCCAATACGTGAAACCCCTCGGCGTCAATTTGTTTGGGATGTACTGTTTTAGCGAGCTCCTTCCTGTAAACGACACCATTATCTCATCCACCGCATTGAACACTTCTTGTTCAATGCTCTAGAGGTTGTGCTGGAATAATAAAATCCAAGGACGAATCTTCCACAACTTATCCTCCTTCGCTTCTTTGGTGGTTTCCATGTTGTTTACAACATGCATGCATTGAATGAGCTTCAAGAAACGATTTCTCGACCTCTTGTCAGCGATAGGAGAATACCCTGTCCCATTCTCGCAGTAGCACATGACGTTCGGTATTTTGTAAGCCCCATTTTCAGGTATATTCTAATACACTACTCCAGCTCTTGCAGAGTTGTGTCACGGAGCTGCCGTATTTCTGCGTACTGTACACATTTGTTTGCTCCATTAGCATAGTGAGCATATCAGTACTTAGAAACTGGCGGAAAAGGTACAATGGTGAATCTATGGCATCCGGCTCAAAGAATACTTTGGAAAATTCAGCATGACTGTTTTGGAGCAATTCCTTTCGCCATTTGTTGTATTTATTTATTTATTTACATACCCTCAAGGCCCTGGGGGCGTTACAGAGGGGAGTGAGTGAAAAAAACAACAACAAACAGCAATAGAAGACATGGAATAGGTCACGGGTCACTTTCGCAAAAATAATTAGTAACAGCACTTTTAAACACATCTAACGAGGGTAATAATATTAATGACGCCGGAAGGTGGTTCCACTCTGATGATGTCCTAGGAATGAGAGAATCGTGATAGGCTGAGGTTCGAGAATGAGGAATGCCGACTTTCTACTGATGATCAACGCGTGGAGGAACTTAAGGTGGGACGAGGAAGAGCTTTTCTTTAAGAATGGGGTTAGAATTATATATTTTATAGAAAAGACATAGACGAGAACACTTACGGCGCAAAGAAAGCAGTGGCAAGGGGAGAAGAGATTTCATGGATGATACACTAGCTGTACGGTGATAATTGTTAAGTATGAAACGAGCGCCGCGGTTCTGAACTGACTCGAGATGAGAAGTGAGCGTCGTCTGACCAGGATCCCAGATTGAAGCTGCATACTCTAATTTTGAGCGAACCAAAGATTTGAATAATATTAGTTTGAGAGAAACTGGCGCTAGAGAAAAGTTACGTTTTAGGTAGCCTAACATAGAATTGGCATTAGCAATGATGTGGTTAATATGAATATGCCAGGAGAGGTTAGAATAATATAATAATGGACGAGAAGACGAAGCTACAGATGATTCGAAGGAATTTTCTACGGTTTCTTCATCATCACTTGTCTCAGAGGGCTCAGCCGCGGCGGGGGGACTAATTTTCGTCACTTTCCGACAGATCACTAAAATCGCTGACATCTTCGCCGGCGACGATGTTGTTCAATATGTTCCTAACTTAGGAACCTAAAATTAGAAGGAAAAAATCAATAAAAAAAAACGGTGAAAACGTGTACCATTTAAAGCTTTACCAAGAAAACGTATCAGAATTGGTACAAAAATTGTGCCATCAATAACGACCCACTGTATCGAAAATGATACGCAGAAAATTGAAGCAATGTTACTAAGCGGATGGGACTCAAAAACAACAGCGAACGGAATAATGTGGTTGCGCAACACTTTCTGAGCAAAAAAAAAAAAAAAAAGTGCCGAATATAGGACGGCTTACTGTTTTTCGAGTAAAATGACGCCGACGGTATGCCTTCGAGCGAGCTGCTGCGTGCGGCCATCTTGCTCTAGCTGCCAGCGGCAGCCTGGCGGGGCCTTGCTGAACTACCCAAATCGGAAAACTCTGTCAGCGTGTCAAAACCGATACTGCAGGCTTTGGTCTTAGCCATAGAGTTATTTCAATAATAACTCTATGGTCTCAGCTTCACGAAATTTATTGTCACTTTTTGAGTTATCAAACTACACGTAGCAAATATGATACTCTGGGCTTTGTGGGGTATTTAACAACACAAGACTAAGAATTATGTTACCTTTAGCCGATTACTGACTAGGAATGCAGATATTATTGTAACCTTTGCTGCTATTACACGCGCGGAACGAGCGTGGGGCAACATGGCATTAGTAAGCTTATCACTGCGTGAATCTGAAATCGAAACTGATCGGGAGCATGCCATGTGGTGTTACTTTAGCCGATTACTTTCATATCATGTTGCCTTTCAAAGCGTTAGATTGAGAGAGGTGTCTAGCCGGTCAATCTAAATACTCAGAACAACTGTATACTAATAATACTTGCAGATACTTTTTGTATTCATCTACTAAACAGCGGCAGTCACTTGCCTAATCCTTGTCAGAACCGGGTAGGGCATATATACGAATCGGGTCGGTAGGGTGGTCAGAGTAGAGAGTCGCGGTGGTGTTGTGTTGCAGTTGCTTGTGCCTTGTTGTACTGTTGATATGTATGTGCCCTTAACAGTGTTCGGTATCGTGGTTGGTGTGTGTTGGCGCATGAGTTGTCGTAGGTGCAGTACATACGTAGTACATACGCATCCATCCGGTTTGAAATGTCTGCAACAAAGGAGTTTATCTGTAGAGTGTGGTTGGGAAAAAGTTCCGTGGGTACTTAAAGGCAGTTTGAAAAATAAACCAGTTAGCTGAGTTTGAGACGTTCTCTGTGTCTGTTCCTTCTACTGAAAGTTCTTCCGATTTCTTCCACCGCAGTCTCAGGTGTAATACGACATGAGTAGCTCAAGAGCCTCAGGAGAGTTAGTGAATGAGCATTTTTTTAGTGCATCTAGCGGTTACTACTACACCTCCTAGGTGGCGGAAGCTGCCGCCTGATTCAATAAGCTAAGTGTTGTGAAGTCCTGTAGCTATTGATTACAAACAGCTGGCTACGGTCCAGCCGTCCAGGCTCTGCGGTCCTGGGCTCCCTACGTGCCTCTCATATTGAAAACAATCGTAATAATTGTTTCACTCGGCCACCTAAATTATTGTTCTGTGTCGGAGAGCTGCGAAGTGCAGGCAGCAATGGATAACCACGTCGGTTGGGGTAGGCCCAAACAAGAAGAGATAGGGGGAAAAAAAAGAAAGAAAGCGGGGCGTTGGTGCGAGTTGAACGCCTCCCGTCGTGTCGACAAAGGTGCCCAGCGATTCATCGCCGCAAACGACAAGCATACGTCGTCTTCAATAAAGTCAGCATACCCATTCCTCGCGTTACGATTTCTTTTTTGAGCGTTCTCCGCCGGCGGTAAAAATACAGTCAATCTAGCGAGATGCCGTCGGGTGCGATTGCGACTATTCCGGCAAACACGCTGCCGTCCTCCACGCTAATAGGTACGGTACCGGTGTCTAAGGACGGATGTTTAGAGTGTCTGGTGGCACCTGGAAGACGTCGAACAGGCGTATGCGCCCTATTTTCTAACTCGGACGAAAAGCCGTGCTGATCTCTAGGCCTTACCGGGGAATCCGAGCCTCGCTAACCGTCCGCCATGTTGCTTTTGGGGGTAGTCAAATTTGACTACCTGCTTTTTGACTACGTGTAGAGTCGTCATTTTTACCCTAGGGGTCGTTATATTTGGGGCGACTTTTTACCACCCCAAAGGTAGTCGCCTATTACTACCTTTTTTTTAGAGTGCATGAACGAAGATCCACGGTCTGTGATGAGGATTTCAGGGGCGCCGTGCCGGAGGACAGGACTTGATGAAAAACTTGGCGACTTCAACAGCCGTGCCTGCTGGAAGGGCTTTCGTCTCGGCGTACCGTGTGAGATAATCGGTGGCGACGATAATCCAGCGGTTTCCCGACGTGGACGGCGGAAAAGGGCCAAGTAAATCCATTCCGATCGGCTGGAACGGCATAGACGGGGGAGAAATCGGATGCAGAAGTCCTGGCGGCTTCGTCGGCGGTTTCTTGCTTCGCTGACACTCGTGGCATGATCGAATGTATAGGTGAACGGTCTTCGGTAGCCTCGGTCAGTAATAGGTTTCTCGAATCCTGGCGAGCGTCCTGCTGTAGCCAAGGTGTCCAGCCGTTGGGTCGTCATGGCAACCTTGGAATATTTCGTCTCGAAGGCTGGCAGGAACAACCAACAGCCATGCTGTGTTGTTGTTAACGAAGTTCTCCTTGTACAGCACCCCTTGCCGCATGAAGAATGTATGCAGGATTCTTAAGAAAGCACGGGGAACCGAACTCGCTTGTCCCTCTAAGTGCTCTATGAGCGCTCGCAGTTCAGGGTCGTCTCGTTGGAGTGCTGCCATGTCGCTGACTTGCAAAGCGCCGAGGAAACACTCATCGTCGTCGTCTTCGATACAGGCAGGTCCGGCCTCGACAGGAGCTCTTGACAGGCAGTCGGCGTCATTGCGCTGCCGGCCGGACTTGTACACAACGGTCATGTCGAACTCCTGCAGTCGTAGGCTCCACTGGGCGAGGCGTCCGGAGGGGTCTCTCAGATTCGCGAGCCAGCAGAGCGAGTGGTGGTCCGTGACCACGCGAAAAGGACTTCCATACAGATATGGGCGAAACTTTGTTATTGCCCAGACGACAGCAAGGCACTCCTTTTCAGTTGTAGAGTAGTTCCTCTCCGCCTTAGGCATCGTCCGACTCGCGTATGCGATGACTCGCTCTGCCCCGTCCTGCCTTTGAACTAGCACCGCGCCAAGTCCGGTGTTACTGGCGTCCGTGTGGATCTCTGTATCAGCGAACTGGTCGAAATGGCCAAGAGTCGGGGGCGTCTGGAGTCTTCGTTTGAGCTCGTCGAATGACCTCTGGTGTTCTCTCCACTCAAACTTTACGGCGTCCTTCGTGAGGCCTGTCAGCGGTGCGGACAGCTTGGCGAAGTCCCGAACAAATCGTCTGTAGAAGTGGCAAAGTCCGAGGAATCTTCTCACGGCCTTCTTGTCAGACGGCGGCGTAAATGCAGCTACGGCGCGGGTCTTCTCGGGGTCTGGGAGAACACCTTTGTTGCTCACGACGTGGCCAAGGAACTTAAGTTCACCATAGGCGAATCGACACTTTGTCGGCTTTAGTGACAGGCCGGCGGTCTTGATGGCTTGAAGCACGGCTCAAAGTCGTTTCAGGTGCTCGTCGAAATCTCGTGAAAATACCACGACGTCGTCGAGGTAGACGAGGCAGCTCTGCAATTTCAGACCTGCCAGCACGGTGTCCATGACACGCTGGAAGGTGGCTGGCGCTGTACAAAGCCCGAACGGCATCACTTTGAATTCGTACAGTCCGTCGGGAGGGACGAAGGCAGTTTTCTCCCGGTCGCGTTCGTCGACTTCAATCTGCCAGTAGTCACACTTCAGATCCTTCGACAAAAATATCGAGAGTGGCGCAGTCGGTCTAACGTATCGTCAATGCGGGGGAGCGGATAGACGTCCTTCTTCGTCACAGCGTTCAGTCGACGATAGTCCACGCAGGACCGCAGGGTTCCGTCCTTCTTCTTTACAAGGACGACTGGGGACGCCCATGGACTTTTTGAGGGTTGAATGTTGTCGTCGTCGAGCATTTATTGGACTTGATCCTGAATCACCTTCCTTTCCTTTAAGGAGACTCGATACGGCGACTGGTGGACAGGGAGCGCGTCGTCGTCGGTAATAACGCGATGTTTCGCCATTGGTGTTTGGTGAACTTTCGACGACGTGGCAAAACAGTCACTGTATTCGGCGAGGAGATCAACCAGTTGCCGGCGCTTAGGAGCTGGGAGCTTGGGGTCGATGTCGATCGGCGGCGGCGGCGTGCTGTTCTGTTGTGATGACGAGGTTTCTTCGGAGACTGCGGTGACCATGGCTGGCGCCTGAAGCTCCTCAATGTGACCCACAGTGGTACCCTTCGTTAGGTGCTGCGGCTCCTCTCGGAAGTTTGTTACACGAACAGTTGTACGTCCTTCTTGGAGATCCGTTACGCCTCGTGCGACGCCAATTCGTTTCTCAAGGAGCAGTTGGACGCTGCCTTCCAGAAGAGCTTCACCGTGCATGGCTGCGTCGGTTGTGACGGTGACGAAAACACTCGCCCGCGGCGGTAAGTTCACATGGTCGGCGATAACTCGGATAGCGGTTGACGTCGTGTTGGTCTCCACCGGCGGTAAAGCAGGCTTTCGCAGCGTCAGCTGGTTTGCCCCGAGGTCGATGACGGCGCCATACTCGCAGAGAAAGTCCATTCCGAGGATAACGTCCCTCGAACAGTCTTGCAGAACGACAAACTTCACAGGGCACGTCTCACCGTGGATCTCAACTCGAGCAGTGCATCTCCCGACTGGTGTGATGAGTTGCCCTCCGGCGGTTCGTATTTGTGGTCCATCCCACGGCGTGGTGACTTTTCGAAGGCGGCAGGAGAGCCTCCCACTCAAGACCGAGTAGTCTGCTCCGGTGTCCACGAGTGCTGATGCGTCGTGGCCGTCAATGACGACGTTTAGGTTATTGGACACCGCTGCAGGGGCGTCGTTTCGGTCTCCGGTAGCGTTCGAGTGGGGGCCCTCCGACGTTCGTGGAGGATCTCGGTGTCGGTCGTCTTCGGCAACTCCACCTCCAGGGGTTGCCGCGCCTAGTTTCCCCGTCGTGGAGCGAGGGGCGACAGGCTTTCACGTCGGGGTCGGTGCATCGGCGAAGCCGGACGTCGTGGCGAAGGCGACCGGAACTCTCGGCGGGACGCAGGCTCGGGGGACTGACGTCGCCGCAGGTACTCGTCGATTTCCCGAGGGCGTTCGCCATAACGTGGTCGCGGGTCGTTCGGGTGGAACCCGCGCAGCCCGAGTCGACGGTATGGGCATCGGCGGTAAGTGTGGTCTGCTTCCCCGCAGTGGAAGCACAGAGGGCGTCGGCCGGACGTTCGCCACACATCGGTCTTCCGGGGTGCGCGGGGCTCCTGACTTGCGTACTGGAGCTGGTCGTCGCGGCGTCGGTCGTGCTGCGGCGCAGGAGACTCACGTCGGGGCGGCGCAACATAGGCTCGAGGAGGATGCGGTGGCCGTCGGGCCACTGCGGCGTAAGTTAGCGCGGGTTCTTCGGGGACTGCTGCGCTGATGGGAGCCTCTGGTTGAATGGCTCTCTGCTCCTCTTCCCGCACGACCTCAGCGATGGAGAGCGAAGCTGGTAGGTCAGCGGCGGGTAGTAGCTTTCGCAGCTCCTCCCGGACGACGTCGCGAATGATCTCAGGAATGCTTGGGATGCTGGAGCCAAGGTCGCAAGCGGACGGCGGAACCGCGCTGACGCCGGGTAGCCTCTGGTTGTGGCTGGCTCGGGCTTGCAGTGCACGCTCGATGTTCGTCGCCTCGGTTACAAATCCTTGAATCGTCGTCGGTGGGTTGCGTACGAGCCCACCGAAAATGTCGTTTTTCACGCCGCGCATCAGGATACGCAGCTTCTTTTCCTCGGGGGACTGAGGGTCGGCGCGGCTGCTCAAGCGAAGAACGTCTTCAACGAAGCTGGTGACCGTTTCGTTGGGCCCTTGAGTTCGTACTTGAAGGAGGTCTTCTGCTCGCTGTCGTCGTCTCTGGTTCGTGAATGTCTCCTTCAGGCCAGCGATACAGGTGTCCCACGACGTAAGCGACGCCTCGCGGTTCTCGAACCACTGCCTCGCGGTACCCTCCAAGGAGAAGTAGAGGTTTGGGAGTCGCTGCTCAGTGGTCCATCCATTATGGCGTGCTACAGGTTCGTAGTGCAGAAGCCAGTCCTCTACGTCTTCGTGGGTCCCGCCATGGTAGGTCGTTGGGGTTCGCTGGGCAACAGGCAGGTAGATGACGACGGCGGCGGTCGGGGACTGCGATTGCTGGTCGTCCATCGTCGGCCTCGTTTGCTGCCTGGTCCTGGGTGGCAGAAGTCCGTATTCCGGGTGTAGACCTTGGGTGCGGCGACTGGTCCGAATTTCAGGTTCCGCGTTGAGTGGTCTTCTCACAGGGCTTGGAATCGGGCTTGCACTGCGGGCCCTGGGAGGGGAACGCTGCACGGGCATGCGGTACCCCGCACCTCCACCAAAATGTCACGGGTGGTGACCAATAAACAAGAAATAAACAGGAATAAATAAACATTTAATGTGGCGAACTTGTGCCAAAAATAAAAGGGGTACAGAAGATAATAACAGAGCGTCGCGGGCCTCGAAGTCGGCGAAACCGCAGGATCGAGCTCAGGGGCGAGACCAGGGTGTAAGATAGACAGGTGGGGAAACGGCCAATAGAAGTCTACCGCAGAGCCGTGACCGGATTGTGTACTCGTCTGCTTGCGGGTACCCCCGATTTGCGACAGATGGCGCTGCGGCGAGAGGAAAATATTTGAATCGGATTTGCATGAAACTTTATGGGAGAGTGCGCAAAATAAACCGAGAGCATGACAGTTTTCCATTGAAAATCCACGAGAAATCATCTCCGTCAGTTTAGCCGGTCGCCACCGGTTGCCCACCCTGAGTGAGAGTTCGCGGTGCTCCACATAGATGGCGCCACAGAAAATGAGAAAAACGAGGGGACACAATCCGGTCGCTCATTTGGCTCCCGTTTCCCCACCTGTCTATCTTACACCCTGGGCGAGACTGACTCCGGCTTGCCACGCGGAGCCGCTTTTGTACACGCGTTGGCTTCTGGAGCATTCGACGTAGAAGGTTCGACGCGTAGAAGATTCTAAACTCGAATCAGCTAGACGGTTCTCGAATTCACCAGAACATCACATTACAGTGTCGACAAAAATACGTAGCCGCGGCCAGGAATCGAACCCTGGCCCTTCGCGTGGGAAGCAAGCGCGATAACCGCTAGGCTACGGCCGCGCTGCCTACATGGCGCGCGGCAATATGTACGACGGAACTCTTCAAGATAAAGACCGGACGAACAAGACCTACGAAGGATAGGAATACCGGGTTCCAGAAGCTTGTCGACCACGCCCATCCAAGCGTCTGGAGGCTGATTGAATGCCTACAGTACAATCAAGCGCTCGTTGCCACGGCATGGACACAAGCCCGGAGTGGTGTTCCCCCAGTGAAGCGGGTGCGAAAAACCACTGCACGCATGCAGCATCTTTTGAAAAAATAGTTGCCAAGGAGTTCCAGGTACACCCAGATTTACCAAGACTGCTCGAGCTAGCACAAAAATGCATTCACTTCGAAACAATCGATAAATAAGCTTGTTTCTACTCTAATGAAGAAACCATGCTCGTGTCGGATTTAATTTATCGTTGCATTTTAGTGTCGCATGCATGCACTTACGTTGTCCCCACTCGTGTTGAGTCCAACATGAAATTATCTTTTGATGAATTTTTGCCCGGGCCTGTGAAAAAAAAAAGGGTGAGATTTTGTCCGGTGAGTTTTCGTTCGGTGATGTTCTCTCCAGTGAGCTTTCGTCCGGTGAGCTTTTGTCAGGGATTCGTTCCAACGACGAGCTAAACGTACACGAGTTCCCGAATCCAACACAGCGCTTTTGAATTTTAGCACTGTAGATAGTTCTGCAAACAGTGTATAAATGTGTGAAAATATTCGTCTAACAGTTTTACAACGTTGGAAAGCATCGGAATGATTCAGAATCACTGCGGAGTTGATACTAAGGGAAGTTAAGACGGGGACTTTGTTACATGGGTGAAACGGACCGTGGCATTTGAGCAGACTTGTGCCTATCTCAAATACCCTACTCAAGATACTGTCTTTCAAATACTTTTTGAAGTATTTTGGTATCTAGCAAATAGTTTTGATTAAGAGTATTTGGTACTGTATTTTAATTATATTTCTGAGTATCTTGTACTAATCATCTGAAATACATTTTTGACATTCCGCCATTTTCCGAGTTTTTCGGTATGAAGTGGCGCGTGGGCATGGCACGAGTAAACTTGAACATTCTTTCGAGCAACCGAATCTTGTTGCTAGCGCCGATAAGCTGCGATGCCTTAGATTTCACCCCAAAGTTCATACAGTGAAGGTTTTCTCCCTCGCTCTCTCATAGGTGCCTTTTTTTTCCTAGAGTTTCCCCCAAACATTTCTCAAAGAAAAGGGGTGGTTTTACGGCAGTAAGGATTGCCACACCAAGGTGCAAATCAAAACGGAAAACGACCCACGACAACAATGCAGACTTCAATCTCAAGAAAATAGCAAAAAGAAGAAAATGAGAATTGGACACAACAAACACACTTTTTTTTTGCTTGTTGTATATTTGACCTCGCTACGGCAAAACGTCGAGGTTTCTTTTGTTTCTTTTCTTTTTGGCGTCAGTCCGGCACTTACTAGCGGCGAGATGTTTTGGTGGCGCCCTCCTATGGTTCCCCCTTGTGACGTCCTTACCTTGCAAACAACAAGTTCGATGGTGTTTGTAAATAGCATGGTGGAAGCTTAAAATCATTGCGCTCTCAAGGGAACACTGCCAAAACCGTCAAAATTAGTTATTTCATTCCTCTTATTTCCGTCGACGATAAATCCTTTTCTGACGTCATAGTCAGCGTTCGGCCAATCGTGGAAGGCCGACCACAGCGAGGCTTTCGTTCGCGCACGTCGCCAATTGCTCTCGCGAACACTGATAAGGAAAAAAAAAAAAGACAGGAAACTAACTACGAAGAGGATGACCTCTCAATGCACCAACAAAGCGTCTCCCCAACGTTGAGTGCCTTTCTGAACGCAACCGACTTGAAAAAAGTACGACAGTGCGGGGCCTATTGTGTGGGCTCTCTTTGTTATCCATTCACTCATTTCCGTATCCAAAGTTCGTTCATAATATAGAAAATATGGACTATAGTTAAACTATGCGTCCAAGCTCAGCCGTAGGACCTGATATTCAGTGATGTCAATATTCGCCACTTTCAGCGATTGTGGCACCGCGGTGTGAGAATCGCTCTCCCTAGCTCCTGGATGATCGGGTTCACGGGAACGGTGCTTGCGTACACCTTCCTGACGGGAAAAAAAATAAGGTAAGGCTATAATACTGTTCGTATAAAATAAAAATAGAATTAATTACGCTTCGCAGACCCCCGTCTCTTACTGCTGTTCTACGACGATCGTTCAGATGACAGACATTTTGTTAGGCACCAGCGCGTCCCTAATGAGTCGTGAAAGTTGCAAATAACTAAAACGACCTCTTTTTTATTGCCCCAGAAATATCTTGTAACATGTATCAGTGATATTCTGCTCCTTATGGTTGAACTGTATAAAATAGCCTGTTTTTTGTTTTACCATTTTCTGTTGTTGCGTGCTAATAAACCATTCTGGTAAACCAGATTTGCGCAACCGTATAATTGTGTTTGCCACTGACATTGCTGCAAATTACGCAATGCAGAAGTATCTTCAAAAGTAATTTAATTACATATCTAAGTATTTGTACTCTACTGAAGATACTTCACAGTGAAATTAACTTGAGTAGAATTTTAAATACTTTTTGTATTTTGTCCAACACTGCATTTGTGACATCGCATACCCTTCCAAGGTCATCGCTTGGGCGGCAGCGGGCGTCCAAATAACCTTTGTTTTCTTCTTCTTTTATTTCTTTAAAAAGGGGGGGGGGGGTGTAGGCGCTGCACGTCTTCCTCTTTTGTGACTTTTGACAGAAGCACAACGAGAGACTGGAAGAACAAGCATGGGACTCATTTCTCTCGATCGATGCGTTCTCTCTATGTAATCGAAAATGATTTCTTCTTTCTCTGTTAGTAGTTCTACTTGCCTTGACTTGTGTCCCAGTCGTTGCGCTTATGGTCAAGAGGTCCAGCGAGTCAAGAGGTCCAACGCGTCAAGAGGTCCAACGAGTCAAGAGGTCCAACGGGTGAAGAGGTTCAACACGTCAAAAGTCCACCGAGCCTTATTTTTATCTTCTTTGTTTATAATTATACTGCTATTAATGACTGCTTCTGACGGTCACTGACTGTTCGACCTGTTTGAATGATTTTGGAAAATGCAACTACTACATAGCTTTTGCCGAAAAGTAGACAGATACTATTTGCCACAGTGTATATGTATTTGAGAGTTAAATAATGAATAGTGCATGGCGACATATTTTGAACTTGTAGAACTTAGTATCTGTGTTCCAGTTTTTCTGTTCTAGGACACATTTATGCTGTTTCTAATGAAGCGTCTTCCAATTCCCGATATATAAAATACGAATGTACCTCAGCCCCATCTCGTGTTTAGCCTTCCCTTTCATTCATCTCAGTATTTGTAATCGCAAATACTTCCTTGGGTAACTTTGTCCAGTCCCGGGTTCTCGTATGTTCTATTAAAAATATGATACACTAGTGTTTTGTGCTTTTAGTTTTTATTCACTGAGCTCACCGATTAACTAAAGAGGTAAATAACGCAACATGAGAAAAAGCTCAAATACCATTGAAGGGCGTCTTTCAACGAGCCCTAATTACGCCACTTGGCATCAAATAGAGTGTTGCAACTGAATGCCACCATTGTCTCATTGAATCGTTATGACCGCTGCAAGCAGTCGGGTTAATCTGGGCCGTTGGCTTATTCGAAAGCACGGAGCAGCCACAAATAATTATGCTAGCGATATGTAACTCCTTTACTGCTGTTTATTTTTGGGAATGCTGTGAAATAAACCATGAAACGGAACATTTTATGATTAGGCATTTTTGACACGAATTACCTAACACTTGTCTGTCGATATAATTTACTCTTAGTTGAAATTACGCGATGTGTTAGGGTGGAATTGTAGGATGGTGGGTTAGTTGCTCAATAATTTTTAGAAAATCGGGTCATAGAGATTGAAGTCGATTGAAAAACTGTTCATGTCGGAAGGCACGTCGATCTCTAAAGCCGATAGATCTAGTCTGTCCAGTGCTAGGCCATGGCGAATGGAAGAAATGACTAACTTTACATGCGATGCTGCGCCAGGGAAAACTGTCTCTTCAAGTTCTTCGAAGACCAAGGACTTCAAAATATCAAGGCAGCTATTTTGACGGGTCGTGAACAAATTTATACAATTACTACAACTTCCAAAATTTATGTCACAAAAATTAAAAAAAAAAAATCTTCCCTTATCCTGACGTCAAACGCCATAATACTGCTTTAGCGTGATGGTAGACGTCAAAATAGCAAATAACCATGGACATATCTTTCGTATGTGACCAAAGATGTGTTCAAACTTCAAAGTAGTTTTACAATTATTTTCAACCCGGAAGTCGAAGTAGTCACTACCTAAACAAAAAAAGGCATCTCAAATCGTGGAATGTTAAAACCTTCCCGTTGACGTGTTCGATATTCGCGGGGGAGAGGAACACGGGAGATGCAGGTTTACGACGACTTTCTGGCCAGGGGTAGAAAAGCAAAGTACCACAGCCCTGCAGGGCTGCAGGTCCCAAACAAACACATGTTGCTATAAGCTTGACAGTTCATAACAACAATGATTTTCGGTGTTTAGAAATCATGTGCCCAGCATGTGATCTCCACAACCCAGCGTGCGCGTATCTGTCGCTTCAGAAACCAATCAAATCATGGGTCGTTTGCACGAACACTGATAACATCACCTGCCAGAATCGATATTTCAAAGCCGTGTTCCTGAGATCCCCCCTGCCGTGTGGAAGTCGTCACAGCTTAACAACCTCTTGCTCTCCTTCCGGCATTTCTTATGCATTATGCATTATGTTGTTAGCATCTCTGTTGTCTGCTTTTTTTAATGCGTGACCATTACCTGGCTCAGTCAGCGAAAAGGCCGTGGGCAAAACCCCTCGTCAAAATCCATGACTTGTCGAACACAATCCAACACAATCAGATAAAAAAAACAACCTCTGGTCAAGTGATCTCTCTGATCACGTGACCTATCTCGTCATGTGACCAAAACAAACAAAAAATCTGTAGTCACGAGACCAAACCGGGAAAAAAAATTCTGTTCGCGTGACCTCTCTGGTTACGTGAGCAAGAAACCATACTGGTTTCGAACCTAGGCCCTCTTGATCGTGAAACTAGCGCGCTATCCGCTGCGGCAACACAACGTTTTTTTTTTTTTTTTTTTTTTTTATTGATGGTTTTGGCATGTACAATACAAAAGGATCACACTGTTAAATTCACTTCATGAGGATCGCTTATGCGTGGTCATAAAATTTAAAATTCTTTCAAGGTCTCAAGTACGTCTAGAATTGACAGTGACACCCAATCAGGCGCACAGACCAAAGTGGCGTATACAGATTTTAATCTACAGATAGATTCTATGAAATACATGAGTACGGGTCGGGCATCAACGTCGGCATGCCTCACTGCCATTTTACTTCTCCATATGGCATGCAGGCCCAGGAGCATGACTAGATCGACGGGGATTTCAACTTGTTTCTCCACAGGAAGAAACCTAATGCCGTATGGGGTTAAAGGGAAGTCTTTTTTAATAATTCGCTGGAGGACGTTTTAGAAAAGGAAAGCGTCCCAGCAGTCAAGAAAAACATGTTCAATAGTTTCAGTTTTTTTCCTCAAAAAACAATCAACGCCCCATGGTATGTAAATATTTTTCCCCTCAAGCCAAGTTTTGACAAAGAGTGTGTTGGTGTGTAACTGGTAAAAAAAAAAGTTTTAATAGAAAGGGCAATGGTCATCTTTTTAACTCTAGATAACACATTGCGCTTTGGGCCTGCATGAAACATGGAACGATGCAACGGTTTAGGAAAAACACTTTCAATAAGGTCATGAGTTAAGCGCTTGCGTGTCACCGTCGACAAATATTGAAGAGAAAAACGCACAGACAAAAAACGACACGCTTCGACCACTTCTCGAAGAAATCTGCTGACTTTCCTCTGCTCGGGTCTACATGAAGAAACAACAAAAAAAGGGATTTCATCTGCAAGTGTCATTTGAATTACCGTCCGAAGAAAAGGGTTGGTTTGTTCTCTAAGAAACATAAAACGGGATACAGTCTGCCTAACGAACACTTGAGATAACGATAGCCCTCCCTTACTAACGCGACGAAACAAATTGTTGCGACGCATTCTCTCCCATCCCGATCTCCAGATGAAAACGGCAAAAAACACGATGTAATTTCTGAATATTCACTCTAGCACACGCCAGCACTTGAAGCACATACCAAAATTTAGCGATTAGAAAAATATTACAAACGGTAGCTCGCGTAAAAATTGACATATCCCATCCTCTTCATTTGCCAGCTACCTCGCCCGTTTTCTGCACTACTGATGACCAGTATATGTTCGATCTCTTCTAATGTTCTAGAGGAACGCCTTAGTATTTTGGAGGTGTCGACGTAAAATTTATGTTTTCAAAAACGGCGGGCTTTGTGGCCCATGTTTCATGCCATAAGCCGCTGCACTTTTGCCAATTGACAGCTGAACCCGCAAGCAAGCAGTAGGCCTTCACTTCACAGACTGATGCTGGGATGCTATCCTTATCTTTACAAAAAATAGCGACATCATCGGCATAGGACTGGAGTTTGACCTCTATATTTTGTAACGAAAACCCATTAATACTCGTATTATTTATTATAGTTCGACAAAAGGGCTCTAAATAAATACTGAACAACAAAGGTGATAGCGGGCAACAAGGTTTTTTCATTTCATTTCATTTATTATTCCCTCAGGGCCCGAAGGCATTACAGAGGGGAGTGGGCGGTCGACACATAAAAGTAGCATAGTTGAACGAGGCAAAAAATACAAAAAAAAAAAAAACCAAACATACACACAGAGCAAAAACAAAAGAAAAAACACACGCTACGCATCATCTGTTAAAAAATTGGTAATAACATTTTTAAAATCAACAGTGTTAGTTATTGAGACTATATGTGCGGGAAGGCGACTCCAATCAATGGAGGTTTGGGGTAGAAAAGAAGCATTAAAAGTGGATGTGCTACAATGGGGAATCCCTACACTTAGGTCATGGTCTACACGTGATGATATGTACGATGGTTCTAAAAACAATGCTTGACGGAGAGCGGGGTTAGAGTAATAAATCTTGCGAAATAAACATAGACGAGATATTTTTCTTCGGAGAGAGAGATCAGGTAAGGAGAGGGACGATTTCATGGAAGTTACACTGGCTGTACAATGATAGTTCGAGAGTTTGAAACGGGCAGAACGATTCTGAATAGATTCGACAGCTGATGCAAGGGTGATACCGGGGCTCCAGATAGAAGCTGCATATTCCAGTTTAGGACGAACTAGGGTTTTATAGAGGAGAAGTTTTAACGAAAGAGGAGCAAGCGAAAAGGTACGTTTGAGATAGCCCAAAATCCTATTTGCGTTGTTAGTGACATATTGGACGTGGATATTCCAGGAGAGGTCGTTGGTTATGTGAATGCCGAGATATTTATAGGAGGACACAGAAACTAGGGTAGAATTGTTGATAGAGTAGGAAGGATAAGTGTTGTTATAACAAGATACTCTCATAGATGTACATTTAGTGATGTTAAGCTCCATGAGCGATTCCTCTCACCATGTGCAGATGTTGTTAATATCAACCTGAAGGGCGGAAATGTCAGAGTCGTTAACTATCTCTTTATAAATTACACAATCGTCAGCGAATAAACTAATAGAGGAAGAAACATGCACAGGAAGGTAATTGATATAAATAAGAAATAAGAGTGGTCCGAGTACGGAGCCCTGAGGGACACCGGAGTTAACAGGTGAGGGCGAAGAATTAGTGTCATTAGTTCGAACAAATTGGAAGCGATTTGTTAGGAATGATTTTATTCATGTGAGGACATTAAGATCTATATTAAGGTTACTAAGTTTATTAAGAAGTAGCTGGTGAGAAACCTTGTCAAAACCTTTTGAGAAATCCAGGAATATGCAGTCAGTCGTAGAACCCCGGTCTAGAGTCAGGTGAAGGTGATGAGTTAATGTTAGCTGTTGGGTATCACAGGAATAAAACTTTCGAAAACCATGTTGAGCTGCGTTGAAAAAAGAGTTGGAGTCAAGAAAATTAACAATATGTGAATATATTACGTGTTCAAGAATTTTGCAAGGGATGCTCGTTAGAGAGATCGGGCGGAAATTAATAGGATTATGTTTATCGCCGCCTTTATGAATTGGAATCACCTTCCCCACCTTCCTGTCACTGGGTAATATTCCTTGTTCGAGAGACTGGGAAAAAAGATAAGATAGAATAATGCTTGAATACGTTTTAGTGTTTTTTAGAAACTTAACAGTTACATTGTCGATGCCGGCTGCCAAAGAGGTTTTAAGATTTTCAATTATGATAGCAATCCCTTCAGATTCTATAATGACAGGATACATTGGCAAAAAGTTACAAACTGGAGCTGCGGTAAAGTTGGAGGTGACAGGGCACGAAAACGCTTTGACAAAAACATCATTTAAAACAAAAGAACACTGATCATTTGGTACATCTACTCCGTCAGCCATTCTAAGCGCAACACAACATCGGAGCTTTCAGTGGGGTTAACAACTTTTCAAAATTGACGGGGGTTGTTTATTAGCATAGATGGTAACAGAGTAATTAAAAAATGAGCTTTTTGCCTCTACAACAGCATTTTTGTACACGCCCGCAGCTAGATGGTACGCTGCCCAATGCTGTACGTCATCCTTCAGCTTGGCAGCACGAAACAAACGCATCTTTTTATTTGAAAGCCTTTTCAGAGTCACGGTATACCGTGGCGATTCAGGTGACGACGTTATGTTGCGAAGAGGCACATGTGCCTTCATCAGTGATACCACCTTATCTTTGAATAAACGCCAGTTGCCTGCGACTGAGCGCTCGGCAAAACAGTGCATATACCAATCTAAAAAGAGACTCATTTCATTGTTAATCACATCAAAGTCCGCTCTAGCATAATTGTGTATTTGCTTTATTTGTTTTGATTTGCGGGAACTGAGAATGTTTAATATGAAATGCAACAAGGAATGATCACTAATGCCAGGCATGTAAGTCAATGAAGGAATAAGCTCGGGCGATGTTGTTAATATAAGGTCTAAAACAGAGGCAGTTGTAGTTGTAATACGCGTCGGTTGCGTAACAATTTGTGAAAAGCTAAAGTCCAAGCGCAAGTTCAAAAACTCACTACTCTCTGAAGAAAAGGGACTGAGGCTAGCACCCATATCTGACCATACTATGGCGGGGTAATTAAAATCACCCAGCAGCATTATTGGCGTATTGGGAAAACGGACCATGACTCCGTTAATGGCGTCGTGTAGGCTTGTAACAAAAGTGGCATTTTTAGAAGGAGGACGATAACAAACGCCTAAAATATATATTTTTTTTGTTTTTAACTGAAGACCAACCCATAGAAGCTCCAGTTCAGAAACAATACTGATTTGAAATGATAATACGTTTTCCGCCACCGCGACCAATACGCCACCGCCATTTTTTTCGCCTCTGTTATGACGGTAAAAATTGAAACGTTTATGACAGTTTAAGATTTCATCGTTACGTATTTTGCTTGACAACCAGGTCTCGGTGAGAACAACAACATCCGCGTCTGATGAGTCCACAATGGACGACAAGTCATCGCGGTTACGCATAACGCTTCTAATGTTAGTAAAAATAACAGAAATATTTACAGGGGGTGACTCACTAATGTCATCCGAACGCTTGACAGAGCAGGTGCTAGGTTAGAACTGCCGGTTTTTCTGAGCACCATGACGGGGTCATGAAGTCCGGAAGGAGCCCCGTCTGGCTCCAAGTTCCGCTCAGGTGGGTTTAGTTCGCGAACGGAGTCTGTGCCGGGAGCGTAGATGTAACTTTTGTTGTCAACGAGTAGTTTGTCGAAACGCAATTTGATGGGCTTTCCATGCGACCTGGCGAACTCTATCAGTTTCCGCCTAGCAAGGCGGACAGACGGTATATAATCTTGACTAACGGAAAAAGGGGTGCTCTTAAGCTTGAAAGCGTTTGAAAGCACCGTCTCCTTTTCCTTATAGACCATTTTTACAATAATGGGGCGATGCTTTTGGTGACTGAACCTGCCAAGACGATGCGCTCTTTCGATAGCTGATGTTGAAAGTTGGATGCTCAATTTTTCGCGACACACGTCCAGAACAGCTTTTTCCGATTGTGCCCAAGTTTCCCATTCCCCGTCGGGGAGGCCAAAAAAAAAGAAGATTCGACCTGCGCGCTCTGCTCTCTGTGTCATCGCAGCGCGCCCTACGTTCTGATATCTCGGAAACCGCGGATGTTATCTGGGGATCCGATATTATGCAGTTACCTGCACTTGCTTCTTTTATTGTGGAAAGTTCGTTTTCTAGGTAGCAAACTCGTGTGGTGAGGGCATTCAACGATTAACGATTAACTGACGAATCCACAGAAATTCTCGATGTTGCTTTCCCGTTAATTATAATCTGTGTTGTACATCCCGTATATGCCATTTGTACAAATTTTCTCATGACTTTTCCCACTCGTACATGATCTAAAACTTTATATAGGACGGTATGTTGCACTCGGTCAAACGCTTTCTCCAGATTAATGTGGAGGATGGCAACCTGGTCAAGTTGAGCATCGCACAACTCTAATACACTTCTCGCAATGTGCACGTTCGTCACAATAGATCTACCTCGGATACTACAGATCTGGTGACCACCTACTATGTCGCAAATAACATTCTGTAGTCTTCGGGCGAGAACTTGCATTAATACTTTATAGTCGACGTTGCCTAAAGCATTGGGTCTGTAGTTCTTAACATTTCTTAATTTGTGTGCATCATCTACTTTAAGAATAAGGACAGTATGGGTATTTAGAAAGGAAGGCGGTAACTTTTTTGCCTCATTCGACTCGGTTATTACGTCGTGCAGACGCGCAGCAATATCGTGTTTAATTGTTTTTTTGTAAAATGCCGCAGTTAATCCGTCAGCACCTGGAGATTTTTTTGTTGTCAGTTCTTCAATCGTCTTCTTAATCTCTGTGACGTTTATCGGTTCTTCTAATTTTTCTGTTATCTCTTCTTCGAGACGGAGCATCACTACTAGGTATTTTTCAAATTGCGCATCGCTGCCATGCTCCTGTCGCTGGAAGAGATTACTATAATATTCAATAAATGCTTTTTCTATAATCTCCGGTTGACTACTTGGTAAGCCTTCGTATTCTATTTCGGCTATGTTTTTTTTTTTCCTTTATATGGTTAGCTTCGGCACTTAATGCCCGTTTGTTGGGCTGCTCCCCTTGAATGTATTTAGCGGCTCGAGCCCGCACGATGGCTCCTTTATAGTTTTCCACCTCTAGGTCCCCAATTTTACTTTTTACTGTCTTAATCGGTTCTGAAAGCATGCCTGGGTTTTCATTTTCGAGTCTGCATATTCGGTGAAGGTCATCAGGGAGCAACGTTTCTTCGGTCTTTTTCCAGTAAGCAAGCGTGCTAGACCGTTCTATTGCACTAAATTTAACTTCGCGCTTAAACCATTCCCACTTTTCGTAGGTGCTCGCCTCCTATGTGGTGCATTTTACTTAATAATTTATCAACTGTCTCAGTAAAAACTTCATCCTTAAGAAGGTTATTATTCATTTTCCACTGGTCCCAAAGAAACTGTGTTTTTTCTTTAAAACCACCAACAACAAAAGAAACGAGTGCATGATCAGAGAAAAAACCGGAAGCACATTATAGTCTTCGTATCCGGTTAAATGTTCAATTGACACGTAAGCTCTATCAAGACGGGCATGACTCGAGGACTGATAATGTGTGTACCATAAACAATTGTTGGTTCTTTGGTACGTCGCGACATCGTGCAAACTGTATTCCGAAATCAACTCGTTTAAAATAATTGCACTACTGTCGCTTTGTCTTGTAATTTTGGATCGGTCCTCTGTGCCACAAACGCAGTTAAAATCACCTAACAAGACAGCTTTACGTTGAGAATCTAAATATTGGTCAATGCTCTGAAAAAACACTTTCCTTTCGTTAATGTCGTTTGGGGCGTATACATTTATGATACGATATTCAACATTAGAAATACTACAGTCGCAAATGACGAGTCGACCAACATTGTCGACTATTACTGATTGGACTTCTGCGTTCAAAAATTTTCGTAAAAACAACATACCACCCCCGGACCATTGGCCTGCGACACGCACACTTCGAAAGAGTGCAAGAAAGAAGCCAGTAAGCATGCGGTCTCTTTGTCACTTCCAACTTTGGTTTCCTGAATTGCGAGGACGTCTATAACTTTGTTGATTAAAGCCTCTTTACCTGATATTGCTTGCGACGCCAGGCAAAGCCTCGAACGTTAAGTGTCGACAATTTCAGGTTTCCGACATAAATAGGCGCCCTCGCATGTCAGGGGCTCACCTCGTCTAGAGAACCGCACCAAGTACCGGCTCATAACCGCGTCAGCCGGTCGGCTTGTCCGGTTTTCTGGGTTCGGAAACACAAATTGGTGCGGGTCGAAGCTTTCTCCGCCTCGTGGTCACCGTCTTCACAGGCAGCTCCTCCGGGTTCGAGTCATAGCCAACCTTAACCGCGTCCGAGTCTGAATCCGAATCAAGTTCCAGTGGTCGTTTCGTGGCCGAAACCCCAGTGTCAGCCATATCCACGTCGACGCTTAGCTGCGCTTCAGAAGACGTCGTTGGCTCGACGGCTCTCATCTCTTCCTCCTCCTTCCCCGGCGCAGCGTTGCATGGTGATGACTGGTCGAGGCTCGTCTCGGCCATGGCAACTGGCGTGGCCTCCGTCATCTTCGGCAACTCGGCAGGCGCTAGTGGGTCGGTGCCATCCTTAGCTCTCTCCTCATTGTCTTTGGCAGCTGTAGCGGCACTCGCGGCGACTTCCTCCGCGTCTGTCTCGTCCATGACGTGCTCGGCGTTTGTCTCGCCGCTTCGGGCACCTGCGGCCGCTGCATAAGTCCTCACACATTGGTCAGCGTCATGGCCGAAACGGTGGCACGACTCACACTTGGGCACGCGGCAGTCACGGCGGATGTGGCCGGTCCGCTGGCAGCGCAGGCAGAGTGGCGCCCTGCCCGGCGCTACAACGAGCGCCAGCCCTCCGGCGATACGCAACTGATGCAGCAGGTCGTCCAGTGTAAGCCCTGGCTTGAGCCGAATGACAGCCCTTTGCGTCATCGACGCGCAGCCCGCACTGCCTTGCACTCGCAACTTCTCGGTGCCCACCTCGATTTCAGTGCCGTACGGTGCCAACGCCGCCTTCACCTCGACATCTGGAACATGGTACAGCATCCAGTGAAGCTTGATGCGGATGTCACGGTTTCCCGGGTTGACGACGAGGCATCACTGCCCCTTGATGACGAGGTCGGCGGCGGCAAAGGCCTTCCACTTTCCCTCGGGTGACTTGAAAGTCACAGCCCAGACGTGGTTCATCTGGTATGCCCCCAAAGTGATGACTTCGGGGAGCATTTCCAGATGCTGCAGGGTGTCCCGGAAGTCCTCGACTCGGTATGGGCGGCCACGAACGTCAGCATGCAAAAATACGGTGTTTAACACCGCAGAACCAGTCGGCAGGGGTGGCAGAACAGACTTGTACCCGTTACTGAAAAATTGTAATGAATTACATTTACAATTACTCAAGGCTAAATTTTAATTTATTACAATTACAATTATCCTCCCATAAAAGTAACTCACCGTTACCCCAAAAAGTAATCCGTTACTTCCGTGGCGTTACTTTCAACATTATTGTCCTCATGTAAGAAACAAAAAGGAGAGGGTTGTTCAAGCTTTTATTACTGCAACCTGTTTCATTTAATGACCTTGGATATTTTGAGCAACAGCCGGCTCTTGAAAGTCTCGTCGGACATTTTGCGTTTATGTCGACTGCTATGCTGAACACCCTCTGAACTAAGGCACTGAATGGGAGTGCCATATTTTTCCGCACGAATGCTTCATGCTCTGCTTTGAACTTCTTCAGCGAAGCAATGGAAGTACTATTTACCTTGAAGATACAGTAAAGCTTCGCCGTTGCAGCCGTTGCCTGATATTCGAGCGTTTTAGTAAATCGTTCTGATACCTTTGGTGCCCCCAGAACGACATGATGCATCCGCAAAGGCGGCGGCAGATTATCGGGTATCCTTCTCAGAGTCATCGGACCGATCTACTAAAATTCTCCATTGTCTAAATCGTGAAGCTGTGGAAGTCAACATACATCTAGACAAAGTTAGAATAAGAATTGATTTATGTCCATCTTACTATACCGACATATATTGCCAGACAATAGCAAAACATAGTTGTGGCTGTAAGGTGATAATTAAATAATAAATAAGATTTGACTCGATATTCCTCTTCCTTTGGTTCTGAACAGGTCGAGCCTCGGTTGAGACGTTGGTGAATAAAAAAAAAGTTTCCAGTATATAAATATAAGTAATAAAAAAAGGACGCTCATAACAACAATGAAGCTCTTGGCGAATATGTGCTGCCACCTAGACACGCGACTGGGTTCTAGGCTAAGTGGCGAGAAAACAACGCGCGCGCAAAGCCTCTCCCACCCGTTACACACCTAAAACGTCAGCTACATCCTGTTTACCCATTGAGGCGCTGTGACCTCGATACGGCTCCCCCAGACTTGTACCGTACGCATTACAAGTAATCAAATTACTTGTAATCGATTACTTTTTGGAGTAATTTTGTAATCAGTTGATTACTTTTATTAGGCAGTAATCACAAGAGTAATCTTATTACTTTTTGAAGTAATAAAATTACTTGTAACCGTTACAATTCGTCCACGGGACAACCCCCCCCCCCCCCCGGCACACGCCTTTTTTTTATGAAATGACAAAAATAATATTTGCTTTTTTTTCGAACGGAAAAAAGAAAGATTTTTGCGGAGCTGTAGGAAACGGGGTCAATCTCTTTCTATGTACAGTTTCTGTGGAATATCTGTTTTTTTTTTGTTTTTTTTTCGAGCTGGGAAGCCGCAGGAGAGGCACAGTGCGTGACAAAGGCCATTCAGGGCGAAGTTTGAGGAAGCAG
Source organism: Ixodes scapularis (assembly GCF_016920785.2). Taxonomy (NCBI): domain Eukaryota; kingdom Metazoa; phylum Arthropoda; class Arachnida; order Ixodida; family Ixodidae; genus Ixodes; species Ixodes scapularis. The sequence continues at coordinate 423,879 of NW_024610089.1, read as the reverse complement.
AATGTAGCTTTGTGAGTCCTTTGTTCAAACTAGCGTTCAAACACACACACACACACAGAAAGAAAAAAAATAAAAAAATCCTGCCTAGGGTACCTACTCGCAGCCCGTAGGAGAACCAGAACCGAAGAATGCCTAAAGCGGATGCAAAATATAACAAAGGCAGTTGAAATATTTCCCCATTTCCCCTAGGTGGTCTTTGTGACAAGCAATGTTTCGAGTTGAGAAGTGGTTGGGGCGATCTCTTCCGCTAATGGATACTACACATGATCCGTTTCAAATCCTGCAGCTGCTGCTCTTTTGTATAACATGCGAGCTCATCCACATGTGAATAATAAAATGAGCGACGCAAACTTTGAGCGACAACCCTTGCTCAAGCTTAACAAGATCTAGAACCCCCTCCGCTCCCCCCCTCCCCCCCCCGCACACACACACACTGGCGGAACGCCCAAATCAATAAACGTCTTCAAACGAATTCTATGCTTGTGTCCGTATTGTGAAGGGGGGGCCAGTTTTTCTTCTTCAATACTTGTGCAAATGTGAAACATAGGTTGGAAGTAGTTCATTGTTATTAGCGCTGAAGATGTGTCTTCACACAATAAAGTAATCGGAAAAGTAATGATTACTTCTTGAAGTAATGTCCAATTACATTTGCCGTCGAGTAATCAAGTAATCTAATCGAATACTTTTTAGCCAAGAGTAATAGTAATTGTAATCGATTACTTTTTTTGAGTAACGTGTACAAGACTGGGCTCCCCCAAACTCGCCTTTGTCCCCATCGTGCGTAATCTTCCACCCCGAAGTCGACAGAACGAAACCATCTTCCCTCTCTGCTCGACCAAAAGGAAGAGAGAGAGGGTACTGGAATCATTTACTCTCAAACCGATGTTTCTACTAAAGGTAGGGTACTGGAATCATTTACCCTCGAACCGATGTTTCTACAAAAGGTCAATGGTGAATCAAATCACCAACAACACGTTGTTGGTGATTTTAATTTTTGCACTTCAGAATGTCGTGCACAGTTTTTAAAAATGTTTTGGAGGATTCGATTGCGCTGGCATGTCCGTTTCGTAAATAGAAACTTGGATAAAGTTCGCTTTCATTCCTGCGTCTCCGATGTACAGTTTGAAAGGTTCAGTGGGTAGAACTTCACTCTGGTGATGTGTTTCAGCCTTTATGTTGGATTTCATAAGATATTTTTAAGGTAAAATTAATGTTATTGGGCCGGGCAGACTGCATTCTAGCCATTTGTTGGGATTATTTGCAGCAAGTGGATTGCACTCTACTCCTCTACTGGTCTATTGTAGTGAATGCTTTCTTGGATGGTCATGTCTGTTTCTTCCTATTATGATCTTGTGGAATGTGTAAGTTCCCATTTTGTTCTCGTTAATACTCTCTTTGAATGCAACTTCCTTTTCTTTTGGACATTGTTTCTGCTTTACACATATGTGAAGCGTGAAGAAGATTGAGATCAGGGCTTCTACCAACCTGGCAAGCCTGAAATTTTCAGGTAATTTTGGATCACCTGGAAAGGTCAAGGAATCATCAGGGAAACTGTCAAAAGCTCGTCTAAATCAGGGAAAGTGACCAGTAAAAGTGGCACGGTTGTGGGGAACGAAGCCCGGCGATCAGGTGTCGCCACGGCTCTGCTGAATAGCATTGCCCAAAATGTCATCCTTCGAAAAAAGGAACAGCCAGGGAATTTTATCGAAATAGTCAAGGAAAACCTGGAAAAATCATGAGAAGTCATTTGGTAGACACCCTGTAAGATGTACTTAATTAGGCAGTGCATATTGCATGCCAAGCCTTGGTCGAATCATTTGTGATGAGTGGGTCGCAGGTACACCCGGCACCAGTCTGCTTTTAGCAGTCCTTTGTCAGCCATTTCATATGTGCTTTTTATGGTAGTGGTCATGTTAAAACTTACATGTTAAATGTGACATGTTAAGCGTGACATGAACGTAAAACCTGTATTAGTCCGTCAGTTGCCTTTTAGTTCTTATTATTTTGGTCATTATTGTTACTTACATCAGCAGGGGCAAGGTATGTTTAATTCTGCAGTGCAGGCTGTGTTAGGGTTGTATAATGACTATGTCGCAAACTAAGTAGGTCTATATTAGTGGCAATCTGGTTTAGGCATTCACTCGTCTGTTTTTTCTAATTGTGGTCATCGTGCATCTCAGAATTGTTCTGCTGAACTTTTTATTTGCATACAAATTGCAATGAATCAAGGAGCTTTGATACTGCATGGCCAGTTTTTTTTTCTACTTGTTGCTGATGCTGCATATGTTATATGTGTGTGTGCGCCTTGCATAGAACTTGCTTGAAAATACAGAATAGGCTTTCAATCCAATTGCAGTTGTAATTCCAGTGGTTTGATAAGATTTTCATGCATGGCATAATATGCTTGTCATATTTTTGTAGGATGTACTCTTTGTGAATCCCTTGTACACGGTGCTTGTATTTTGAAGTTTTTGTAATTATATACGAGGCACAAACTGCCCATCATATTTTTTTGTGTCAAAAATAAACTTTGTTGATTACTTCCTGGTGGTGTTCTTCTGGGCAGCTAATGGACAATACTGTATATAGTATTGTCCATTAGTTGTCCGCATTAGAATTCACACATACGTGTGAAGTAATTATAGCCGAAATTTGGCATACGGGAATAGTAGGAAAATCATAACTCGCGGCGAACCAGATGGCGCAGGCTTCCGCCCAACACGCTATGCCAAACTAGATGTCTATCCATCCGCTATTTTTTTATTGTGACTCCATTCATTTAGTTGGCGACTACGACGGCCGCTGCGTGCGCTCCCTGCCAGCTAAATAAGCCGCTGGGGCCTATGGAAGTGTCCGCTCTTTACCTTGTGTAGATTACTCTATGGGCAAACCGAGACGGAAATGCTCGCTTTGCGACATGTGACGACAGAGTTTCAGTGTTGCCAGAGAAGGCACCCTTTACGCTAGAGTACGATTGGAGCAGCTCAAAATTCACCTACTCGTGCCGAGGGGCATATAAAATTCATATATTGCACAGACGATGTAATATAGAACAGAAAATTTTACAGGACAATGCCTTGATTGTAAAACGAAGCATACTACTTATATCTGGAACTTCAGCGATAAAGTTTAGGCAAAAGTGTTTCTAATCGTAATTCACACTCTCTGCCATTGTGAACTATTGCGGAATCGGGTGTTTCGCTCGCGGCTCTATCTACGGAACTCCTTTGTTCAGCCGTATCTAATATCGCGTTCCTTCAGACATCGGCCGCCCGCACCTAATCCGGCGTTGCTTGATAAGAGGGAGAGAGGAATGTAGAAGTAGTGCAGAGCAAATATTTCACTATCGCTTCGCTTATCGCTCGTTATGCGGACGCTTCGCAGTAAGCTCCTGTGTCCTCGCGCGAACGTGTCGCGGCAGCTGCAAAGTTTCGGATTCGACGGAACTTCAAACTTGGTCTCAACTGACTTCTAGCTTACTTAGACCATCGAGTACACATTTTGGGTAAGCTCACTGCGTAAGCTCACTGCGATATTAATGTTTACACGTGACAGGTGATTCAATATTAATTTAGAGAATTCCAACACACTGAACTACGTTCCGGTGATTCGCAGTCGTTTCATCCAGCGGACGTTTCATATTATAGAGTTTCCACGACGCCGTTTTTACGCATAGTCCTGTTTCTGCTCTCACCTTGAGAGAATGTGCTCAGGAGTGTAAGGCTGATGCGGCTGGCAGGAATAAGCGAGAGGATGGGGGCCAGGGCATGTATGTTAGTCGATCTTAGTGTTTTAGCGCTCGCTCAACAAGCAGCGTTTACGCTACTTTAGGAACCGGTAGAACGGTGCCTCTACCACGTTTCCGACCGGTGTGTTTACCGCGTCTAGGAAACTTTGTCCTTCAATCTCCGTCTGATGAGGCCATAAAAGTGCCAGGCCTGCCGCAATCCTGGGGGTGTCGAATCAGCGGTGGTGGTTGTGGCTAGAACACTATATAGCTCCTACGGAGCAGAGTAGCGCAATCCTTTGATACGCGTATTTCGCCGACAATATGGCCGACAGAGCAGCTCGGCGCGAGTCACGTGGTACTCAGGGTTCCAAGAGGCGGCCCGCCCTATGGGAGAATACATGGAGATCGACTCAACACGGCTGATTAAAAAATAAACGGCAAGTTCACACTTTTTGAGACTAGTCTGTCGTGAAGTTGGTAAAGCACTAAACACTTTATCAAAGTTTTAATAATATCGGATGCATGCGAAAATTTTGAGAAGGCAATTTCCAAGGCAATGGCGTTTGAAGCAGACGATTTTTGTACGCAGCGGAGATGGACTTCCTGGGTTGGCCGGAGCGGGTCACGTGGACGGTGTGACGTCTCCGTGACGTCGCCGCGTTGTCTGCTGCGTAATGCCAATCAGGCAATTCAAAAAAAAATTACGCCGTTACATGGCACGCAACTTAGCGCAAATTATTCTAAAATGTTCCTTTATTATGTCAAAAACGTTTGACGTTCCGCACATCCTCACAATATTGAAGAAACGGCGATTTTCTCACGTTCCCCGTGCATTCCTGATCGGAGTTGAAACCCCCGGGCGTTCGCCGCTAGTCGCCGAAAGACGGCGTTCTAGGTTGCGCTACTCGGCTCCGAAGGAGCTATATAGTGCTCTAGTTGTGGCCATTTCTGCAGCAGGTCGCCCACCAACTTCACAGTCCCAGGGAGCGTCAGCAGTCGGGATTGAGACTGGGGGATGAGAGAGACACTCCCGTTCAGTCGTACTTTTTGCCGAGTTTGTTAGCGCCAACCGGCAGGATTGCAACATCTGACAGCCTGAAACAACGTCTTTTGTGACGTCATTTGTTGGCACACCAAGACCTCCTTTGATGTATTGGCGGTATAGGACGCTAAACACACCGGTCCAATATGTGTTCCAGGAACTGCCCCGGTATTAACGGAACGAAATGGACCAGCGGAGCGCGTGGCCTCTCGTGCTTGTGGCGCCATCTGGCAGACGCCGTGCTATCCGGTGTCGCGAGTCGCAGATGCGCACAACTGAGCCAAAAACTCGGAGGCTGTTCGTGCTCGGCGCCCTACCACTGAGAGCTGACCAACGCTGGCCATAAGCTTGCAACTTGTGACCGCATAATTTTTTTTTTTGCACACTGTAGCGTGCACAGATGCTTTTATTCGAATATGAACGGTGTTCAAAATTTAAATTATTACTCGCAGTGAGCTCACAGTTTATTCCAAATAAATGTGTTGTGTCGTAGCAGGTGTGCTCCATTTTCATACCGACAAATATAAAATTTCTTTCTTGTTCGCCGTTTTCTTTTTTATATTGTTGGTACAATATAACCTTGCATATTCAAGAACAGATAAATAATTAAATATGAAGTGTCACTCGAGGGTGGAGGAAATGCTCAAGAATGTGATTCAATTTCGGTAGTAACACCCTATTGGGAGTTTCGCTCCGAGTTCGAACACCTGTTGACTCCTTGGCCCAGCTACGTGTTGCGACTCACGACACGAAGTATGGTTGTAAAAAGGTTTCCATAAAGGCTTCAACGTTCCGATTCGCAAGAGCTATTCTGCTAGCAGGAAGAAAATAGGCTTGAGATGGGAGTGGATGAAAACACGCCATTAAATTATACACAGAGTGTTTCAGCTAACCTCTGCCAAGGCGTATAGAAAACTGTTTCGCACTGGGCGTTGTACCAAGGCAGTATTTACACAGTCCTATTAAGTGAGTCAAGATATATTTGTAGGGGTTCGCACATATTCGTGCTTCGAATGTAACAAGAATAATTATTGCCCAAATATTTTGATTTGTATTTGTAGCATTCGAAGTTTCGAATATTTCGATACGTCGAATATTCGAACCAGAACTACTGACAGAAACTCTGGTACATCCAGGACCGCTGTTCATGGGATGAAATAGTTTACACAGACCCGTGTTAGGTCTAACTCAAGACTCCATTAACATTCCTTTGATAAACAAACCAGTTTTTGTAGAAAGTGGTTTGTTTCCGCTGTTCCACGAACGAAGTAATCGTGTCTCCACCCCCTTGGATGCGTTCGACAGAACCTTTCAACCCCGCACGTCGCCTTTTCAAATGTAAGTATCGTACGTCCTGTAGCCAGTTCTGTATGATATAAACCTGGTCAGCGATAACAGACCCGATGTCTTTCACAAAGCCGTCGCACTCCACTGCGTCGAGAGAGGTGCCAGAGCTAGGTAATGCTAGACGCCACCCGGTTCAGCCGGTTCAGTCATAATCGTAGAGTCCTCCAGCGCGCTGCTTATACACACGTGGACTCAGCCATCAGCTGTGTCTCGTGCTTGTTGTTTATATGTGGTTATTAATACTGTTCTTTCCCCGGCTGAAGTGCCTGTTATGTGAGGGAGGTATATTGCGGAGAAGACGCCATGTAACCGAAATTTCAGTTCCACGTAAAACAAAATCCCCCGATGGTGGAAATTAATCTCCAGACCTTCACTCGCACGGTCCAAATATCCTTCGTTGGTTTGGGACGTAAAATCCCCAAATTTGCCTTTTAACAGTCTTTCTATTTGTGCTAGCCTCTCTTCCTTCCCTGTGCATTCGGGAGAATAAAGGCGTATAACAGTGTTTCCCAAGCTCCACCAAACGTAATATACTGGCCATGAGGTTCCGTGCTTTTGTTTTGGTGTCGGTTTGGAGAAGTTAATTTTTTTGCTTTATTAAACATATACGTGACTCTGTAGCAAAAAAAAAAAATAATAATCTCCTAATACAAATGAACGAACAACAACATTTCCTGGGGGCAGAGGGTGTAACTGTTTTTTTAAGTTTTGACAAAAACTAAATACAAAAGCTAACTTGACGGAAACGACACGATATACGGTGTTTCTCAGCCCACACTACAACTTTTGCATTCAAAAGTTGGCGGACAAATTATTATTTAAAATGCTAGTTAATTAATACTCAAATTGTCAGATTGGCGCATTACAAAACATCTTTACTCGCTCCACAGGACCCTGAATAATACCGAGTTTGTCCGACACGCGAAGCGTGAAGCAGCAGTTTCCAGTCTTGGCACATGTTAGCTGCAACTATATCAGTCGGTGTCCTAGTTGGTTGAACAGCTCAAAAACAGTTAGCGCAGAAGACAAGGACAAGTAGAAACGCGTGTCCTGTCTTTTACTTGTTTTTCGGGCTAAATATATTTGAGATTAGCTTCACCAAACTGTATAAGGGGTGTGCATTTACAGTAAAATACAAAACAAGCGTGAATGGGGGAGTGACCACCTCTCCCAATCATCTTGCCACTCAACCAGCAACTGCTGTATAACGAGGCCGTGGTGCTGGGCCGGAGTGCGGCACATTTTTTACACGAGCGCTCCATCAGCGATCGTCTGGAACTCATGTTCAGTCGGTGGCAGGACGGTTCCCAGCCGAACGGCGACGGAGCACTCCTGTGCACTCCGTGTCTCAAACTGGTCTCGGGTTTGTGATCCAGAAACTCAAGCACAATTCAGCCTTTTTATCTAGCCGGTGCTGATTTACGAGCTAAAAGCGAAAGCTTCCGAAGATGTGGAGCTTGTGGTGTGCTTCGAGCGTGGCAAATACCATGGTAACGTTTTTTTTTTTTTCGAGAATGTAAGTTCCATGACAGTGCTACTTTGCAGTTACGCCTTAAACATGCTTTTTAACGCCGCTAACAATAAGGAAACATCTATAGCGTTGAATTTGATCATCTGTCTACAAGGAGATACCCAGTGACTCGCAGCCCTCAGATTAAATCTTTTTTTAAGTCAGAAAGACTTGTTCTGGTTGAGAAAGTGGCATTTCAATTTTGTCGGAAGCAGTTGTCACTACCTGTTCAAAACAATTGTAATCTAATGGCTTGAATGCCCAAAGACTGTATTAACACTAAATATTCTTTAGAGCCGTTTTTAAGCATAGAGCGTGCTGAAATGTACCAAAGATGCGATAGCACGGCAAGTTTTCATACTAATGACTACGTTCCTTAAAGATAATCAAACCACTGATCGCTCGCTCACCAATGACACCATATTTCCGAGCCGCTTGTTGGCAGACTTGTAGTCTGTTTTTATGCATTCGTCTTACCGAAATACCTCAGTCGCCCCATTGTGGTTGGCGCACTATGGCCTATGTTTCTGCCGCACCATGAAACTCCAAATTAAATTTAATTCAAAACGCCGAAGGAGTGAAAAACAAGCTGCGTAATTTGCGCATTCCTCCCTATTTTATTTTTAGGATTGAGATGTATTTGTGCCATAAACTTGAACTGATGCTTTGAGACCTTAAAAAACGTCAGGGTATAACATTATTTAATTACGCAAAATAAATTCGACCATATACATGTCTGTTTTTTGGGAGTCGTAAGATATTAAGCCAATTTTTATGTTCATATAACGAGACTCCTTCATCCCGAAGGTTCGAGCCACGTCATCGAGGAGAAACCCGAGTCCGGGCTCGACGGTGGCACATCCAAGATGAGGTCCTTCTGCGTTTCCGGATTCTCCGACGCCATGGACTGGAGGCCCATCTTCTTCCAGGATGCCGAGATCACTCACAGCGCATGCGCACTGTGTGGACTCGTGTTCCTCAAAGCCATCAGGCTGTCCTGTGGCCACACGCTCTGCCCCGAGTGCCACGAGGAGTGCTCTCAACAAGGGAGCACCTGTCCCATCGATGAGGAATCCTTCGGCGATGATGACTGCTCCCGAATCGAGCTTTCAGTGGGCTTCCTCGCAAAACGCCGGGTGAGCGCAGATGCCAAGTTTGTTGTGCGAATTATAAGCAACAGGAAGTTAGTGCATCTTCACAGACATTATTGCGTGGGGAAACCACTTGACTTGTACTCCAAGAGTGCTGAGCAAATTTTTGCCATTTATGTCCCTGTGGTAACTACTCTAAAGTATCAAACCCATTTCTTGATTTCAACAAACGTGCGAGCAAATAAAAAAATACAGCAGAGAGAGTCAAGCCATTCTGAGCTCTCATCCTGCGCACGTGTACCCGTACCAGTGAAAGCCCCGTTCAATTCAGCATCCTCGTACTTTAAAGGAGCTGTGCAACAATTTCAGGGCTTTACTTAAATAATCGTGGAAGTTGATGCCTGACACGTCTGAAGGGAACTACAGAAAACAGATTTTGTCTGGGTAGACTAGTTTTTATGTAAAAAAAAATGAAAAAGATCCCGGTTTTTGCCACCTCTCAACTCGTATGTCGTCTTCCGGGTCACGTGCGCAGTGACGTCGATGGGGTAGGCGCGGGGCTCCGGTGAAGCTCTCTCTTTAGAGCCATCAGTGAGCAGCGAGAACTCATCCAATTGCGACCGCGTGACCACGTGCTGGCGGGCGCTGTGCAAACAATATGGTGAAAGGTGGAAACTCTCATCCGGGTCCGGCCATACCCGTCCGGCCCTGTCCTCATCCCCCACCGGCTTCGGGCGGCCGTTCGCGGTAGCAGAGAGAGCTGGTGGCTTTTTGGACCTAGGATAGATGGCGCCACTAAAGCTCCGTATAATAAAAGTTTTGTCGATGATACCAGGTTTTTGACGCATTTATATTTATGGTGGAACGACAAGATTTGTAGAAAAGTTACCTTTTATCGAACAGGTATTCGCACAACTTGCTATCTGTCTACAAGACCAACATTGACGTCATGCCGCCTGTTTCTCATGGCCGCCGCTCGCGGCGGCAGGTCGGGGAACATTAAAATTTTTGCCTCGCTTGTACGCGGCGGAATCGCAACATTTCGATGAAAGGAGGTGTGTTTTCTGTCATTTGTGACAATGAACAATATCTAAAGCAGAAGATGCCAATTCTTTGAACGTTAAAATCGTTGCACAGCTCCATTAAAAGGATACTACAACGAAAGTTCAGCGCTTAATTTATGGTCCATATGTGTTCAAAGGAGCCGTATCACATCGAACACACCAATATATTGTTAAAAAAGCCACGAAAAGAAATTTTAAAACGAATTAAACGATTAGCGAAGAGCACCGGCCACAGCGAGAGAAGAGGGGAAGGAGGAACTCCCGTCTTCCCGAGTATCCCTTTTATGTGTTCCAGAAGTAGCTAATGTCCCCCTACAAGAATATAAAAGATTAACCCGTCACTCATAATTCGCACAAGAGCAGCGGCTTCGGTGGCTGGAACGACTAGGCCATCCCCACGACGTCAGCCTCGCCGTAGCTTTGCTCGTCCCGAAACGACCTACGTCACGATTGCGTCAGATGTCATGTGCTCCAAGCTGAGCCTTCTCCGAGCGCTTGCTAGAGTGGGCCGTTTATAACAAAAAATACAGCCACCAGGCTCAAAATACAAACGTGCGATTGTCATTTACGGATATTGTAGATCATATTCAACCTATTTTTGAACACGACGGATATACTTCAAATTTCGTTTAAGTATCCCTTTAACCTTCTGGTGTTCCCGATTCTTGATTCTGGAATAGAAATGTAGTTTTTTTCGTTAAGATTACACTAAGGTGTGGGCTTAAGTTATCTTCCTCAAAATGTTTACTTATAGAAACACGTCGGCCTCCGCACTTTTCTCTCTGTGCTATGCTGCGTGTAACCGACATCTGTCGGATTTGGCGCGGCACCCAAGGAAATCATAATTAAGGAAAATTAAAACGAGAAGCTCAATCAAAACAAATTGCCATCAATAACACCAATCCTTCTTAATTACCGGTAATCAAGAAAATATGGGTCGTGTTCCGCAGCTAGCAATTGTTGCTCAGGACTTCTTCAACTAAGTAAACAAAAATATGTTACCGTATTCAAGGAATACATTAAAAATATAGATAATATAGGGACCCTTGTGCGCCTTACAGTGCGTATACAAGTTCTATAAATTCTAAAATGTTCATTGAGCAAACCGTATATTTGTTTTTTGATGGGGATGTTTTTACTTTTTGCCTATTATGATCTTTTCCCCTTCTCATTTGCATTTGCGGATACTTAAAATTACGCTTGCATGCTCCAAAAAGGAGGTTCAGAACATCCTAAGCACTTTTTTTTATATCCCTGCAATCATGGCGATTGCAAAGCCAAAGCATACGACATATATGCATATCTCGATTCGTCGTAACTACGCCAAAATATCGCGGTAAGCACAGCGAAAGAGCGGCTTTACGGCAGTCGAGGAAATCCGAGATCGGCAAATTACACGCAGCATTATTACAAAGTGGGTATGGGTAGATCTTCGCTACGGGGATAAAATACCCCAAACGTCGCAACATTGCATATCTCTCAAACCAAATGCTTTGACAATTATAAACGATGTTCATAATAAGTTAATCAATAAAACAACGGTAATAGAACAATTTCAATAATTTCCTTCTACTTGTTATCAAAAATAAAGAAAAAACACGAAAAACCGCATTACCGGTAAGGCATCCTTTGGCAGCTTTGTATTAAGTCTTGACGTTGAGCATGCTTTTCCATGGATTCGAGGTTGAGAATAGGTAGCAGTGCGTAGAATTAGGACCGTTCTAAAAATGTCGCGAAGTAATGTCACATTACTCTGTGAGTAATGTAAACATGATGTGGAAGTGCGAAGGTTTAACTGCCATTAACATTTTCTGATTTAAACAGTGATACGCCTTTGTTTGTATTTTCTTGGCACGACCTCATGTAAATCAAGTTTTCGATGTTTTTTTTTGGTCTCACCAAGGCGGCCTGCTGGAACAAGTCTAATGGCTGCAACTTCGAGGGTCCCGTTGGCAGTCTCTTAAAGCACAACATCGAGTGCGCTTTCCACGTGGTGTCCTGTCCTCGGTGTCAAGTGTCCGTGCTGAGGAGCGAGATTGTGGGACACTGCAAACATGGTTGCCACGTACCCGCCGTTGGGCCTGTAGTGGACGCAGACCGTGCCGCACAGGGATACGACAGCATCGAGCAGACAAGTAATGAAATCAAAGAAGCGTTGGGCAAGCTCTCTGAAGACCTGTCCTGTCTGCACACCAGCCTGAACCACTGCCGGGAGGACGTCAGAAAAGCAGAAAAGAGTTCGAAAGAACAACTGGAAGCTCAGTCTGCGACACTTGAACACTTGTCCAGATTGCACATCGAGGGACCTTCTCTTGCAGAAGGCGGATTGAGTGACGTCGCTGGTAAAGGGGAGAAGGGCTGTCAGGCCGGAAACTTCGGCGTAGACGCCGAACACCCGCTGAACGCCACGGAGAGCACGTTCCAAGTAATGCGTCCTGATCACCAAGGAAAGCTATTTTACTGGCACTTAAAGGGACTCGCAGCTATGAAGGAAGATGCAAACTCTTGTTATTTGGTGGTAACTGAGAGCCCCAGGCACTATTTGAGTGGATACAACGTGTCCATTGTATGCCGTGTTGTTCCGTCTGAGAGTGACTTTTGTTGTGATTTGTATTTAAAATTACATCTTGGCGACAACGATTCAAGCCTTAAATGGCCGTTCAGAAGACGTATCAGGGTCAGTGGCATTCGCAACATGAACCAAAAGAGGTATCGGCTCAAAAAATACAGTTTTGATTTGGATCCACCGTATTATGAGAACTTTAAGAGGCCAGACGGAAGTTCCTACAGCACTTTAGAACGCTTTTCTTCGTTGATGTTGGATAGACTAGAAAGGGACGGGTTTGTTGATAACAACTCACTGCACCTGTACTTTGAGGTCATGTAATTGAAAGCCTGCTGACGAACAATAAATTTAAAATAGGAGAACATTATTCTGCCAAAATTAAAATTAGCTTATTACCTGTCCCTCAAAATCGCACTGTTTAATTCACTGTACACTTTTACAGCTGTCTCGGTTTATTGTTTTCTAGTGCTGAATCGCCTTTCAGGCATAGTGGGAAAAAAATGTAGATCCTGATGTATCAGTATAACCCGTTTACTAAATCGTGCAGGTTCTGGTGTTGATTTAAATTTGATATTTCATATAAAATTAAAATAAAACAAGATAAAAATAATGATTTATTATCATAATAATCTGAAATAGTTTATCTTTTCTATTGGTTTTACTTACACCGTAATCAATCAATAATTTTGATTGATTACGCTCTTCTGGGCCAAAATAAAATTGGAGTGGTGAGCTTGAAACTTATCATGCACTTCGTTCTTTGGGCACGCTATGTCATATTGCGAGAAAGAGTGCGAAAGAGAAAAAAATGTGAGCCATTCCAATTTGTGAAGGTGGCTGGTGAGCGAAACTGTAGAGCACCACCACGCATGATTCACCAAGAGAAACACAAAATCACTTTACGAAATATTTACTTTACAGCATATATACTTCATTGTGAAACGGTACTGATGATTGCTTTTTGGGCACTACAATATACACTAATGGGTTCAAATACAGCTTTGGTGAGATTATTTGCTGAAGTTGAATGTATTGATCAAATAGTTTACATATATAAATGCTGTTGCTTTTATTTATGTAAAGCAGCGACGACACCCGACTCGAGCGTGAGAAGGCCCATTGTTCTCGGACGTGTCTCCCTTATCACGTTTCGACGTCTATCCTTATCAAACTCCATATTGCCGCGCGCAGGGCTGAGGAATCGACGCTCGGTCACGGACTTCTAGAAGATTGGCGTTTATTCTTGCTCCGGACGTAACTTTTTGTATTTATTCTTGCTCTGTTATTCTCAAAATTGCCTGTTCTTTCTCGCCCCAAGTGCGCGATGCTCGAGCCTGCTTTGCCGAATGTTCGAGATAGTGACGCGCTCTAGATAAGGAGCCGCCCGCGACCTTGTTGAGTCCGTCTCGCTCTCGCTTGCCGTTACACCGCCGAAACGCTGCCCGCTTTTCTGCTGCCTCGACACTCGCTCTCTATTTTTGTTCGACACAATTTCGTCGATGAAACCTTCATTTTCAGTTCACTGTTCGTCCTCTCGTCACCTTCGTTCATGAGAATATCGCGGTGACAGGGTGTATATATGCTCGGTGGCTCCGAGGCGAGAGCGCTGGCCTACGGATCCCCATGAGGCGGGTTCGAATCCCGGCCGAGGTGCCCGCAATCTGACGGAGGCTTATTGCGGAGGAGGCGCCGTGTAACCGAGCTTTCGGTTGCACGTCCAAAGATCCCCAGGTGGTCAAAATTAATCCTCAGTCCTCCGCTGGGGCGTGCCAGATGCCCGTCGTTGGTTTGGCACGTAAAACCCCCACATTTGACTTTAGGGTCTATATGCACTTCCATACAATGGAGCGCTCTACATGCAATGTATTTTCTGCACACGGATACCAAATATGCATAAAACCCAGCCATATACAGCTTCGTGGTAAAACGAAAACATAAAAACTGCGCGTCGTCGCAGACACACAGATGCACGGACGGATAGAGTTCAAGGAGTGAGAGATGGACAAAGAGACGGATGGCGCACTACTGTAACGGATCGCCAAACCGCGAAAGGACGCTACTAGTGCCACTAAATAAGTTACGCTTCGAAGTAACGACACATAACCATTTTGGATTGGATTGGAGTCTGTGGCTCTCCCCTTTGTATCGGGTGATCAACAGTAACGGATTATGGATCTAGCCTAGTCAGTTATCTGAAGCTTTATCTCAAATCACAGGAAACGCTTTTTCATCCTCCAGAAATTTTTAAACAGTTCGCAACAAGGCAAAGCAATATTACATAAGCTCCCTAACACCAAATCAGATGCTGAGGAAGTCGCACTTTTGAATCATGGCGATCGGCATTTGCGTCTGCTCTGCACAAGCCCCAGGATGGCTGTGCCCACAACAATGCTAGTGAACAGAGTGACGATATTCTAAGACTATCTCATTTAGTGTTTCTAGACGCCACGAGCTATCCCAGCCGATTCAAAGATTTGAACGCTCCATGAAAAGCCCCCCCCCCCCCCCCCCCCCCGTTTTTTTCTGCTACATTTCCGAACGGCAAGTGACAATCAAACGGTATTGGATAGGTTCAGATGACTCGTAGCTTCCTGAACGGTGCATCGTCAGGTGAAACGAAGTTGAGTGTGTCCGGTTTGTCTAACAACAGCTTACCGTCTCCTTTATGAGACCTCGTCGCACCTTCGCAGTTTTTAAAAACAAGAGGAAAAAGCCATTCCCGACAGCCGAGTGTGCACTCGAGTTTAACAATCAAAATCCTTAATGTCGTAATTTCTTTTTTTTTTTTTTGTTTTTTGCACGAGCGTTATGGTTTTGATAACGGTGTAAGATACACTCTTTAGGTGAGGACACGGAGGGGCTGAACGCGCGGCGCGAGGAATCAGATAGTGTTCGTTCGACGGGCATCCGAAAGGCTGCATTATTCTGCGGTCACCGTGCCCGCGGCTTACAGTGTCGCCGGCGGCCAAACGGCGAAACTGCGTGAGAGGGAAAGGAATTATCTCGTTGCCATGACACCCCGGTACAACGTGGTCTTTCTGCACGAGCGACGACCTCGCTGGAGCTCTCCGCGTGTGGAGCACGAGGCGGCAGGAGCCGTCTTTGCCGTGCCCACGGGTCGACGAGTCATCCGCCGGCGCCGCTTGAAACTGTAGTGAGAGAGAGAGAAAGAGAGAGTGAAAAGCGAATTTTATCTGTACTACGGGAGGAGCGCGCTGTCCTCACCTGAAGAGTATTATCTCACACCGTGGTTTTGAGGCTCTGGTGATTTCGTTTGGAGCTGACCTTGATTTTGCCTATAGGAGCAGTAGTGAGTGCTGTGTATTTGCGTTAGCTTTGCGTGTGTGGTCACGTACACACCGCCGACACACTGCGGCTCCCGAGAAAACATTTCTCCGTTCGACTCCAAAGGCTCCCAGAGCTCCGGATTACGTTACCCGACTCAGTTGCCGCGTCACCGGCGGAACAAGACGCACGCTTGCATCAGTTCCGCGCAATATCCATGTTGCGTAATATCGTATATACTCCTGGCTACCTTACCATAGCACCACGGATATTGCTCTTTCGTCTGGCTGCCGTATTCTCTCGCGATTCCACCACTTCGCGCCACGGCGAGGTAAGCTTTCACAAGAGAGACCACCGGGGAGATGGAATGGAGACTACACAGAGACTGCTCCTCGTTTTCGGCCCTCTCTCAAACTGAACAAAAATTTAGTGTTCTTACTTTTTACCAACCGTTCGACACCCGTTTAACTTAGAACCTGCAGAGGAACCGAAGACGCTCCGCGTGCTCCACGCTGTGAATGTGGCTCGTCGCCAAGAGCAAATCCAAGACACAGTCAGGGCTCTGCGCACGCAGTGTGGAACACACAGTGGTTGCGTTTGCTCGCGATTTTCACACAGGCACCATGTGCACGAAGCCGACGGAGGAAAGTCTGCTCGAAGCTTCGAAGAAACGGGTAGAAGCTGTCTCGACAAGGTTTCTGTAGTGCCTTGGCTGAACAGTAGGTTATAACCTGATTGATTCATGTATTAGAAAAAAATCCAGTTTATTCATTACCTACAAAAGAAACTCATGCAGTTTAAAGGTTCTAACGGCTGCCACTTCTGGCGGCCTTAGACTTATACGGCACTTCCACAAACCACATTTGTGGAAAATGTCCACAAATGTGGTTTAGGACTTGTCTTTACCTGTGAAACGCCAAAGGAAGGAGTTTTGCAATTTCTGGACTTTTCGCTTTCTCTGCTACCCAATTACCTGTGCTGGACCTTTTCCCCTCGTTTTAAGAAAGGCATCCTAAACTACACGTCCTCTCACTTCAAAGTCGTTAAAAGGGGTATAGCTATGTCATGCCTTACAAGCGCCTTAAATAAGTCTTGTTTTCATACCCTCCAATGTAGTTTTGAAGCACAACCACTTTCTTTTCTTCTTTCGTGAATACATGAGTAGTGTCGAACTGAAGTTTTTGGGTGCATTATATGAGACAAGAGGGTTGTTGTATTCTTTGAATTAAAAAAGAGATGGCGCTACAGGTCTCACGCCGACCGGTGCAGTGTATGAGGTAATGAACACGAGCGAACAGCACGCGCCTAGGGCTGGCCGGAAAAAGAAGAACAGATGCTCGCTGACCTTTGACTTGGCTGGACTGCTTCTTTGATGCCTGACCACACTATCACACAAAACATTTTCACACCCTTATTAGTGTAAATGGCATGGATCACAACTCACCCCCTTATTGGTGTACAAAAACGCCTTAGAAAAAAGGTGTGATACCTCACACCCTCGAAAACCGGTGTAATCTCTTACACCCTTCGCAGAAAAGTGTGATTCTGGTCTACACCATTTTATTAGGGTGTGATGGCAGCAGTACACCTTTTTAAAACGGTGTACTGCAGCTAGAAGAGAATGAAAAAAAAAAAAAAAAAAAAAAAACCCCGAGACTAGTGACAAAAAATTGGGACAACGCAACACTGTCTCAAAAAGTTTTGAGACGTGTTCTGTTGTCCCAATATTTTGTATCTAGTCTTGGTTTTTTTTATCATGATACTTCACCAGCTCCCCTGCGCAGTAACTCTCACTTGATTCGGCTAGAAGAGGTTAATAATACAAAATGTGTAACACATCCACAGAATAGGGCACAGAGCCCCGCAGTACTTCATCGAAAAGTATTTACGCAAAAATGATTGCTAACAAGTTTAAACATGTGCACCACTTTATTTTTCAATCTGAAAAAAAAAAAAAAAAAAAAAAAAACGTGCGTGGATCTTATCCTTTTTTGTCGCGAATTCGCGACAAACCAATGTCACACCTCAAACGCGAGCATTTGTGACCTAATGTTAAGTTTTTGTGACAAAGCTACAAAATTCTCGAAGGCTTAAAATAAATGCACTCAAACTTTTAGCAAGGCTTTCCTTCGCCTAAAGCTACTTTAATGCTTTGCAGCTCTGGTGACGTAAGCAGAACTCGACAGGCTGGCAGAGACGGAACGACCGGGAGCTGCTTGGGGCGTAAGCGGCAGTTTGTAAACGGTAAAATGGTTTATTGAGATGGAAGCAGGACTACTACCAGAAGAATGCTTGCAGAGTACTTACAAATCAAACAGGGATCTCGTGTAATCCGTGACAGATGCCTAATCCGATTCGGGCAGCCCAAAACAATTCACAAACAAAACGTCGGTGATGAAACGATCGCTCGCATGCAACGGAAGTCTCGCGGTCGTCGATGAGCAGCTCTCTGTCGTGATAGATGCACGATCCCATTCGGGCAGCACAAAACAACGCAAACACAATGCCGAGGTTGAAGGCGGTCGACTACATTCAGCGGAAGTCTCGCGACCGCCGATGAGCAGCTCTTTGTCAAAACGCGTCCAACAAACACAGCACAATAAATCCATGGACTCCGACGAAATAAACGACCATTACCGAAAATTTCGTATGGACGTATTCCGGCCGTTCAAGACATAACATCACCGCTACGACTGCAACGCACGAAAAACAGGAGACAACTGACACTTGACGGGCGCAAACCGGACCTGCGTGGCCCCTACAGCCCACCATAACTTGGAATACGGCAAAGAACGCCGCAGTGACCCCATCATCACCGCGTCAGAGCGAGTCACGTGACAAATTTTCGTCCAAGCGTTCTTGCCGTACGGAGGGCGCTCACGTGTTTCGCACCATCGCTCGGATTTGCTAGAAGCAGCCTTCGCACTTTTTCACAGCCACACCAAGCCACAAACGAAGGTGTGGAGGCTTATCAGAAGACAAGGTCAAAGGGGGGAGGACAAAGCAGCTAAGCTCCCTCTGCTGCTTTGTATAGACCCTTTCAGGCAACATTTCATGGGCGCAGCCATCTTGATGTCACGTGACCCTGCCGCCATAGCCGACCTTCAGTTTCTCGCCGTTCCTCCGCGTTGTGTGCTGTACAGGCCACTACCGGAGCTTTGTTTTCGTGTTGAAATTGTTTGTTTTCTTTAGGTCTTTTCGATATTCCGGGCTTTCATTTAATCATTTGATATCTATAATTCAACACAGCTCTTGTATTTTTGTATTTATGAAATGGAATCGGTCAGCGAATGGATCGACGATAGAAGAATATGGCTTCAGAGACCATATAAATTCATCCCATTCTAACGCTTTTCTCGCTAATAAAGGGCAGTCAACACCATTGCGACATATGTAAATTTCAACTGACGCAGTAAGGCTATCCAGTCGTGCTTCTCGCTGCATGTAAGCGATTTAGCGTGCGACGAGACGAGTGGTGGCGACAACGACGAGAGTCAGCGACGAGCGATGGAGACTTGTTACTATCGTCCGTCGCATCGCTCGGTTTTTGGGTTTCTAGAAAACGTCGCTCACCGTCTTGGTCGCTTGCTCCCGTCGCTTCCATGCGGTTTGCCTCGTCGCAAGACTGACCGAGCGGCTGCGAAGCGGGTCACCGTCGCTTGTCTCGTTGCTCGCCAAATCGCTTGCATGCAGTTTATACTTAATATCGAGGTGTCAATGGTTCAATGTCGTGTGCTTGTAAATTAATTGAGTGTAAACCGCATGTAAGCGATTTGGCGAGCGAGATAAGCGACGGCGACCCGCTTCGCAGTCGCTCGGTCAATCGCGCGACGAGGCAAACTGCATGGAAGCGACGGAGCAAGCGACCAAGACGGTGAGCGACGTTTTCTAGAAATCCCGAAACCGAGCGATGCGACGGGCGACAGTGAGAAATCTCCGTCGTTCGTTTCGTCGCACGCTAAATCGTTTACATGCGGGCCGGCTTTACGGAAACGAGCGCGCACATGCAGTGAGGAGCACGACTGCGATAGCCTTACTGTGTCAGTTGAAATTTACATATGTCGCAATAGTGTTGACTGCCCTTTATTAGCGACAAAAACGTAAGAATGGGATGAACTTACATGGTCATTAAGCCTCATAATCTTGTATCGTCGATCCATTCGCTGTCCGATTCCATTCCATAAATAAGAAAATACAAGAGCTATGTCCAAATATAGATATCACATGATTAAATAAAAGTCCTAAATATCAAAAAGACCTAAATAAAATGCAATATTTCAACGCGGAACGTAAAAGAAGACGAACACGAAGCTCTGGTAGTGGCCTCTGCAGCACACAACGCGGAGCAACGGCGAGAAACTGAAGGTTGGCTATGGCGGCCCGGAAAGTGCACGGAGGGCGCGCCGACTGGTGGCAGCTCGAGTAACTGACTCGCTGAAAGCGTCTATTCGCGACTCCAGCAAAACGGACGCCACCAAGCGGGAAAACCGGGAACCAGCCGGACCAGGTCGCTCCGCGCCCCTCCGCGTCTCTGGTGGCTTTCGTGGACACGTGTTGTCGGCGCGGTGGCGAACAATGTTATTTGACGAGGGTCCGAAAATTTCTTAAGTTTGCCTGAGTGTTCATTGGTGCGGTGAAACCTCAGTAGATTGTTTCCTTCCATCACGTGTTTGGAAGGCCGTTTACTCCACAACACACAATCGCATGCTTTCGATTTCTTGGATGGGGACGAATCACAGAAAAA
Source organism: Ixodes scapularis (assembly GCF_016920785.2). Taxonomy (NCBI): domain Eukaryota; kingdom Metazoa; phylum Arthropoda; class Arachnida; order Ixodida; family Ixodidae; genus Ixodes; species Ixodes scapularis. Next base: position 403,500 of record NW_024610089.1, on the reverse strand, counting down.
TGTTTTGATTTCTTGTGTGTCTCTAATCACATTCAAAGTGATGAATATTTGGTAACTGATAAGTGGTTTCATTATAAGGATGTAGAACAGTGGACTGAGGTACGACAGACGAGGCATTTCACTTGAGGGGGCACCAATGTTGCAGTCAAATGAATGGGAAGGTTCGATAGCTGCTTTTCTTGAGTTTGGTTGTGTTCGGTTAGCTTCAAGTTTCAGCCACCCACGCCGGTCTTTGCGTTGGCTATTCATCTTGGCTGGTTGTCGTCGAAAAATCCTCTGGACTACAATGAAGGAGTTGGGCTGATTTCGCATTTACTTCATTCAGGAAAACCTGCTCGCTCCAAATGATGAATGAGGGAAATTATCTGTTTTCAAAAGGTGGGGGACGCGTCTCGCAACGCGTTAGAAGCTGTCACGGCATTTTTATCTATCGCGCCTCCAATATTTATATTATACCTCCGTCGAAGCCAGCAGCAATATACGTCTACATTGCTCAAGTTGACCGGCCACAAAAAAAAAAAAAAAAAAAAAAAAACTTATTTTCTTCGTTCAGGATTCGAAGCAAAGTTCAATGCAGAGAGGTTCTGCGTGAATCTCCGATGAAGACTTTCTTCAGGTTGTCTCCATGCTGCCGGCTAGAACCGTTTGGCTAAGTTTAAGTAGTATCTCTCTGCCTGTCAAATATACTTTCATTCAGCAGTTCACCTAATAGCTAGTCAACTAAGCTCATATTTCAACCCGAAGAATATACTAATATCGCTTTAGTGGGACCATAGCACGTAATATAATACATAACCTGATCGTCAAAATGACTTCTCAATTGCTACTAAAACCTGAATTGAAATACGAGTGTCGGCTGATTAGTGAAGCGCCAGCGGGTTAACATGCTCCTTGGCTCAAGAAGCGCTTGCTTAATTTTCGTAACTTTCCTGCAGCCTGTGTTGTTGACCAAGCAGACGACTGGAGCTGTTTCTTAAACGCGGATACGCACAAAAGGTCGACTTCGCGGCCAGATAAGTTGCATGGTCGAGGCATGCGAGTTAGCTGAAAATTACTCTGGGTGGAACAATTCTGTTGTCATCGCCGCTTTCCTTCGACGATCAAACGAATTAGTATAACACCGTCTCTCCGGAGCCCATAGTTTCGGTTTTGAACGAAATCTCCGAAACGAAAGTTTGACACAAAAATAACAAAAAAAAAAAAAAAAAAAACACCGGGAAAACAAAACTATGATCTGCAAGTTTATGTGCACCGGCTACACTTAACCGTCTCAGTTCAAATACCTATAAAATTGGGCATTAAACAAAAGAAAATGTGTTAAATTGAATGCGCCACCTGTACAGGCGGCCCGGCCGAGCCGACGCGACCTGGACTCAGCCGCCATGTTTGTTTGGTGGTGGCGCCCCCTATAGGTCGCTGGAGTCGCGAATAGGCCACCTGCTCTGTCCAGGGAGAGTCGCAAAATGGGGGGAGGTACTCACTTGATCGAATGACGTTTTAGCGAACGCCCACGTTTCAACGAATGACACTTTAGCAAATAGTCGGACGCCGCGAGGCGGCGTTTTCGGGGGGGCCAAATGGCTTCACATTTTCGTAATGAGCCGCCGCAGACTGTCGCCGCGAAGCGGCGTCAGCGCAGCGCGGCGGATGGGTTCACGCGCGCCCCCGTTATTCGCTAAAACGTCGATTCGCTCAAATGTCGCTGTTCGCTAAAATGTCATTCGCTCATGTGATATGGACCCCAAAACGGGACATGTCAGGACTTGCTTCATGCAGATACCGTGCCGACCGCAAAATCACGAAATAAATACACAAAAGAAATTCGAACGCCGTCGAAACATAGGTCAAAGCTAAAACGCTGAGAGCGTGAAAGAAGAAACGCGGATTCACGCGTACCAAAAAAAAAAAAAAGAAAGAAAAAGAACAGGAAAACAAAAGCGTTGGGACGATAGGTATTTTGGTGTCACAACGCAGAGATAAGAATAGCGCACTCTAGCAGGGGTGTCATTAATTCGGCACGTTCGATTGTCTCAATCGCGGCAATGTTTCTTCAGGGTCATTGTTATAACTTTGTGATTTCCTACATTTTGATATATTCATATTTTGTATATCTTGTATCTCTGTGCAGCACTTTTCCGCCATTGTTTTCCTGTTCTATGTGCAACTATTGTTTTGTGTAGCGTTATTTATCTTTACCGCCCACCCTGCTTGGACCACGAAAAGTCCGCAGTATGTAGTAAATAAATAAAAAAAAAGAACTACACACAAAAATAAAATCTCAGTGAAGGTGCTATAAACTGCGAGGCCCAGTTAGGTGAGTTCGTAATACCCGAAATGAGGGCGCCACAGTTTGTTCAAGGCTTCAGCGCAGGATCTCTTTCTCGAGTTAAAAGTAAGCAGATTCCGTTTTGCTTATTAATCTTGTTTTTCTTCTCTTCTTTAACGTCGCATTTTGGGCGGTTAAGAAATAGAAATACCTCGCTGGCAAAGCTCATTCACGCAGGACACTCTTGAGACTCAACCAAAAACGGCGTCGGGTACGGTATGTCAGGATGGCGTCGGCGCGACCCATCCCTTTTTTTACAGATATTGGCTGGACCAAAATGGTAGCGGCACAATCTTTCAGATTTGATCCTATATCGGCGCAATACTGTGTGCTGCCTGGGGCTGTATATTTACACGTCTTCGTTCATCTTTTGCGTGTGGAGGTGCTTTTTTTTAATTGAAGCTGAACTGATAATATTGATGCACGCGCGACACGTAATTTTCGGCTGGTGTCGGACAGTGAGTTCGATCGGAGTTGCAAAAACTATTCTCTAGCACCGTCTAATCATACGCGACCTCGTGTGGCGATTAATTATACTGGATGTTTGTTACCGGGGGTAAATCAGCAACAGTTACACCAAAGCAATAAACATCAACGGATGTGAAATCATGCGTGTATTTGACTGCATCACCATAACGCCCCTTTGACACCATGTGAATGAAGGGCGGAAAATTCAGCCTTACACCCTTTTTACACGATTTCAAACACCATCGCTACAAGTGGGGCGTAAAAAGGGCGTGTAAGGGGTGTAAAACCTCAGCACACCCTCTTTATACCCACCGATATTCAGAAATCGTGTAAAAAAAGTGTGAACAGGGTGTTTTTCCTAACTTACACCCTTCTTACACCATTTTTACACGATTACGGGTGTTATAATATTTAGTGTGTAGGCTGTACCCTGCTGAAATGCAGCTCTCGAGCGTGTGCAAAAGAAGTCGCTCCTTTTAGCAGGAAATTACTCGAAAACCGCCGGTAGCTTCGAGCAAACGTTTGTCATTTCGCGTATACACAACTGCGACGGCCACCGTTCGAACACGGAGCGCTCCGAAGAGAAGGATGCAGATTTTGCCGCTGAAGCGGCATCTGGGTCCACACATATTGGCGGATTCGATGGATCGGTGATGCGGCTGCGGGTCGTTCCCTCGGAGGCGATACCCTCGAGTCGAAAGCAAACGACGAATCGTCCGAAATGCATGTAATATTTCTAAATCGTCACCTGACTCGGACCGGCCTGGTGATTCGTAGCCACGCTCCATTTTCTCACTCGGGTCAAACACAATCGGGCTGCACGCGTGCTAAATATAACTTGGCATCGTTTCAAGATGGCCGAGCTTTTGATTTCGGGTTCGATGCATAATCAAATCGCTTGACTTGATTTGGGCGAGGACTGGGTGGATGTAGTCGAATATCGTTGGCGCAGCATCACGCCTCAGCTTACGAGCCCTCTGTCAGTTTAGAACTCAGCTCGTAGCTCTTCTTGATGAAATGATTGGTGCATAAGCGGGATCTTGATCTTGACGGGGACCCGGTGCTCTCTACGCTGTGATTGCCCGAAGCTAAGCAGGTTGGTTATTCATACTAGTAATGGTACCAGCTAGGTCGCTCCCTAGCTGGCGTATCCTACTAGTATGCTCTCTACGTGCGGCGACGATCCATTTTGCTCGTGAAGGCACATCTCGCGGATCGCAGATGCTGCCCGGTCGTTCTGGGCGGATCCAGAACTCCCTTGGGAGAGGGGGGCGGGGGGCAAATGGGGGGGGGGATCTAAAGTAGCATTAACAGGACTCCCGTTGCGCCTTTTACTTTGGCCGTCACAGAACCACACTGCGCCGACTTTTTGGCTCCAAGCCGTGCATTGAAACCGCCGCCGCGGACTTCAGTCTCTGTTGAAGCGACGGAGTGGTTCTTCAAGTTCAGAGTACAAGTTTGCCTGCTAGGGTGCGACCTACCCTATCTTGAACCCTTGTCCTTGAGTACCGAGCCTTCTACCACATGGCAGGCTGGTAGTCGGTTTTATTTCCGGGGGGGGGGGGGGAGTAAAGGGGTCCACCCATGTCAAATTGCTTTCCGAGGAGGGGGGGAGGGGGTGTCGGCTTTGCTGGGGGGGGGGGGCCGCCCCGTCGCCCCCCCCCCCCCCCCCCCCCCCCCCCACCGCCCTCCTTTTGGATCCGCCCCTGTCGTTGTGGCACCCAACCGCGCAACAAAAATCTCACCCATCCATGAAACAAGACGAGCACAACAAAAAGGAAGCACTCTGCGGCAGCGGCGTCACTAATGTCCGCGGCACCCAAGGTGGTGGCCCGTCCCTCCTCCCCCTCCTCCACCCCCCCCCCTCCCCCCTTTCACTGCCCTGCTGTACCCCCTTGAGCACTGCACCACCCGCGTCGGCCTGCCTCCCCCCTTCCCCCCTTAGTGACGCCACTGCACTTGCGGGCAAACTGAGACGGAAATGCTCGCTTTGCGTCATGTGACGACAGAGTTTCAGTATTGCCAGAGAAGGCGCCCTTTACCCTAGAATGCGATTGGAGCAGCTCAAAATTCACTTACTCGTGCCGTGGGACATATAAAATTCATATATTGCACAGACGACGTAATATCGGACAGAAAATTTCACAAGACAATGCCTTGAATCTGAAACGAAGCATACTACATATATCTGGAATTTGAATGATAAAGTTTAGGCAAAAGTGTTACTAATCGTAATGCATACTCTTCGCCATTGTGAAACTATTGCGGAATCGGGCTTTTCGCTCGCGGCCCTATCTACAGAAATCCTTTGTTCAGCCGTATCTAATATCGCGTTCCTTCAGACATCGGCCGTCCGCACCTAATCAAGCGTTCCTTGATAAGAAGGAGAGAGGAATGTAGAAGTAGTGCAGAGCAAATATTTCACTATCGCTTCGCTTATCGCTCGTAAAGGGCGCTTCGCAGTAAGCTCCTGCGTCCTCGCGTGAACGTGTCGCGGCAGCTGGAAAGTTTCGGATTCGACGGAACTTCAAACTAGGTCTCAACTGACTTCTAGCTTATTTGAACCACCGAGTACACCTCTTGGGTAAGCTCCCTGCGACATTGATGTTTACACGTGACAGGTGATTCAGTATCAACTTAGAGAATTTCGTTACACTAAACTACATTTCTCGGCGATTAGCAGTCGTTTCGTCCAGCGGACGTTTCATATTATAGAGTTTCCACGACGCCGTTTTTACGCATGGTCCTGTTTCTGCTCTCACCTTGAGAGAATGTGCTCAGGAGTGTCAGGCCGGTGCGGCTGGTAGGAATAAGCGAGAGGATGAGGCTCAGGGCAGGTTTGCTCTTCGATCTTAGTTTTTTAGCGCTCGCTTAACAAGCGACGTTTGTGCTACTTTAGGAACTGATAGAACGATGCTTCGACCACGTTTTCGACCCGTGTGTTTACCGCGTCTACGAAACCTTGTCCTTCAATCTGCGTCTGATGATATCACAGAAGTGTCAAGCCCGCCGGCATCCTGGGGGTGTCGCATCAGCGGTGATGGATGTGGCCAGTTCTGTTGCCGGTCGCCCATCAGTTTGACAGTCCAATGAAGCTTCAGCGGCCAGGAGTTGGGACTCCAGGATGATAGACACACACCCGTTCAGTCGTACTTTTTGGCGAGGTTTCTAGCGCCAACCGCCAGGATTGCGACATCCGACAGCCCGGAACGACGTCTACTGTGACGTCATCTGTTGGCACACCAGGACCTCCTTTGATGTATTGGCGGCATAGGATGATAAACACACCAGTTCAATATGTGTTCCAGGAACTGTCCTGGTACAGTGCTCAACGAAATGAAATGGACCAGCGGAGCGCGTGGCCTCTCGTACCTGTGGCGCCATCTGGCAGACGCCGTGCTATCCGGTGTTGCAAGTCGCAGACGCGCACAGCTGAGCCAAAAACTCAGTGGCTTTTCATGATCGGTGCCCTACCACGGAGAGCTGAGCAACGCTGGCGATACACTTGCAGCGTGACTGCATAATTTTTTTTATTTTTTTTGCTGTAGCGTGAACAGATTAACCTTCGATAAAGTTAACAGCGTTAACCTTCGAAAAGCTTAACGCTGTTAACTTTTCGCTTTTCGCTTTTCGAAAAGGTTAACGCTAAAATTGTGATCATTACTCGCAATGAGCTAACAGTTGATATTAAGCACGTGTGCTCTATTTTCATACCTACTAATATTAAGTCTTTCTTGTTCGCCGTTTTACTTTTTTTTATATTGTTGGTGCAATATAACCTAACCTATTCAAGGCCAGATAAACAATTAAATATGAAGCGTCACTCGAGGTTGGAAGAAACGGTCAAGGATGTGATTCGATTTTGGTAGTAATACCCTATCGGAGGTTGCGCTCCGAGTGCGAACGGCTCTTGACTTCTTGGCTCAGCTACGCTCTGTTGCGACTCACCACACCAAGCCACACTGCATGATTGGGCAAAGGTTTTCATAAAGGCATAAACATTTTGATTCAAAAGGGCTCTTCCGCTAGTAGGAAAAGATACGCTCGAGATAGGAGTGAATGAAAACACGCGATCGAATTCTACATACAGGGTGCTTCAGCCAAGGCGTATAGAAATCTGGTGCGCGTTTGGCGTTGTAGCGATGAAATATTTACACAGCCCTATTAAGCTAGTCAAGGTAATTTTAGGGGTGCGCAAATATTCGTGTTTCGAATTTGAATCGAATAATTATTGCCAAAATAATTTGAATCGTATTTCTAGTGTTTGAAGTTTCGAATATTTCGATACATCGAAAATTCGCAACAGAACTACTGAAGAAAACTCTGGTTCTTCCAGGACCGCTGTTCATGGGATGAAATAGTTTACAGAGACCCGTGTTAGATCCAGGGTGTCGAACCGGAACCGAACCGAACCGAAAACCGAAACCGAACCGGTATTTTTTCCGGAACTGAACCCGAACCCGAACCGTTATATTGTTATCGCGATGAACCCGAACCGAAACTGAACCGGAAAAAAAATAACGGTTACCGGCTCATGGCAAAACGGTTCGGCCACGCGCTGTTGACAATGAATGTGCTATCAATGCCATTTGTTTTTTAAGTGCCGTCAACTGACACACACTTCGCTTACATATTTTTTTTCTCCACTCAGTCTCAGGAATATAAACGCTGCATCCATGAATCTTGACAAACGCTGCATTCATGTATCTTGACATAGGAACCAGTATTGCGCTGGTCGCGGCTTGCACGAAAAAAAAAAAAAAATTAAAAGGCTGTGCAAAAAAAAAAAAAAATTGCGTCACGGGATTTTATTTTTTTAGAATCTCGTAAATCCCAAATGCTGCTGTGTGCTCATTTCATAACACGTTTCTAGAACGTGCGAGTCCTTGAAGCTTGCTTCCATCGGAATGGGAAAAGAAAAGGCTGTGGAGTTTGATAATAATGCATCCGGTTTCGTATAGGCACTTAGAAGCTAACATATTTGTGAGACAGCGAACTCTTCTATTTTAATATTTAACCTATTACGTCCTTCCGGCGTTGCGTTCGGTGAAGTGTTTTTCATATTTCGTATCTTGTTTAATGAAAACTTCTTTAAGGGTCTAATTTGAGTTACCGAAGGCTAGTTCAAATAAAGAAAGCTGTATTTTCTTCCCACTGTTCCTTCAATTGCTTACACGCCGAGGTGGCGGGATAGTTAGCGAGGTCTACTTGTAAGTGGGTTTGTAAGGAGGTCGCGGATTTTACAGCTACTGCGTCGGACCCAATTAGATGAAGTCCGAATGCGTAAACGTCGGTGAGGTAACCTCTGAGTGAACATAAAGAAACCATTCCTGGTAGAAATCCCTGAGCCTTACGCCATGATGTATCCCGATTCGTATGTGCTGATTTCAGATGTTTTATTTGTAATTTATTTTGATGTTGCAATTTGTCATTTGTAATTTCCGAACCGGTTCGCAAACCGGTTCAGCGCCCCGAACCGGTTCGCGAACCGGTTTGCGGATCGAATTAATCGAACCGGAACTGAACCGGAGCAAAATAAATTTACCTGAACCTGAACCGTAACCGAACCCGTATTTTTTTCGGTTCGACACACTGGTTATAGATCAAACTCAAGACTCTATTCACATTTCTTCGATAAATAATCCAGTGTTCGTAGAAAGTGGTTTGCTTCCTCTGTTCCACGAACGAAGCAATCGTGTATCTTGGATGCGTTCGAGAAAACATTTTAACCCCACGCGTCGCCTTTTAAAATTTAAGTATCGTATGTTGTGCAGCCAGTTCTGTACGATATAAACCTGGTCAGCGATAACAGAACCGATATTTTTCTCAAAGCCGTCGCTACCCACTGCGCCAAGAGAGTTGCCAGGGCTAGGTAATGCTAGTCGTCACCCGATTCAGGCGGTTCAGTCATAATCGTACAGTCCTCCAGCGCGCTGCTTATGCATACGTGGATGGGTGAACTCAACCGTCAGCTGTGTGTCGCGCTTGTTATTTATGTGTGGTTATTAATACTGTGCTTTCCCCGGCCGAAGTTCCTGTTATGTGAGGGAGGTTTATTGCGGAGAAGACGCCATGGTAACCGCAATTTCAGTTCCACGTAAAACAAATCCTCAGATGGTGAAAATTAATCTCCAGACCTTCGCTCGCGCGGGCCAGATATCCTTCGTTGGTTTGAGACGTAAAATCCCCAGAATTGCCTTTTAACAGCCTTTCTATTCGTGCTAGCTGCTCTTCCTTCTGTGTACATCCAGGAGAATTAATTCGTATAACACTGTTTCCCAAACTCCACCATCACCCTGCGACCCATCAAACGAAATATACTGGCCATGAGGTTCCGTGCTTGTGTTTTGGTGTCGGCTTCGAGAAGTTTTTCTTTGCTTTATTAAAAATATACGTGACTCTGTAGCAAAATAAAAAATTACTCTCCTAAAAAAATGAAAAAGAACTTTCCTTTGAGGGGAAGACGTGTCTGTGTTTTTTTAAGGTTTGACAAAAATTAAATACAAAAGCTAACTTGACGGAAACGACACGATATTGGATGTTTCTCAGCCCGCATTACAACTTTTGCATTGGAACGATGGCGAAAAAAAATATTATTTAAAACGTTAGTAAATCAATACTCAAATTGTCCAGATTGGCGCATTACAAAACACCTTAACTCGCTCCATAGGACCCTGAACAATACCAAGTTGGTTCTGCACGCGAAGCGTGAACAAGTATTTTTTCAGTTTTGGCACAAGCTATAACTGTAACAATTTCAGTCGATGGCCTAGTTGGATAAACATCTCAAAAACAGTTAGGGCAGAAGGCAAGGACAAGTAGAAACGTGTGTCCTCTCTTCTACTTTTCTTTCGGGCTAATTATATTTGAGATCCGTTAAACAAACTGTATAAGCTCTATACTTATAGAGTGACGTACAAAAACAAGCATGAATGGCGGAGTGACACCTCTCCCAATCATCTTGCCGCTCAACCAGCAACTCCTGTATAACCAGGTCGTGGTGCTGGGCCGGAGTGGGGCACATTTTGTACACAAGCGCCCCATTAGCGATCGTCTGGGAATCGTGTTCAGTCGTCGGCAGGACGGTTCCCAGCCGAACGGCGACGGAGCACTCCTGCACTCCGTGTCCCGAACTGGCCTCGGGTTTGTGACCCAGAAACTCCAGCACTTCGGCCTTGTTATCTAGCCGGTGTTGATTTCACGGCTGAAGGCGAAAACTTCCATAGATGTGGGGCTTGTGGTGTTCTTCGAGCGTGCCAAATACCATGGCAACCTAATTCGTTCTTTTCGAAAACATAGCTTCAATTACAGTGCTACTTTGCAGTTACGCCTTAGACAGACTTTTTCGCGCTGCTAACAATAAGGGAACATCTATTGCGTTGAATTGGATCATATGTCTACAAGAAGATACCGAGTGGCTCGCAGCCCTCAGAGTAAATATTTTTAAATCAAAAAGAATTGTTCTGACTGAGGAAGTGGCATTTTAATTTTGTCGGACGCAGATGTCACTACTTATTTAAAATAATTGTAATCTGATGGGTCGAATACCCATAAACTGTATTAACACTGGATTTTTTTAGAGCTGTTTCCAAGCGTAGAGCGTCCTGAAATGTACCAAAGATATGACAATTTGACCTGTTTTTAAACCAATGACTGATCTCTGGCTCATTAATGACACCATATTCCCGAGGCGTTTGTTAGCAGACTTATAGTCTGCTTTTATGTATTCGTGTTACCGAAATACCTCAGTCGCCCAAATTGTGGTTTGCGCACTATAGCCTATGTATCTGCCGCGGCCTAAAACCCCAAATTAAATTAAATTCATATAGTCGGAGGAGTGGAAAACAGGCTGCTTTGTTCATGCATCCCGATTTTATCGGTAGGATTAAGATGTATTTCTGCCATAAACTTTAACTGATGCTTTAAGACCTTAACGACGTCAAGGTGTAACGTTATTTAATTACGCAAAAAAAATCTGGCCATATAGATGTCTCTTTTTAGCGAGTCGTAAATATTCAGCCAGTTGTTATGTTGATATAACGAGACCCTTCCATTCCGTAGGTTCGAGCCACGTCATCGAGGACAGACCCGAGGCCGGAGTCGACGGTGGTTCATCCAAAATGAGGTCCTTCTGCGTTTCCGGATTCTCCGAGGCCCTGGACTGGAGGCCCATCCTCTTCCAGGATCCCGACATCGCTCACTGCGCCTGCGCACTGTGTGGGCTTGTGTCCCTCAAAGCCACCAGGCTGTCCTGTGGCCACACGCTCTGCCCCGAGTGCTACGAGGAGTGTTCTCGGCAAGGGAGCACCTGCCCCATTGATGAGGAATCCTTCGGCGACGATGACTGCTACCGAATCGACGTTTCAGTGGGCTTCCTCGCAAAACGTCGGGTGAGCGCTGGTGTCATGTTTGTTGTATGAATATAAGCAACAGGAAGTTAGTGGATATGGACAGACATCATTGCATTGGGAAACTACTTGACCTGTGCTGCGAGAGTGCTGAGCTAGGTTTTTTTGCTATTTATGTCCCAGTGGTAACTACACTGGATTATCCAACCCCTATCTTGGTTTCAACAAACGTGCGAGCAAAACAAATATTACAGCAGCGATAGTCAAGCCATTCTGAGCCTTCATGCTGCGCACGTGTACCCGTGCCAGTGAAAGCTCCGCTCAACTCAGCATCCTCGCACTTTAAGCTACGGCTGTTCCGTATTCCTGATTATGGGATAGAAATGTGGTTTCTTTCGTTGACGTTACACTACGGTGTGGGCTCAAGTTATCTTCCTCAAAATGTTTACTTTTTGAAACACGTTGGCCTGTGCACTTACCTCTTGCCATGCTGCGTGTAACCGACATCTTTCGGTTACACGCAGCACATGTTCGGTTGCATGGCTTGCTACCGAAAATGTGCTGCTGTGTGCCATGATGGTACATTTCCTGTAGCATACACTACTTGTTCCGTGATGATGGTGTATGGAACTTATTGTGGCTGCCCATACAACAACAACATGTCCCGTACTAAAGAACTATGGAACATGTTCTGTAGTCCGGTAATACAGTAGATGTTGTGGCAACAAGGTTAGCATGTATGTGTCCCATACTTTGACAGGAATTTTTCTAACAGTGTAGATAGATATTGTTTCACAGGAGTTTTTCCCCTAAGTAAACACAAATATATTATCGTATTCAAAGATATATTAAAAATATAGATAATAAAGAGACCTTTGTACGCCTTATACGCCCCTTATGCAAGTCATATAAATTTTATGTTAATCGGACAAACATGTAATTTTTTTTTTTGACAGGGATGTTTTGACTTTTTGCCTATTAGGATTTCTTCCTTTTCACATTTGCATTTGCGGATATTTAAAGTTACGCATGCTTCAAAAAACCAGGTTCAGAATAATCTGAGCACTTTTTTTTTTCTATCATTCCAGTCATAGCGATTTCAAAGTCAAAGCATACGACATATATGCATATCTAGATTCGTCGTAACTACGAAAAAAATATAGCGGTAAGCATAGCTAAAGAATGGCATTACAGCAATCGAGGAAACCCGAGATCGGCTAATTACACGCCGCATTATTACAAAGCAGGTATGGATAGATTTAGTGGAATATGCTGCTCTTAACTACAGGATAAGACAGCCCAAACGTCCGAACATTGCCTATCTCTAGAATCGAACGGTGATAGAAAACATTTAAATAATTTCCTTATAGTAGTTATCAAAAGTAAAGAAAAAACACCAAAAACAGCATGACCGGTAAGGTATACTTCGGTTGCTTTGTCTTCAGTCTTGACGTTGAGCATGCATTTCCATGGATTCGAGATTTAGAATATGTAGCAGTGCGTGGCACTACGACCATCCTCAAGAACTCGCGAAGTAATGGCACATTACACTGTGACTACAGTAAGGAGGATCTAGAAGTAGAAAGGTTTAAGTGCCACTATTATGGTACTTAAACCAGGTTTAAGTGTCATTAATATTTTTCGACTTAAACAGTTATATTATAGTGTTTGTATTTTCTTGGTACGACCTCAGGTAACTCGAGTTTTCGATGTTTTTTTGGTCTCACGAAGGCGGCCTGCTGGAACAAGTCTAATGGCTGCAACTTCGAGGGTCCCATTTGCAGTCTCTTAAAGCACAACATCGAGTGCGCTTCCCACGTGGTGTCCTGTCCTCGTTGCGAAGTGTCCGTACTGAGGAACGAGATTGTGGGACACTGCAAACATGGTTGCCAAGTACCCGCCGTTGGGCCCGCAGTGGACGCAGACCGTGCCGTACAGGGATACGACAGCATCGAGCAGACAAGTAATGAAATCAAAGATGCGTTGGGCAAGCTCTCTGAAGACCTGTCCTGTCTGCACACCAGCCTGAACCACTGCCGGGAGGACGTCAGAAAAGCAGAAAAGAGTTTGAAAGAACAACTGGAAGCTCAGTCTGCGACACTTATTGAACACTTGTCCAGATTGCACATCGAGGGACCTTCTCTTGCAGAAGGCGGATTGAGGGACGTCGCTGGTAAAGTGGAGAAGGGCTGTCAGGCCGGAAACTTCGGCGCAGACGCCGAACACCCGCTGAACGCCACAGAGAGCACGTGCCAAGGACCACCTCCTAATCACCATGGAAGGCAATTCTACTGGCACTTAAAGGGACTCGAAGCTATGGAGATAGAAGCAAGCGACGGTTGTTTGGTGGTAACTGAGAGCCCCAGGCACTATTTGACGGGATACAACGTGTCCATCGTATGCAATCTTGAAAAGACTTTCAATGACTTTGTTTGTCATTTTTATTTAAGATTATATCTTGGAGCCTACGATTCAAGCCTTAAATGGCCGTTCAGTAAACAAGTTTACGTCGGTGTCACTCGCCGCTTGGACAATGAGATGAATCGGTTCTCCTCAAGCTCTTTGCGTCGAGGGAATTCTGAGAAATTGCGGAGGCCAGACGGAAATTCCTACAGAGGTTTAGTATACTTGGCTTCCTTGACCCTGAAGAGTCTAGAACGCCGCCGGTTTGTTGATAATGACTCACTGCACATGTCCTTTGAGGTCATACTGTAAAACCCTTATTGTTCGAGAGCCCTCAATTTTCGCGAATTTCGCGAATTGAAGAATTCGCGAAATTTAAGGGCGCGCGAAAATTTCGGTCCTTAAGGTTTTCAATGCAGGCGTCTGGAATTCTCGAAATTTAGTGGTCGCGATTATGCCATCTGTGACCGATTCGCGAAAAATAGGGGCCGCGAAAATAAAGGGTTTTACAGTATATTGAAAGCCTGCTGACGAACAATAAATTTAAAATAGGAGGACATTACTCTGCTAAAATTAAAATTAGCTTATTACCTGTCCCTCAAACTCGCACTGTTTAATTCACTGTACACTTTTACAGCTGTCTCGGTTTATTGTTTGCTAGTGCTGAATGGCCTTTCAGGCATAGTGGGAAAAAAATGTAGATCCTGATGTATCAGTATAACCAGTTTAATAAGTCGTGCAGGTTGTGCTGTTGATTTAAATGAGACATTGCATATAAAAATAAAATAAAACAAGATAAAAAACGATTTATTATCATAATAATCTGAAATAGTTTATCTTTTCTATTTGTTTCACTTACACCGTAATCAATCAATAATTTCTGGAATGTCTGAGGACGTATGTGCTCTTTTGAGAGAAAGGCGCCGCTCTTCTGGGTCAAAATAAAATTGGAGAGGTGAGTTTTATTCTTTTCTTGCACTTGGTTCTTCGGGCACGCTATGCATTGCGAGAAAGAGCGCGAAAGAGAAAAAAATTGTGAGCCATTCCAATTTGTGAAGGTGGCTGGCGAGCGAAACTGTAGAGCACCACCACGCATGATTCACCAAAAGAAACACAAAATCACTTTACGAAATATTTACTTTACAGCATATATACATCATTGCGAAACGGTACTGATGATTGCTTTTTGAACACCATGATATACACTATTGGGTTCCATTACAACTTTGGTGAGATTATTTGCTAAAGTTAAATATATACATATAATGGTTTGCATATATAAATGCTGCTGCATTTATATATGTAAAGCAGTGACGACGCCTGACTCGAGAATGAGGAAGCCCATAGTTCTCGGATGTGTCTCCCTTATCAGGTTTTGACGTCTATAAAATAATTAACACTACGAGAGATCTTAGTTTAGACTAAACCAAGATTGAGATTGTAAATTCCTTCAAAATTCTAGGCGTCATTTTTTCGGATAATATGTCGTGGGATGAACATGTTAACTACCTTATTACAAAGCTGTCTAGAACGGTCGGCATGTTAAACCGCCATTGTTATACCTTACCGATACAGGTCAAGGTACTAGTTTATAATTCCTTGTTCGACTCGCACTTAAATTATTGTAATTTAGTTTGGGGTACCACTATTTCAACGAATCTTGAAAGGATACATTTGTTACAAAAAAAAAAGAGTAATAAGAGCCATAGCCGATGTCCCATTTCAATCGCATACATCCGACCTATTCAAAAAGTTCCGCATTATCAATGTGCACACTTTGTATTCTTACAGGCTCAGTGCAAGCCTTAAGATAGAGCTAATTAGGAACACAAACTTTCTAGTAACCCTTGGCCGCCTCTCAAAAAATATTATTACTTATCCTACCCGTGCCGCTGAATGTTGGGGGGTGGTCACGCCAAGAACAAATTATGGCGCTGAAATGCTGAGGCACAATATTCCTAATTTACTAAATCTTTACGAATCGAAAAACTTGGACTGGAATAAAATGTCAATAGGGGAAATCCTTTCATTATATATTATGGGTGGTCATGATACCTAGTTAAAACACTGTTCTCGTATTTGATTATATTGCTTTGTCTGCCACGGTGAATTTTTGCGTGTTGCAACCTCTGTGTGTATGTATGTTTTTTTTTGTTTTTTTGGTGTTTTTTGTTTTTCCTGTTGTGTTCCGTCGCCGTGCACTGTAGGCGGTTAAAGGGGTACTCCACTGGTTTTTTCATTCTCTCCGATTTGCTTGAAAGTTTGCTAAACTAACCAAAAAACATCGTGAAAATAGTATCCCAAATATTAGGTCAAAATATTGTTTTTTTTGCGAAGTTATTGAATTTACAGTTTTGGTCCTCACCGTGTTTTTCAAGCTCCAAGTCTCTACTGGCAACAATGAAAAAGTGACGTCAGTGGAAGGCAGAGGTTCACTCTTTGGGCTGTAGATTTAGTTTTAAACTGATTCGAAGCAGTTTCATGGTGTCAAATGAATGCTTGGGAAGCTCGCTGCAGTACCCGCGCTCCAGCACGGAACAAATGATTGGCATATTCTATTTTTTGGCTGCTTGCTCGACTGGCAAGCCTGCCTGCCACTGACGTCACGGCACTGAAAAGTGCGCGTGTATTTGAATGTTGGTTTTTGCATCATTTTCATTTGCCGATTTCACAATACCTATAATGAATTTCGCGATTCTAAATAGCATACCGGAGAGAGTAAAGGCAGGGGAGTCAGAAAATATAGTTAGTTGAGGTAGCTCAAAAAATCGGTGGAGTACCCCTTTAAGGGCTCGTCAAGCTGTGTATCCATAATAAAGCTGAGACGAAGGAAAAATAAAAAACGGACAGTACAACGAAGTCTCTAACACAGCTTGAAAATTTATTTAAGAACCATCGTATAATATACACGTCACCGACCTCCAAAACAGTTCAAAAGACCTCCTCGCCCACTTTACACAGTACCCTCACCCTCAACATAAACCGAACAACGCACACAAAGCAAACACGCCCAAAACACAAAGGGACGCTAACTCGAAAAGGGAAAGCAGGAACTTCCGCACTTGACAAGGTCAGACCGAACCAAACATCACTTAGAAACTCTTTTGTTCCCCTAACAAAAAAACAAACAAAGTTGCCCGAAAAAAAAAAAAAAGGAAGAGAAGAATCCGAATTACGAAACGAATGACCCAGCACTTAAAAAAAAAAAATTATAAACCTAGAAATTTTTTTGTTCCCTTATCAAGAGCTAATGAAGGTTGACTAATACAGTTTCCGAAGCTTAAAATACGTAAAGTTTCCTTTAACACTCTCGTATGGCTATTTTTTTCTCTATGTACGACTTCTGTACCCTCCCACTCTGGTACACAGTTGTTACACTCGCGTACATGTTTAGCAATTTCAGAGTTCGGTGCATTATTTTGAACTGCCCTTTTGTGCTCTAATAAACGATCATTTATACAACGAAAGTCTGTCCCACGTAGGATACCATTCACCAGCTCGCCTGTGTTTTTTACCTTTCTAAGCTGTGTATGCAGCTTTTTCCCTTGGTTGCCGCTATCGAGTGTGATGGAAATAAAATATTATTATTATATTATGATTATTATCCTTATCAAACTCCATATTGCCGCGCAGGGCCGAGGAAGCAACGCTCGGTAACGGACTTCTAGAAGATTGGCGTTTATTCTTGCTCCGGACGTAACTTTTGTATTTATTCCTACTTTCTTGTTCTCAAAATTGCCTGTTCATTCTCGCCCCAAGTGCGCGATGCTCGAGCCTTCTTTGCCGAATCTTCGAGATAGTGACGCACTCTAGATAAGGAGCCGCCCGCGACCTTGTTGAGTCAGTCTCGCTCTCGCTTGCTTGTTGCGCCGCCGAAACGCTGCCCGCTTTTCTGCTGCCTCGACACTCGTTTTCTATTTTTGTTCGACACAAGTTCGTCGATTAAACCTTCATTTTCAGTTCACTGTTCGTCCTCTCGTCACATTCATTCGTGACAATATCGCGGTGACAGGGTGTATACGCATTTCCATACAATGGGGCGCTTTTACATGCAATTTATATTCTGCACATGGATACCAAAAATGCATGGAACCCAGCCATATACAGCTTCGCGGTAAAACGAAAGCATAAAAACTATGCGTTGTTCCATACACATAGATTCACAAGTGGAGAGAGTTAAAGGAGCGAGAGATGGGCAAAGAGAGGGATGGCGCACTACTGTGAAGGATTGCCAAACCGCAAAAGGACGCTACTAGTGCCACTAAATAAGCTACGCTTCAGAGTAACGACATTTAGTTATCTCGGAGCTTAAAATCATGGTTGCCAGTTATCTGAAGCTTTATCTGAAATCACAGGAAATGTTTTTTCATCCTCCAGAAATGTTTAAACAGTTCGCAACAAAGCAAAGCAATATTACATAAGCTCCCTAATACCAAATCAGATGCTGAGGAAGTCGCACTTTTGAATCATGACGATCGGCATTTGCGTCTGCTCTGCACAAGCCCCAGGATGGCTGTGCCCACAACAATACTAGGGAACAGAGTGACGATACTCCAAGCTTAGCTCATTTAGTGTTTGTAGACGCCACGAGCTATCCCAGCCAATTCAAAAATTTGAACGCTCCATGGAAAGCGCCCCCCCCCCCGCATTCCTGCTACATTTCCGAACGGCAATCAATCAAACGGCATTGGATAGGTTCAGATGACTCGTAGCTTCCTCAACGGTGCATCGTCAGGTGAAACAAAGTTGAGTGTGTCCGGTTTGTCTAACACCGGTGTAGTAATTACTCGTCGCCAAAATGTTGCATTAAAAGCGGTCACCCGTGAAAATAAAAGGGAGCGCAGGGCCTACGTGGGCCTGCAAAAGAAACGAGGTCTTACATGCCGTAGTGATGAGGCGAGCGCCGGCGGGGCCCAAGGGCGGGAACGCCCGGAAGAGAGGAGACGTCGATCGGCGTCAGGGTCCAAACACGTACTCTTTATTCAGGGGGAAACAACCCGGGGGCAGGGGCCCGATGGGTGTATGCTCTTTAAAATTAATCTAAGAGTTCCTTTAAAGTGAGGCTGGTTTCGTACCAGTTCACTAAGTAATCTTTAAATCGTTCTGGCAGTCTGCATAAGCGTTGCGGACGACCTTGATGCTGGGGCGTTGATACATCCACATCTTGGGGCTCGGGAGGCTCCGGTCTGGGAGATGTAGGCTGTGTTGTGACTGGTGGTGTTGAAGACACACTCACAGGTGATGGCACCAACACTGTTGGACTGTCACAGAAGGTGCTCGAAGTAGCACCCTCAGTAGCCGTTTCTGTGCGGCTGGCTGACCAGCTGGCCTCTGACCAGCTGTTGTCTGGAGAAGTTTCCACGACCTCTGCAGGCCCTCGGGAAGGGGACATTCAGCTGGAACGGGACCATCAGGAAGAGGAGGAGGGGCCTCGGGACTCGGGCTCGAGGCTGGTTGTGGACCCTCGGGGTCTGGATTGCTGGTGTCCGTGCTGGCCGGACCAAGAACAGGAACAGGCGGCTTTGGGGGAGCCGGCCGGACTGCAGGCGGAACAACTGCAGGGGAAGAAGGGGGTCCGGGGGGAACAAATCTTTCCGGAACCAAAATGTTCTAGTTGATGAAGGTTGAAGAGTTGTATGCGTCAAATTGGGACGCATGCCAGGTGGATCCATCGCCCAGCCTGTATGTAGCTGGACCCACTTGGTCTTGGATCTTTTGAGGAGAAGCATACTTCATCTGGAGCTTTCCTCTGTGACGAGGTTTGTTGACCTTGACTGTCTGTCCAGGAATGAATGTCGGGCGCTTGACAGCACGCCTTCTGTCCGAGTACATCTTCATGCGTTCTTGGTATTTCTTGATTGTCTGTGGAAGCCTTTCTTGGACTATGGACCTTGGGACTTGTGGGTCGGGGACTGGACGCCCCGAAAGATGAAGACGATTGCGATGGTTTCTGCCGTGAAACAAAAACACAGGAGTCTCTCCCGTTGCAGCATGACGTGTGGCACGGTACACTCCCAACCAGAGGTCGGCATTTTAGGTCGCCCTCACTCACCCTCACCCTCACAGCCACACTTACCTAAGCCCCTCACTCACCCTCATCCTCACAGCTACACTCACCTTCAGCCCCTCACTCACCCTCACCCTCACAGTCACACTCACCTTCAGCCCTTCACTCACCCTCACTGAACCTCACGGCCCTCACGCACTCACCGCCCTCACGCTCCTCACCGCCCTCACGGCCCTCACGCCCCTCACTCACTCATGGCCCTCACGCCAGTCACCGCCCTCACGGCCCTCACCGCCCTCACGGACCTCGTGGCCCTCACCGCCCTCACCGCCCTCACCGCCCTCACGCACTCACGCACTCATAGCCCTCACGCCACTCACCGCCCTCACGGCCCTCACGCCACTCACCGCCCTCACGCGCCTCACCGCCCTTGCGGCCCTCACACCCCTCACGCCCCTCACGCACTGATGGCCCTCACGCCACTCAGGCCAGCTTCAGATGGGGCAATTTCGCCCAGAAACTTTACGTCGCAACACCAGCAACACGGGCCGCCCGCGATCACACGCAGCAACCAATTGCTGCAATTTGCCATCGTCATCATAAAATTTTATTTTTCTTGCACTATTTAGACACAATTACGCGTTATAAACGTGTTTTTATGCATTTAAATCTCGTTAAGAATACTAATGCACCTTTCTGAAACAGTTTATTTCCAAAAAAAACGATCGATTTCAAACCAGAACCAAGTCTTTCGGTGTCATCATCACCGGCACGAGGTATCACGTGAAAATTTTGCGTCCCTGATTGGATGCAGCCGCTTCAAACGCATTCGAATTGCTCCGAGTTGCATGGCCCTCACGGGCCTCACCGCCCTCACCGCCCTCACGGCCCTCACCGCCCTCACGGCCCTCACGGCCCTCACCGCCCTCACCGCCCTCACGGCCCTCACGGCCCTCACCGCCCTCACGGCCCTCACCGCCCTCACAGCCCTCACGGCCCTCACCGCCCTCACGGCCCTCACTCACCCTCACACTCATGAATTTTTCTGGTTCAGAAACTCACTCACCCTCACCTCACCTGTGAAGATGAGGGTGAGTGAGGGTGAGTGAGGGCCCTCATGAGTGAGGTTTGCCGAGGTATGCTCCCAACTACTCCGTGAGGCTGTAGGAGGTTGCGTTGTTGTACGACAGCCAACTGAATGGTGGACTTCAGGACGCGGTTGAAGCGTTCCACCTGTCCATTCGCTTGGGGATAGTACAGGGATGCCCTGAGATGACGAATACCCTGACTCTTGAGGAATTCTGTAAATTCCTTGGAGATGAACTGGGGGCCGTTGTCGGTGACTATTTCTTCCGGCAACCCCTCTCGTGCGAAAACAGACTTCAGAAAGTCTATCACAGACGCAGTCGTGACGTTGTGGACACTCATGACCTCTGGCCACTTGCTGTGGTAGCCCACAAGCATTAGAAAGAAACCTTCGTTGCGCGTTCGAACGGACCAACAATGTCCATACCTAACTTCGTCCAAGGACGAGATTGAAAATCGACTGGCTGTAAGGGTGCTCGGAATGTCTTCGCAGGTTTGTCCGTAGACTGACAGATGATGCAATGTTGGACATATTGCTTGATGTGGAGAGATACTTGAGGCCACCAGTAGAGTTCTTTGATGAGGCCTGTGGTTCTTGTGATCCCTTGATGTGTTTCGTGCGCTATCTTGATGACCTGGTCACGTAGGCTGGTCGGCACGACGATCTTTTCGGCATTAAACAGCAGTCTGTCCACCTGTGACAGCTGTTCTGGGACTGCGAAGTAGGGCTTGAACCCTGGAGGCAGCTTGTCTTCAGCTGGCCACGTTGACGAGATGTACTCCATGACTTTCGGTAGAATGGGGTCACGAGCTGTCGCATCTTGGAAGTCGCGCTGGTTTAGTGAAGCGCAGACAATAGAAACCACTTCTTCAGGAAACTTGGTGCCGTTTTCGGTGTCCTTGACGGGCAGACGGGACAGTGCGTCTGCGATGGTGTTGTCGGCTCCTTTGCGGTACTCCATGATGAAGTTGTAGTTGAATAGACGGGCTGTCCAACGGCTGATGCGTAATCCTTGAGGATCTTTGACATTACTTGTTGAAACGCGGCTGGCGCGGAGGCCAGGCCGAAGCAGACTCGCTTGAAGCGAAATAAATCCTCATGCGTGATAAACGCTGTGAGGTCTCGACTCTTGGGGCCGAGTCGCACTTGATGGTAGGCCGACGTTAGGTCGAGTTTGGAAAAGCAAGATGCTCCTTTGAGCGAGTTTAGGAGCTCGTCGATATGCGGTAGTGGGAAAGAGTCTATCACGACCGCGCTGTTGGGAGCCCGAAGCTCAACGCACATGGTGATACCGCCGTCTTTCTTCTTTACGACCACGATCGGCGAGACCCACTCGGAGGCGCTGACGCGAAAAGAGTCAAAGTACAGGCTAGCTGGTGGAAGTCAACCATTTCGTCGTTTACCCTGAGACTGGGTTTTTTTTAGAAGAGCAGAAGTAACATAAAAAACAGACAGGTCTCAAAAACGTCAGGACGTGTAGATCCAGAAACTCGTTCGAGTTTCTGGATCTCGGCCGTTACGGACTCGCGCAGCGTGAACGGTAAACGACGGAGCTTCGTCTGAACGGGTGGAACATGACGACGGACCGTGATGGTGTGTGTCTGGTTTACGACCAGACCCAACTCGGACGAAAAAGGTTCTCCGAACTCCTCGAAACCGGGAGGAAGCTTAGAACAATCGCTCACCGACGATGGGGAGCGGCCACTGGAAGAGGTCGACGGACCTTGGGCTGTGGGGACAGCCGACGACAAAGTTCCGAAGACACCAGAAAAGTGGGTTAACGGACTGGAGTCCGACGTGGACGATGGCTGCGGGACCTCAGCCTCGGTTAAATGTCCCGGGACGGCTGTACCGGGAGCAGCTGCGTCGATGTGAAAGCACTTTAACAGTACGCCAGACAAGATCATCTTAAGGTCATGCACCGCGTCAACTCCAAGTAGGGAACGGCCGTTGCGTACAACGTAGAAAAGGATGGTCGCGAAGCGATCCTTGAACACGACGTTCGCGTGGAAGCAGCCCGAAACTGGAATCGAACCTTTCAGGTAGTGGACCAAAGTGCGCGGCGGGTTCGATAACTTGATGCGGTCGCTCCGATTGATGCGAGAAGGGGGACCTCAGCACCGGTGTCGATGAGTATGGAGAGAGGGAAACCGTTCACCTCTACATCGGCCGTGAAGCTCCGGCGCTGGGGACCAGGTCGTTGCTCCTGACGATCTCCGGGCGACCCCACTGTGTAGACGCTGGGCCGCAATTCGTCGTCTTCGTCATCCGAGAACGTGACGACGCCTTGCACGGAGGTGCCTGTCGGACCAGCTTGACGACGCTCGTAGTAGCCGCGGGCAGAAGCCCGCCGCCCAAAAGGAAGGGCCAGTTGACGTCGATCCCGGTCGCCCCTCGGACGGCTTCGACACACATTTGCGAAGTGTCCCACACGGCCACACGAGAAGCACGTGGCTCCGGATGCTGGGCACTCATCTCGGGGGTGGCTTCGTCTACCACAGAAAAAACATCCGCCCTCGCGAACAAGAAGACGCGCCCCTGGGGGAGGATCACGTGGGCGCGCACCGAATGGGTGAGAGAGAACTCGCGATCGCCGGCGCTCTCGACGCGGCGGGACAGGAGGAAAGGGCCGCTCGCATCCCGACGGAGGAGGGGGACCGACGGAGGAGGGGGAGGCTCGCGCCTCGGAGGAGAACAGTAAGAGGACTCGCGTGTCGACGGAGAAGGGGGAGGGCGCTCACGCCTCGGGGGGGAAGGCCCGCGGCGTCGGGGTGACTGCCCGCCATGTTGACCATCCCGGTCGCGACCGCGTCCATCTTGAATCCGATCGACCACGTGCGGCGTGTTCGGACTCGAGTCTAACGACAAGTGCCGGAAGAGATCACAATCACGAGACGTCCGCTCGAACTGCTGCGCTAACTGGACAGCACGCTCGAGGCTCGGTGCGTTAGCTCCGCCGGACTCTCTGATTAGACGATCTTGGACTTCCGTGTTACGGATCCCCGAAATAGACATTTCCGCGACGCGGCTCGCTAAGGACTCTCCGTAGTCGCAAAACGAGGCTAGGCGCCCAAGCGCCCCAAGATACTCGAGGACGGTCTCTCCTGGACCCTGTACACTCGTGACGAACTTCCTACGCTCAACTACGATATTTTGAGCGGAAGCGAAGTGGGTGTCCAAAGTGGACAACAAACTCTGGAAGTCATCTTGTGCCGCGTTGACGGCTGGACCTGCTAGGTTGAACGCATCAACGACGCGATTTCCTTCCTCTCCCAAAAAAGTCAACAAAATCGCCCACTTCCGCTTCGGCGGGAAATCTTCGGCGTCGATCGCCTCGAGGTGATTCAACAAACCTCGCTTCCACGTCAGCCACGGCATTGACGGTTCGCCGGGCGTGGGAAGAAAGTCGGTGGGAACGCGACCCTGCGCAGCCGCCATCTTGGAAACAGCGGACAAGGGCGCGAAGGTTCAAAATGCGGAAGAAAATAATTATCCCATCCTTAGTCGCCAAAAATGTAATAATTACTCGCCGCCAAAATGTTGCATTAAAAGCGGTCACCCGTGAAAATAAAAGGAAGCGCAGGGCCTACGTGGGCCTGCGGAAGAAACGAGGTCTTACATGCCGTAGTGATGAGGCGAGCGCCGGCGGGGCCCAAGGGCGGGAACGCCCGGAAGAGAGGAGACGTCGATCGGCGTCAGTGTCCGAACACGTACTCTTTATTCAGGGGGAAACAACCCGGGGGCACGGGCCGATGATGATGATGATGATGATGATGATGATGATGATGATGCGGCTTTTCCCTTTATACCGGGCGAGCTCGAAGAGTCTTCGTGCCCTAGCCAAAAGCACTATAAGCTATCTGTTCTAAATTTTCTTCCACCAGTGTTCCAGACGCGCTTTCGTCCTTCGCACGCACTGCATGGTAGAAATGTCATGCCTGTCTTGTGAAGGGTCGTCTGCTTCGCCCGTGTAGGGGCTGTCTGAGTCAGCCGTCGTTTCAAAACCCAGTGCATATGCTAGCATCGTCTCTGAGTGAAGCCGGCGATCTACCAGTAAGGTTGGCAGCAGGCACTCACAGTAGAGCACTAGGTGTTCAACTGTCTCAGGTTCTTCTGTGTACGCGCGGCACATCGTGGAAACCACCTTGGGGTCAAACCGCTCCCGGTATACCAGAGTCGCCCGCTGGCGCCTCGAACAGAAGGCGGCTGCCCAAGCTGTTGTCATAGAGCAGGGCTTCAGCCGCGATCAGTTGCTTGTTTTTACTGTACACCAGCAGCGTTGGCTTCGCTTGAGCGGCTTCAAACCACAGGAATACCTCCCTCTCACGTACTCTGCTTCTCACTTTCGACTCCAACCTCTCGCCCGTCACTACCTCTAAGGGTTCTGCAAAGAAGCCATACTTTTTTTTTGAGTTGATAAAAGGCGCTTCTGCCACCTTGTTCTTGTCCCAGTCATGTGAGTGTGTACAAAAAGTTTTTTGGCCCATCGGTTTCGATCCATTTGGCGGAGTCGTGTATCATTACTTATCTTGCTGGTGGCGTCCGTGGCTTCGAAGCTAGACCATCCTAGGTCTCCCTGGACGGCTTCGTTAGCCACATTTCCGTGGCAGGCCAGAGCCTGTCGTCCCACTGCTCGTTGTCGTCGCTCCAGAAATTCTCGTAATTCACCAGGGACGCACACTACAGCATTCGCGAAAGTCAAGCCTGGAACCATTACTGCCTTCCACACTTCCCGTGTAACTAGGAACCTATTGCAGCTCCAGAGACTTCTTTTTCGGAAAACGTTGGCCCCTCGCCCTGCTGACTGGCGAAGATGAGCGTAATGATCTCGAAGGTATTCCGGCGTATTGGCAAGGATGACACCCAAATATTTGTACGAGTCCTCAAGTGGCACCACCTCGTCACCCAACATAAGTGTGCAGCAAAGCGTGTCTTCGACCCCTAAGAACTGTACAAGCGCAGATTTTTTTGCGTTGAAGCCTAGGTGTCGCACAGTAGCCTCCGCAGTGCACTCTCAGAAAAAAAGGAGCCAAATGAGCAAAAAAGGGTTCTTTTCGCTAAACAAGAACCGATTTCGGGGAAGATCCTTTAGAAGCGTGCTTTCTCAACCAAAAGAACCCCTCGCAAAGTAAAAAAAGAAATGCAGAGCTAGTTTCCGGCCTGGAGAGAGCGAAAAGGGTTCTTGTTGCAGCCAGGAAAGAGATAAAGCGATCTTTGGAAAAAGGAGGTCACTTAAGTCTTCTACCGGATAGAGGGACACAATGACCAGGCTCGAAAGGCTTTGCACGCGAGAAATTGGGTGCGCCATTCTGTGGAAACAAAGCTGCCCGTGCGAGCTGTCAAGTCCTTGAAAGCTTAGAGAGGTGGAATGTCGTAGTTATTTACCAAGTCGCGTTGTGTTGTTTACCACACCGAGATAATCTTCGCCTCGGATCACAGATGAAACAGGCTTCGATGCCTTTGACTCCCGGGCCACCTGCTTCAGCGGTTTGAACACTGGCGTTCGTTTGCAAGCGTAACTGCTCGCCGTGTTTTATTTAGTAAGAAATGTTAGTATAAAGCTACTCTTAGGTACTCATTTGTATAAACCAAACGGGTCATTGAATTAAAGTTTATTTGAAGAAATCTGTACCTCCGGAAATCGATTGTGTAGTTTATTTCCCCCAACCCCCAAAAAATGCATACAAATTTTCAAAGGTGCAAAACTTCGATGAATGAGCAACACACACAAAAAAGTGCATATTGCGATGAATGAGTGATACGGTGATTAAGCGGCGTCGTGTTTTTTTTTGTAACAAAAGCTATTTTTTAACTTGCTTTCGTGTTTAAACAATATACGTATAACTGCGCGTGTGAATGAAAAAAAAATAGAACAGAGGAACGTTTTTTGGTTTTTTTGTTTTAGTATAGAATGCAGTTGTCCTAGCTTGTGGTCATGAGTCATGACACCACCCGTCTCCCAATACGGCGCCTCTGATTGTTTCGCGGCACGCGTCGAGCCGCACAAATAGAGTTGGGACCCATCCGCGGGGGGCATCAAAAATCCTGCTGCGCGGAAGGTTCAAGTGATGTGTTGCAGTCATCTTTATCTTCAAAAATAAATCAGTCTGTAAATGGTGGTTTTTCGATTTCAAGGAGCAGTTATGTCTAGAAGGATACCCCGAAATAATCCCATAGGCATATTCTATAAGTGCGTTTTGAGTGAAGCAAAACTAAACTTCGATATGCTGTGCGTTCAAATTTATGTGCAGTGTAAGAAATGAGTGCTCCGTCCGCCGTTGAACCCCGCTCGCTACTTTGAGGTCGCCCACCAAGAGTTAGGAGAATGGGATGGCATGAGGAAAAAACAACAACACAGAAACGTGGTCGTTGCTGTTCTCGTAGTTTTCGCGAGCAATATGGCATGATAGGATGCAGAACAAATGGCCTCGGACGAAATGGCCCTGGACGAAACGGCCCCGGACAAAATGGTCCCAAGTGCAATCCCGGAGAGAATGGTCCCAAGTGATTTTTAGACACTCATCTTTTAATAAGGTGCTACTCTGAAGTTCTGTTAAGTACATTCAATGCTCTTATAATGCAACTTTTGTAGAGACTATAAAAAAAAAGAAGCTCAATATAGACGCGACAATGTTGGAAAAACACACACACAGGGCAGGCACCTGTCTCGTGCGTGTTTTTCTTCGACTTTGTATCGTTTATTTTGCATTCTTTTTCATTATGCCGATCAACCAACTAGCCCAACAATCTATTTTACTGTTTGATACGACTCTTTCCGATCTCCCGCTCGAAGCTTTAAATTGATGCCGTACAGTTACATTTTGTGAACTTGATGTTTTACTTTAAAGGAGTTCCCTCTTCTAGCTCTGTTGAAAAGAGCTACAAGAAGACGTTTTGAGTGAAGCCAAACGTAGCACACATTTACAACTAGTTTCTTTGTGTAATGAAATGTTTATTTCACAAAAAAATGTATTGCATTATACGAATATTGATCTTTTTATATGTTGGGATTGTACCAATTAAAGCTAATAAAAATAAGGAGCGAGAAAAAATACGAAAAAAATTTATTTGAACCATTTTGTCCGAGTTTTCTATTCGAAAAATTTTGTCTGGGGCCATTTTTCCGGTTTTTGGGTTGGTTCTATGTTCTCGATTCCCATTTCTAGTGTAAAAGGGATAAGCGCCGCCTGCACGCCCAGCATTTCCGTGACGTGGCGCTTAACTGAGCGAATATTTGTTCAGAAATGGCAATCGACGGTTCGGAGGTGGCTCCGATTGGAAGAAAAATTCTTTGTCAGCTACATCAATTCGCTCTCTCTGATTGATTTATTATCACTTCTCCTTCGAGTTCCAAAATAGGCTCGATTATCATTCAATCTTGTTTCCAAGCCCTCTATTTTGATAAATTCCTATAAAAAACACGTCACTGACCGGACACTGAATCATCGAATCTAGGTGCGTTGTCGTACTGCCGGCACAAAAGTCGCTCAGCCACCAAATAGGCCAACACGCGTTGCTCAACACAGTGTGTTGATTGTTTCCGTTGCCGGAAGGTGTCACGCCGAATCGAGAATTTCGCTCTTGTTTATTTTGTGTTTATTTTTGGCAAGAGAGTGAACTGCCAACAATTTTACCGGCGGCTGACGGACATGCTTGGTGACGTGATCGCCGTGTTTCCTGGCAGACAAGGACGGAAAAGCGATGACATCTGCATATTATCTTCGCCAGCGAACCATGGTTCAGTCAGCTCAACGGCACCCCAGAAGATAAGCCGTAATGTGTTCAAAAGCGACGCTTCGGGGGCTAATCTGCTCACCACTAGGCTGACAGTTCGTTGGGAACGTCATGCTCGTTTGACCAGTGAACCTTCTGCCTTGCACCATGTGATCACAACCGCAGAGAAAGGTGTCAGGTGATAAAAACCAGGCGACTAATTGGTCCGGCAAGCACGTAGCTTCCACCGCGCTGTCAGCTTAGCGGTGAACAGGAATGGGTCGCTGAAGGTCACTGGAGACAACAGGATCTAGTTGTTGCTGTTTTGTCCGTTTTTTTATTTTTCCGTGTCTCCGGTTTACGATGGAAGTTCTTCACCAGCTCGCCTGTGCTTTTACCCTTTCTTCGGTAGGATCTAGTTTCGTTGCTCGAGGGAGTGCCACACTCGCTCGTACGAGTGGCGGATCGGAACAATGTTTGACCTCCTCTCCCTTTGGGTTTGAAGCTCTAGAAGGAAGTACCTTCCTCCCTTTCCTCTTAGCCATCACTTGCAACATGTCAGCGGACATGAGCACATGGACGATTGGAGACGTCTGCTGGTGGCTTTTTGAAAACGAACTGCAATCGGCCTGTTCATCATTTCAAGGTAAAACCTCTTCTAATCAGGCAATATTTATAATTTATCTTGAAAATTGCTATAAGTACAGTAGTGCTCAAAATGGCCGGAAATTGTTTGATGCATAGGCAGAATAAGTAGGACAGGGGGCGGCTTCTTATTAATTAAGCTACTTGTCGTTTGAAATTTGTTTTTATGCTATTTTAACTTGGAGTTGTCCAAACAAGCACGTTGCAAAAAAAAAAACATTATTTTACAGTCTTGTATGTTGAACTACACAAGAAAAAAACGTTTTTGAAGCGAACATTGATTTCATTACTACAATACTGACTATATATAATATGACAAAATGCTGAGTTCAAGCTTTCCGCCAGAAAGATCTCAAGAACAGAACTTCGAATTTACAGCGCGAATGAAATGAGCAATGATATCTCTTCGTAAATGTAACAACGTATGTTACCGGGCTTTAATTAGCTAATGTATCCGTATTTATGGCCCCAATAAACGTGAGCGAATAGGTGCTGTAAACGTTTTTGTTTTTTGACCGGCCAGGGACATGGCACTCTGAGAGCCAATCACTGCAATTTACGGCACCGCTCAACTAATTAGGATGCCGAACATTTGGTTAGACCCAAAGATGCTGTCTGCGACATCAGGGAATGCAAAACGTCCCGCGTGCTTTGCTTAATGTAACAGCGCAGATTGCATTTCTTGGTCTAAACGTATGTTCCGCGTCGTCATTCGCTGAGAGGACTTCGCAGGTTGCAACAATTGGCTCTCGGAGTGTTGTGCGGAAATCGACAGGCGCGAACTTTTTGTGCATTTTGTGTTTGCACAAATGTGGATGTATGTTTGATAAAAATAACTGTTATATTTGGTCCTATATTCAGTGCTGCAACCATTATGTAAATAGCTTACATGCGTAAACGGCGCATCAACGTAACAAATTGTTTTTGTTTTAGGGATTCGTTGATACTCACAAATGTGAAGACGCCGTGAGTGCTCGCCGTCATGTTTTGCTCATGAACGAAGAGATAACTAAAGCGCCCCTGAACGTCGACTTCATACAAGACCGCATGATGCGGACGTTTCAGTCTTGCCAAGAATGGATCCTCAGCGATGCTGGAGCCCTCACAGTCCTTGAGGAATTTCCGGCAATGACGATTCCCGGAATGGTAACTCAATATTATCTTCTTTATATTTAGTCTTAAAGTTTCGAGATTTTTACAGATCATCAGGGCTTCAAAAGTTTCTTACTACCCGTTTTAACGTACAAATATTTTATTTTAAATGTTTTCCATGCTTTTCTTGTGTATGAGCACAACGGCAAGTTGATATTTGAACTTGTTATTGTACAAATATGTACATATATTTTATTTTAAATGTTAGCCATGCCTTACTTCTGTATGAGGCACAATGACAAGTTATGTACTAAGCCTTATAAGACGTAGTAAAAACTTGTCAAAGAAAAAATCGGTTGTTCTAGGCCTTTTCTGGACACAATATCTTTCCTCGAGATCAGCGCGACCTATAAATTGATTAACTAGTCAATATAAAAGAAAACGTAAATCGAAATTATTTTAATTGACGCCAAGCCCTACTCCACTATAGTGACAGTAAGTGGTCATTTAGTTAATATATATATATATATATATGTGTGTGTGTGTGTGTGTGTGTGTGTGTGTGTGTGTGTGTGTAAACAATCATTGTGTACAAATTCATAGCGCATAAATGTACTTTTGTAAACCAGCAACACTGTCCATTCGTTGTTTATTTTTCAGTTACTACAAGACGTTAAACTGCCGTTCGGCAAAGACATCCGGAGGACATGGGAGCCAAGATTGAGGCATTTACAGCTTCTACACAGGTGCTCCTCAAAGGAAAAGAACGTCACTCTGAACCTCGAAGAGCTGCTTGAAGGTATACTTTAGTTGGTGTTTTTGTAATCTAGCACAAGTTTCAGACTGCGACGACGCAGAGGTTTACCTTCGTCCACCATAAATATGCTGGGTTAACTTACTACATCATTACGAACTGATGACCGCTTATCGGGGCCATTCGTTTAAGACAGGGTTAACTTATACTCAGAAACAACTTCTGTGGCGTTTCTGAAGTGAAGGGTGCGTGTGCATAGCCTTGATTGCTTAAGATGCGCGGGCGTTTTTAACTTCGACTACACATTGCCAAAAAAGTTGCCCAAGTCACCCCCGAGTATAGTGCATTGTCACAGATGGTAATGCAAACTTGTCAGGGTTATATCTTCAATATACGAGCTAGTAATATAAAACATATCCTTGCTTTATTTTCTAAAAATAATATAGAGAAAATATAAGCGACTAAAGTCAATGACAGGTTAAGAAAAATCTAAAAGAAGAAAGCCGATGGACGCTTGAAATGGAGAGAAGGTTTCTCCTCTCCCCTACAAGCTTCTGTCCGCTTCCTCCTCTCCAGCTCGTAGATTTTTTCTTAACCTGTTACTGACTGTAGGGCAAGAAGGATTAAATATGGGTAGAACCAACGTTTCTAGAAACATGCTTAAAATTCCTGTGCATCTACTTCCCGCAGAACACTCGAGAAGCCAATCACACCAATCCACGAAGAGAGCTCGGCGAATAAAAAGGCCAAAGCATGTTTAGACATATGAATGAAGCGAGAGATGTCACTGAGCATGGCGGTTCACGTACTGACTTCATGCTCAGTGTCACGTTACAGACTTCATTTTTAAGTCAATCATATTTTCAGCTTCTCCATTGGCCGAGTTTTCTTCGTAGATTGCATTGATCGGCCCCTCGAGTGGACGCACGGGCATTTTTAAAAGCAGAGAAAATTCGGTGGCACGTTGGGCATTGTTTTACGTGTGTACTGCACATATATTGTAATTCATTGACTTCCGATCTTCTTCCTTTACTACTTCTTGGATGGAAAGGGAACGCTTGATGCTGCGTACCATTTTTCGCTTTTACACATTGTTGTAGCGAAGGGGGCTTCGAAGGGGACGCTTCGTCATCCGCTGGTCGCGCTCTCTAGATCGCACTGATTGACCCACTAAATGTTTTGAAGGAAATCATATCTGCGGGTATGTTTTAGAGCGTAAGGCTAAACGAGAAATAAAATGCTTAGTGAAACCTATACAATTATAATTGATCTGAAAGCGCGGCGAATGAGCAACTCGCAGCATAATAATACAGAGAAAAATACATGTGTTCATATTCTTGCTTTCTTGTTGTAGGAAGTCCGGACACTGATGCCACTCATCCATCTCCAGGAAAATGAATTTGACAACTTTTTGGACGGTGTCCTGACAGTGAGCGACATCAGAACGACAGTAGAAGCTGTGTGCACATTGCTGGCAGTGATATCCGTCTCGTCTTGAAACTGTTTCGAATTTTGTTAGCTTTTTTACTGCGAACAGAAGAATCAATTTTTGCTACTCCAATAAAGTATATGATTGGACATGATGTTTACTGTTCTGTCTGTCACCTAGTTAATGACGTACAGGAATGAAGTGTGTTGACTCTGGCCAGACTGATGTTTGTCAATCTGTCGAAAAGGCCCAGTGCTAGCGATTAATGAACAATCTAAAGACACTTTGGTTGGTAGAAAAAAATGCACCTTGTAAAGCAAGAAATACGAAATACGATTTACTAAAAACTAACTAGGAATGTAAAAAAAAACTCATTTGTCATAAGAGAGGGTTTGAAGTACAAAATATGGTTTACTAAAATAACGCCAACATAATCTAAAGAACTCGGGATTTATTAAAAGAACCAAGGAGGGTTCCAAATAAAACATGAAATAGGGTTCATAAAGAAAAACCAAAGAAGGAACCGTAAAGAACCTCGAAATAAGGTTCATTAAGAGCACGAAAAAGGGTTCTGGAGAGAACCCAAATGGGGTTCAATAAGAAGAACCAATAAAGGATACGAAAAGAACCCTGAAATAGGGTTTATTTAGAGCACCAGAAACGGTTCTGGAAAGAACCTGAAATAGGGTTCATTAAGAGCACCAGAAACGGTTCTAGAAAGAACCCTAAATGGGGTTCATCAAGAGCACCAAAAAGGGTTCGGGAAAGAACCCGAAATAGGGTTGATTAGGAAGAACCAAAAAAGGATCCTAGAAGAACCCCTAAATAGGGTTCGTTAAATTGAACCCAGAAGCGTTCTGAAAAGAACCAAAAATAGGGTTCATTAAGAAGAACCAATAAACGATCCGAAAAGAACCCCGAAATAGGGTTCATTAGAAAGAACCCTTTTTGTGGGTTCTTTTCTGCACCTTTAAGGGTGCCGCCCATTGGACAAGCGAAAGAACCCTAAAAGGTGCTAGTTGGCACGCTTTTTTCTTAGAGTGTAGAGCATGTAGAGGAGCGGGGAGAGTGGACACCCCTGTCGGAGTCCCCTAGTCACTATTACGTCTTCGGATTCTACCCCTTTCATTTCTGCCTTCACCTTATTGCCCTCATAAAGAGATTGGACGAGAGAAACACACTGTTGTGGCAGGTCTAGTTGTTCCAAACACTGAATGCGCAGTGAATGAGGGACACTGTCATATGCTTTGGCAATATCCAGAAAGCAGCACAGGAATTGTCTTTCCTCCTTTTTGGCTACCTCGATGCACTGAGTTATTGTGAACAGATTGTCCTCAAGCCGACGCCCTCGACGAAAGCCTCCCTGTAGCTCAGTAAGGTGCCCAGCCTCTTCTGCCCATGCAACCATCCTCTCCTTGAGCATGTATGCGAATACTCTGTATATCGTGCTCTTCACCGCCAGAGGCCTGTAGCTGCGGAGATGTTGGCGATCGTTCTTTTTTTTCGGGATCAAGACCACCTTGCCGAGCCTCCAATCATCTCGTATAGATTCTGTGCCACAAAGGATGTCGTTTAGGGTAGACGCGAGCTGTTGTCGGGCGTCCTCTCCCAAGGCTTTGAATACCGTTGCCGGGACACCATCCAGGCCTTGGGAGGTGTTCTTCTTAAGGTGGATTAGTGCACGCACTACACTCACTTCACCGATTTCCCACCGGCTGCCGTCGAAAGGGGACTCGGCTGTCCATTCAGCTTTTCTGGCAGTGGACATGCACTCGGGAGAAAACATCTCTTTCAGGTACGTCGTCAGGTGTGCACCCAGGTCTTCTACTTCTTGTCCTGTGCACTCATCGAGGACGGGAGTCGATTGGTCTCGACCCTCCAGTGTACCCATGTAGCTCCAAAACTTCCTCAAAGCATCTTTTCCACTGGAGCGAATGTCAAGAACAGTACGTAGGTCCGCCGTACTTATTTTTTCCTGGATGATCTGTTTGGCGTATTGCTTCCGCGTTTGATAGAGCTTCCAGTTTTGTACGACCATGTGCTCATGCCCCATTCGAAGGGACTGGCGATGTTCCCTGTTTGCGGCCTGTCTAGCTTGAATCGCTGTCTTTACTTGAGTGCCCCACCAACGTTTCCTTCTTCTGCGTCCGTTGGGGCGCATTCTCGAATGCCACTTGATAAGACGCTTAAGCACATTGACGTATCCTATGTAGCCTCCAGCCTTATTTCTTTCTTTGCTCTTCTCAAAAAGTTCCGCCACCTTTGCTGCAGCATCCTCGGTAAGATAGGGCCGCATGGAGCTTGGCGATATCTCCCTCTCCCTCTTCCAGGTTGCCCTGCTGTAGACCAGCTGAAGACGATTGTGGTCGTTACTAACGCTGTGCTCCCCATCCTCGTCAATATGCCCCTGCACAAGAAAACGTCCAATGCCCTGCGACACCAGGCAATAATCTATACAAGTTCTACTGCCTCTAGCACACCAGGTATATTGTCCTTCGCACATTTCCCGGAGGCTCACCACTTCCAACTGCAACTCCTCCGCTAGTTTTTGTAACCGCCGTACGTTGCCATCTTCCGACCCATCAATCTCATAGATATGTCCGTTAAAATCACCCATGATGAGCACATCCTTGTCTTTTCCGACCTCCCGCACATCCTTTGCAACACAGTCCATGAGAGTTTCGTTTTCTATGTCTCGCGCACTTGCTACAGAGAGATATACCACACATAGCGGCTACTGGCTTCTGTACCAGTTCGCCTGTCAGCCAGTTGTGGTCTTGACACTTTCTGGGATCCCTGTGCCAAGGGGCCGCGCGGCGCCGCAATGCTCCTACACCTCCTCCACGTCGCTGCCCCTCTTCACGATTGCACCCCTTCCAACACCAGTCCTGGTGCACCGGCGGTTCGTCAAAGTCCCGGAGGTGTGTTTCAGCCACGCCAAAAATGGTAATGTCCTCAGACTCGAGTGCGCTGTACTATTCCTTATTCCTCCCATTTCCGTTCCCTCCTTGCTCCTTGGAGGTTTAAGAACCCCACTCTAACAGGTGTATGTTCTTCACGCTTGCGTCTCCGTCGTCTGCGGCTTACTCTATGACCCCGCTCCGCCCTTTCCCCGCCTTCAACCACTTATGATCGGAGTGGGCCAATGCCCCCTACCACTGTTCCCTGTCCCTCAGCTGTTGACGCACTATCTCTGTCACCATTGCCTGCAGGGCAGTTGGGGACAGCGTCGGTCCACAAATTTGCCTGGTATGTTGCGTTGGTGGCGCTTGTGGTAGCATCGGCGTGATAAACCCCCGGGAATCCGCCAGCTTATTGTCGCGGTATCTTCGGCGAACACACTGACACCAGTTGGTCCATCAGTCTGGGGCGCGAGAATCCTTCGGGAGGCGGAAGCCCCTCTCTGCCAAGAAAGTGAGCTCGTGGCGGCGCTGCGTACCCATGTGCCCGGGAACAATCTGCTGAGCCGATGTCCTGCATCTGATTTCTTGGCCGTGGAGGCGCTGGCAATGCGCCCGTTGTAGAGAGGAAGAGAGTGCCATCCGGCACCCTTTGTTCGTGTAATGGAACCGGAGGCGCCCACGACATCGGTGCGACTCCTTGATGCTGCCATCTTTGATGGTGAGGCATTGTCTTCGACTGATCTTGCGGACTCATCCTGCCTCTCTGCGTCTCGCTAGTTCCCTGCTCTTTTCCGCCTTGTTTTCCCGTATCGGCATACCATTCTCCCCCTTCGTCTGTCTAAAAAAAAGGCTCGCCATCTCCGCTATGCGATGGCTTACTAGACTAATAACCTTATGCCCATAGAGCAGTCCGTCTTTCTGTAAGCCGTCGTTAGCAGCTACGTCCCTGCTGAGATCCACGAACTTAGCATGAATCTTTTTGCATAATACTTTTAGCTTGGCGTTTAGCAACATAACGCTCGCTTGCACCACCTTGCCTTTGCTGGTGACTTCTGGGACAGAACAGATAGCCAGGGATGCTTTACGCCTGATCCACTTCCTTCTGATGATTTCCACAACATGGTCAGGCTGATATCCTCGCAGTATGTCATTCAGGCCAACGTGCAAAATATACATGCGGGAGACCATCCGCGCCTGGCGTTCGTATCCGGCAATCATGCTATGGGCATCCTCAGTTGTCGCCTTTCTGTTAAGCAACACCTCAACGCTTCGCTTATCGTCCA
The DNA here is from genome assembly GCF_016920785.2 of Ixodes scapularis. NCBI lineage: Eukaryota > Metazoa > Arthropoda > Arachnida > Ixodida > Ixodidae > Ixodes > Ixodes scapularis. The sequence goes on along the minus strand of NW_024610089.1, from coordinate 367,042 downwards.
TCTTTTCGATAAAAGCTTGGGCAATTCTCTCCACATTGCTGTCCCCCACAAGCAGGACTTGTCGTTTAACTCCGCGAGGAGGTCTCTCCTTCACTTTTCCAGCATTTGTCGTTCCCTTTGTCGGCGGCCTGCTTTTAGTGTGCGAGCATGTGTTAACCTGCACTTCCTCTGATTCTCCTTGTTCCGAAGTTGTGACGTTTTCTGCACTTAGTTTGCAGAAAGTCTGACTGCAGTCATCCACTGTTTCTGAACGTGTCCTGTTCACTATGTCCTGCTGTTTTCCATCCCTCCTGAGCAACAACAAGTCTGTGTACTGTGTCAAAAATGCAAGGTCCTCCTGATCCTCCTTTCTTCTATTGTCTCCGGTGTCATGTTCACTGTTCTTTTCACAATTAACTACAGTTGTAGTCAAACTAACCCCATCAAGAAGGCTGTCCAAGGCTTTTTGAAGCTCTTCCACGCGATGTTCTGATTCGCCCACTCGGTCTTGAAGTTTTCGGATTGTGGTTGTTTCATTTTGTTCACCTTGAGGAGTTGCATCCTCTAACCTCTGGATAATCCCGTTCACACTGTCTGCCAGCGCATCCATCCTTGTCCTGTGTGACTTGTGTATCTCATCTAAGGCCTTGCATGTTCTGCAAACGAAAGGAGCATCTTCAACCTCTTCATGAGTTTCAAACTCAGTCTCTGAAATGTAGGCCCACCGTCCGCACCTGTCACAGCTTATGAGAGGATCCTCTTTCGTCGCACCTTTCTGCCCATTTAGTTGTGAAGCCTGCTTGGGGATCTCGTCATTCAGTCGACGCTGCGTCACCTCGACCATCGCCCGTTCTGAAGTTGATGGAAGCGTTCTGTCCTGAATCCCAGCAGAGGCAGATATTGTCTCTAGGGGTGTTACAAACGCTTCCTCACAGTCATTGAGCACGCTAGCACCAGCTTTGCCGTCGGTTGAGGTAGGTAGAAGGCCCACCGGCAGCACTGCATCTGCGCTCAGCTCGCCGTCGCTGTCCCGTAATGTCTCCTCCCACTGTACAGCTGTTAGCAGATCGTTGGAGACTTCTGTGGCGGCTTGTAGTCGCTGTAGTAGCTCGTTTTTAGAACCAACCGCTGAAAGTCCCCTGGCTTTAAGCTCCTGTTTAAGATCTGCGACCTTCATCTTCATCGCCATGTTGGATGTTGGACCTTCATCGCCACCTGGCTACGGGTATTGCTGTGGCGGTTCGTGGCGCCATCTAGTTAGTGTGGCGAGTGGCTTAAATGAAAAAATTGAAATACTACAACCAGCTTACCGTCTCCTTTATGAGACCTCGTCGCACCTTCGCAGTTTTTAAAAACAAGAGCAAAAATCCATTCCCGACAGCCGATTGTGCACTCGAGTTTAACAATAAAATTCCTTAACGTCATAATTTCTTTTTTTTTTGCACGTGCGTTATGGTTTTGAGCACGGTGTAAGATACACTCTTTAGGTGAGGACACGGTGGGGCTGAACGCGCGGCGCAAGGAATCAGATAGTGTTTGTTCGACGGGCATCCGAATGGCTGCATCATTCCGCGGCCACCGTGCCCGCGGCTGACAGTGTCGCCGGCGGCCAAACGGCGAAGCTGCGTGCCCTATTGGAAAAACGTACAAGAAACAAACCTGCTGCTTGTACAGTTCTGGTATGACACCAACTTAATTTCTTTGTGTTATGCATGCAGCTAGTTTGGTTTGGAGTTCTGCATAACTGGAGATACCGGCACCGCTATGGCTCCGGGTCTGTCTATACTGGCAGCCACTTTGCTTGCCGATATGATTCGGTGTGGCTGGTATGATTTTGCGTCCGATGCCGTAGGCGACTGCCGTCTTTCCAACAAAACGCTTATACCACAGGACCACCGGTATAACCAAATCATACATGCAGAAAGACGACCGCCATCTTCCAAAAAAAACGTCCATCGTTCACCACCGCTATCGTTACATACACCATACATGTCGAAAAAGAACATAAGCCACGTTTACACGAATGCGACTTAGTCGCATTGAATCCAGTTGCCGCATTCAATATGCGGTCATGTAAACGGCATAATGCGCAAAGCGCATCGCATTTTGGAACGGGGAGGATTATCGGAAGGCGCTAGCTGCGGGAGCGAGTGAACAGCTGAGAACATGGCGGCGGCCAACCTCGTCGGCGGCGCGGAGAGCGGTCCAGCAATTTTTTTGCCGAGAACGCAAGCTTTTATTGCGATCATAAGTAAGCGGAATATAGCGGAGCTGCTCGGTGAGGGCGGCCCCGTCCAAACCTTTCCGAAGTACGACTTGCGCGTCCGAAGGGGTCACAAAGGCTTCGGTGCAAGCACGAATGACACCGAGAGCTCCGAGCACTGTAGAGCACTGCATGGTAGCGCAGAACGAGCAGCTCCTACCTCGGTGCAGTTCCTGGCTCCGCAAGAGCCTTTCGGACTCGGGGTCCGGTTGGTCCGGTCGCGATCGGCGAGGTCTAGCGCGGCGAAACGCGGAGGCTTCCTCAAAGCGTGCACACACACGTCGCCTCTCGTTCAGAGTGAACCGGCGGCCCGGCCTGGAGTCCTAAACGCCTTCCGTCTCCCAACTTCTTCCACAGCACCGAAGACAGCGGGCACGATCTTTACGTTCACTGAATGCGTCGAAAGGCCTCCACGTGCGATGCAACGGAAAACGTGGTGCGGCTGGTGCCGGAACGGAACTGCATAACTTCGAGCTTTGAGTCAGCGTGCACGGCAACAGACCGATCGTGACACCAAGCTGCGGATACCGCATCGCCGGTCGACAGCGGCAAACGGCCCGTTGCTCGTATCGTGGGCCGTGACTCGTACTCGGCCAACCTGGCGTCTCTTCGTGGCCCCTCGCGTCGTCGCAACCAGCCACAAATCCGACAAACCCACCAGCCCGAAACCGTAGCGACCGTAGCCTGCGTTGGAGAAAAGCGAAACCGAAACTTAAAGCTTCCGCCCAGTGGCTTCCGCTGCCGCGACTTTTCTAACTTCGCGGCTTCCACTTCCGGTCGTCAGGAAAAGCGGATATAGTGCGGTGTGGGGGGTCGTTGGCTCGTTTACGGTTACGGGACAGATGTTTTGCGGTCCGTTTCTACTGCGTCTCTGGCTCTCAACTGGACGGCGCCTCTCATAGTTCAACCAGGCGTGGTCAGCCTGCGTCAGGCCGGCTAGACTCGTTCGATCGCCGGACCGCAGGCGACTTCCAAGTACGGCCGTTAGGCCTAGGATCCGAAGGCGATAGGATCCGTGAAGCGGTAAGCGAATCTCGTCCCGTTTTCGTTCTACTTTTAAATTACGTTAGGTGCGCTACAGCATAAGCATGCGTGCCAAGTGTTCGTGACAATTTTGAACTAGAATAATTGTGCTTCATTGCGGTCATTTGCCGAAAATGTAAATCGAGCAATGAACGAGGAGCCATGCTTGAAAACGGTGTATGTACGATGTTAACTTCTACCTGGGCGGATAAAAAAAAAAAAAGTCAAGACTGGTTACGGTTGGATACGAGGCTGGTCCCAATGCAATGGTAAGCACTTAGAGCGCCTTTCTGAACGGCATGTTAGCAATATAGCGATCAACGAGACGAGCGACGGCGAGAAGCTACGAGAGCCGGCGCCGAGCGCCGGAGATTTCTCACTCTCGCTGCTTGCGCCGCTCGGTTCTTGGGCTTCTAGAAAACGTCGCTCATCGCCTTGGTCGCTCGCACCAATCGCTTTCATAATGTGTGTCTCGTCGCGCGGCTGACTGCCGTGTTTATTCAAATATAAGTCGACCTTTTTTTTTTTTTTTTCTTTTTCTCGGAAATTGTAACTAAAGAATTTCGACACCTACATTCGCGACCAAATTTTGCGACCCTACCGGAGGCGTGAAGCTATCGAGTCACCGAGCCGGCGTTACCGTAGAGCCGCGCCGCTTCTTGTTTCAAAAAGCCTTTGGTTGCCGAAGTGGCTCGCCGCCCGCGGTGGCCGGTGCCCCTCGGGCGTCGGATTTCAACATCGCGCCTCTAGCGTTCCCCTTGCTAGGCAACGGGTAAGGAGAGGAACGCGATGCGCCATGCACTTTACCCTCCATCCTCGCAAACGCGCAAAAAAAAAAAAAAAAGTTATTTTTGTTAGTTGCTTGAGGCGGCTCGGCTCGCGTGTTGCTCATGGCGACACGGCGGCTTTGCTTGCGTCTTTGTAGTTTGTCTTCCGTCGCTTCGCACCTTTTTTCGTTTCTTGTTGTCATTTTACAACGGTGTCAGTGAAGTATTGCTGCGAATTTGCGAGGATGTCTACCCAGCTGACGAAGCTTCGGACGATGATGACATGTCCAGAAGTTCTGACGGTGATGAAGTTTTTGGCATCGCCCCGTGATTTAGCTGAGAGTGATGTAAATAAAGTTTTTTTTCTTTCTTTTGCCCAAAATTTCCCCTGTTCTTAAAAATAAAAAAAGGTCGACCTATACTTGATTTTTTTTTGTTCTTGGTGGATTTAATAAATAGGGTTCGACCTATTTTCCAGTAAATACGGTAACTTTAATTTTTATTTTGGGTTACGTCAGACGCAACTCGAATGCTTGACAGTTACGTCGGGCGTAACTTTAATTTTCATTTCGGGTTCCGTCGGACGTTACGTCCGACGGAACCCGAAAGAAACTCCGTTACACTTAAGGAAAATAGGGGCTGCTGGTTCATCATATAAACCAACCATTGATGTTTAATTAAAATGCATCACTCACCTCAAAAAAAAAAAAAAAAAGACTGCTATCCTAGAGTTTATGCTATAGGAAGGTAGCGCTTCAGATAAATTTGTTAATTTTTACTTTTAGTCCCTGCCCCCTCCAGATACAACATCTGGCCTAAAGCAGTGTTCCGGATCTCCTTCCAAGACCTCAGGCGGGTTGTCATTGAATCCATGAGTCGGCGGCGTCTCATGGGCGTGTTGCTGGTGCTTACTGGATGGTGCTACCGAGGGAAAAGTGGTCATGGTTGGGAAAGGCAAGTATGGCCGCCGTAAGTATACATATTGTCTTTACCTTTGCTCGAATCCACTTTTAAGAAATGCACAGTTCACATGTGTGCATCTCTCAATGTTTCCACAGTCGGCTGTTTTATCTTTTTTTTTTTTTTTTGAGTGCTCCAACTTTGTCAGCGCTAGTTTCTCTAGATCATGCAAATGGGATGCAACACTAAACCACATATGCTCTCGCAACAAACAGTGCTGTGCAGAAGCACAGTGGAATTTACTCTAGCTTTATAATGCAGCACAAAATAGTTGACTCCAAGTATAGCTACTTTTGTGACTCCGTTTAACCAAAAGCTCTGCCGAAACAAACTTGCCGCCTTATAGGTAGTGCAAAAGAACCTCGCGTGCCTAACCTGGAGAAGGGCATTTTTTTTCATAGGTCAATTTTTTCTTAAACCAATAACTTCAGCCTCCTTGAAATGTTAACATCATGTGACACACGGAAGAACAGTAAACCCTTTAATGTTGGCGAACCTTTAATTTTCGCGGCCTTTAATTTTGCAGAATTCAGTGGCTGCGATTATGTCCTCTGTGACCGATTCGAGAAGAAATAGGGGCCACGAAGATAAGGGGGTTTTACTGTACATCGGAGGAAAGAGGAAGTCACTTATGTTTGTATGCAGGAGTAAAACCAACAACAACAATCATGGTGTCGACACTTTGTAAGCCTATCTGTGTCTATTGAATGATATCAATTTTGTTCTAGTTCGTTAAACATTGTTGCCTGTACATTGTGGGATGTCGTCTTCAACACGAGCAGTGGTTTGCTTCTGAAGCAGGCAGCATGGATGCGTGCCGCAGCACAACATAGTTCATTTGCAGGTGGTACCGCAGGTTGAAGGATGGTTGGCACAATATGGGGGAATCACAATTCAATGTTCTACCTCGGGCGTAGACAAGATTTGCTTATTCTAAATCATTTTGTCTAAAAATCTGGGATTTGCGATGAATGTACCCGCATGGTTGGAAGGGCCAGACAAGCCTTGTGAGCGCTTCATTTTCTAGCGTCTCAGTCCTGAACCCACTCACGCCCACATGTGTAGATGTTCCGATAGGTGGGAGCACTTATTCGGAAAATGGTGAATGGCAACTGTTATCTTTATCAGACTTCTGTATTATGGTCAAAGTTGGACTGCATATTTGCAATACTTTTTCTCACTTAAAAATATGTCATACTAAAATATGTAGAATAGCCGATGACAAAAAGAGAATGGCTGGGCGTCCTCCAGCACGTGCTTGTGCTTTGCACCCCACTTTGGACAGATGTGCTCGCTCCAGGCTCATGAGGCGCTCAAACGTCATCGAAGGTAGCAGACGGGCTGGTGGTGGAACAACGGAGACTTCTCCCTGCCTTTCTCATGCTGTCAGTGAGCGTGTACCTCTATACTCTAACTTAGCTTAACCTGCACAGAGCTGAGGAGAATAGGCTTGGCGAGTGCCCTTACTGCATATGCATTTGTACAGCTGAGGCACTTTCTGAATCAAGAACATTGTGTATCTTACCTTCAAAAACACATCATTTTGGGGGTGCAAAAGGAATTGTAAGGCATATCTTTGTTTGTATTGTCCTATTACGCATCACAGGCACGTAGCCAGGGGGAGGCTTATGAGGCCAGGCCCCCCCCCCTCCCCCCCGATATCTTCCATTTTGCATGGGTCCTCCTCTCCCCCCTCCCCCTCATACAGCGTTTTGTTATGAGGGGGCCCCCCCTGAAACAAAATCCTGGCTACGTGCCTGACGCATCGACTCCAACTTAATGCGGAGTCGACCCACCCTGTTGATAAATTTAATGCCTGCCAGGTAATTTGTTTTGCATTCAGTTAATATATCAGTATTCAGTTAGGTATCCCAAGTCATTAGTCGTTGAGATGCAGTCTCTCTGCAAGTCAGTCATGTTTAACATTCATAAAACTGCTTGTCAAATAATGGCACTGTCGAGGACATGTACTCGGCTCGAGCAATCACTGTGCACAAGCTGGTCGTGTGGATGCAGACAGCAAACATCCCGGTTGAAACGTCCTTCCTCGCAATGTAGCTCAAGACTAGGTCAGGGCCCCACTCACAAACGTCTATACTTTGCATATCTTTAAGCTGGAACCTTTTCACACTACAAGCCATTGCAGCAAAAACAGTGTAAGGCATGATTATAAGCTCGGCGTACCATGGCATCCAACTAGAAGGTCACATGGCTTGCAGCTTTTGCCGTGGTTAACTTTAAACTGAGATAGTTTGGAATAATGCTCCCGGTTTTTAGTGTTGCCCGGCACGGTTAACCATTTGGTGATATAGTGCTGCATTGAAAAATCTGCATTCGTGACTGTATAACCTAATGAATGCATACTAGCTATTAAACTCTCCATTCTGCAGAGAAATGGAATGCACTTTGCTTCCAATTGCAGCTACTTCTGGAACTTCATGGTATGAAGCACCTTATGGCTGCAAGCTCTGACCGATCTTGTTCTGTGGTCTGCGCAGGCCCATTGCAGGGAGTCACTCCGAGAGCCTCACCAGAGGTTCCTGCCCGTGGTCGTTCTAAATTTTTTTGTTGTAGGTATGCATCCTTTCTGTCTTTCCCTAATGTACTCAGGCGTTTTCTTTTCATTGTCGCAGATTTGCCTCAAAATTGGTTCAGCACAAAAATGGATGCTGTACAACTGTATCCCGCATATTTCGTTCAAGATAACTTTTCTTTGCGAAAGTTAGATTTTTTTTTATGAAGGTTAGTCTTTTTTGTTTTTATTCACAAATTTATTTGAGTTTCCATGGGCAACACTAAAATGTTATGCCAAGGGCAAGAACAAGTTCACTGCTCTAACTTGTTCTCAACTGATTGCAAGAAATTTTGTTAATGTCGTGAAACCTCTTTCCAGCACTTGCTTTGCAGCATGGAAACAAATTATACATGGGACATACTCTTCTTTAGACTGCTTGTTCATTCTGCAGGTCTGCCTTCTATAGAGGTCGTGCTACTGGAGAGCAGGCGAATTCGATTGTTGGTTTTGCCATTGCTTTTTTTTTAGCCATTGTCTTAATAGTTCTTGTAAATTTAAAAATTTTCCTAAAAAGCAAGTCGGCAAGAATATCTATTTTGACTAATTAGCTGAAAATAATGATCTAGTACCCTTTAGTCAGTAAAATAGATAGTGTGTGCCGCTGTTAGTGTCAAGTAGAGATGCACGCTTTTTAGGCATTTTGCGCAGAGTGGTACCCATTTTTATTGGTTAGCCTCTTGGTGCGCCAACTAAACTCTTTCTATCCAGACACCTGCCCTTTGCTTTTATTTGGCAGGCTCTGGCAATAAAATAATATAGTGTTATTCCTCGGTGGCTTAAAAACCTAAAAAAAGAAGTTTCTCCATGTTTAAACGCAAACTTTTATAAAGGCAAAAATGAATTAAGCCAGTAGCAGACGACACATAGCCTCAGCAGTGCTCCGCGCCAACAGCGTTGCGTCGAAATAGCGGCCGTCTCCTTTTTGCTGCGTTCTCTCTCTTTCCTTCAGCGCTCTCCTCCCTTTCCTCCTCTCCGGCACCTTTGTCACCACACCCACTGGCTAAACTCTCCCACTATACGGCTCTGCATTGCAGTAGTAGGTTTTTTTTATAGTCTTTAGAGTTAAATGTGAATATTTGACAGAAATCTCCCAGGTTGGGGTGAAAGAGGGTTAAATGAATGAATTTGATCATTCGCCTTAATTCGGTACCCATCATTTCAAGGCCCGTGTGGCCTTGTCCTGGGGTGTGTCTATGACTGTGGCTGTGAAGGAGCAGTTTTTTAATAGGTACAAGTACAAAGTATAAAAGCAAAAGGATCTATGTGCTGATCACGAAAGAATATGCTAGCCATTCTAATGTAGCTCTGCCAAGTACTTGATTGTGATTTGTTTTTATTTCCAGCTACTTGGTTGCCTCAAGATCTGGAGATCCTAGTGGCCACAAGCTTGGACTCAATCTTCTTCTGTGGTCCGGCCAGGACCATGGGGGAGGTAATCCCAGCAACAAGAGCATCACAGTATCTCCCTGCCTGTGACTTTCGATTAGCATCACGACAAGGGAGTCCTCATGCCACCAAGTGTTAGGTATGCTACTCGAAATAAGCATTCTTACCTATTCTTAAAGTGAAACAGCAAAAGCACTACTAAGCCTAAAATGCAAAAAAACATTCAAATCTCGGGTTGGATGGAGTTCCAATTACAAAAAGGCGTCTGCAGACATGATTCACATGTGAACTTAAAGCCCACGGATGTAGGTTCGACGGAGTCACAGAAATAACTTCCCGCAGATGGCTTCGCTAGTGCCATACCCAAACAAATTCTTAAAATAATCATTGTGTTACGTTGGTGTCATTAATCTTATGTACCTACCCCACCCAGCAGTCGGGAGATGTGAAATATAAAAAAAATGGGAACTTGCACATTGTCAGCTCTGCAAAGATAATATATTGAACCGAGCATAGCACGTTCAACTTAAGAAAGCAATTCAGTGCAGGCCTAGTTTTAAGCTTCACATATTTGTTATTGCCCTTCATAATGAAGTAAAAACTGCTTAAGTTGTGGCCCACTACAGGCTTTCTATTAGTGTTAAAAAGTGTTATGGCAGTTTAAACAGCTCGCTCCAAATATTTTCTTGAAATGTATAGGTTTATGGAAATTATTATGTGGATGTTTGCAGACAGTCGTGGTGAGACCAATCTTTAGTGCCAAGTGTTCCACTTATTCAGAGTTGGTTTAGTCCGTAAATATTGTAGGTCGCAAATTAAATTTTTATGGTATGCAATGGGCACAATCATCCGTAATGACTAGCTCTACCTAGGGGAACTTTATACGTTTACTACAGCAAGATGGTTTCACAAAATTAAGTATTTAGTTTATTCAACTCCTGCACTAACCTTATCTCTAGAAACTTTTTATATTCTTTACGATGCTGAGTTAGGATTCTGGAAGTAGTTTTTCTAGAACTACGCTAGACATTTCCAGTTCATAATTTTTCTCGCAAAGAATTCAAGAGAGCCAAACCCTGTAATATACGGATGGAACTCGCAGAATGATACGACTGGCAGTTTGAAACATTCGGCACTGTAACAGTAACAATGACATGTCACTTGCCTATGTAATGCTCATTGTCACAGATCAAACTGCCTTTTCCGTCTGCACTCATTTTCAGTGGACTCATTCAGCGAACTCGCACCCGAGACTGCAGCGCTGGGTTCTGCGAAATAATTTGCATGAATATAGATGCAACAGGTTTCTTTGAGTGTGAGTCTAACACATATTCTTCATATTGAATCTGCTACTGTATTCATGACCATGTCCACATTCCAACTTATTTTTATTTTGACATTTGAGTTTTCTTCAGTACTTTTCTCAACATCTGTGCTTGTTGAGCCATACTCAAGACCATTAATCTTGTCTTTCACTATTACATTAATATATAAAACTGTTGATGCCGAGTGAGAATTCAAGGTCCTGAATCTGTCATGCGAGTTAAATAAGAACCAATAAAAAGCTCTACAAAGGAAATTTTGTTAAAGGGGGCTGTATAAGCATTAAAATAGCACATGCCATGCTAAAAAAAATACAAATTCTTGTTAGGTATGCAAGGATGACACTGCAGTTTATGGTGTGTCACAAAAAAAATCAGTGCCATACAGTGTTCCTTATGGAAGTACAAACTGTCGAATTCAAAGCCTAGAAGTTTTATTCAAGAATGTTCCTCAATACAAATGTATTTAGAGATCTGAGCCACTGACTCATACATGACTATGTGGCGAACATTCATTTTCATGTGCATTATAGTTTACAAGGTCTAGTCTGCATTGATTTATTGCATTCATGCTGAAACTAGGAGGGGTTTTCTGGGTATGAATAAAGATATAAACATTTCTTGAAATCAAAACATTTGAGAATGGACAGAAGGAAGGATCTTAGAACGGTATCTTAGATTCTCTTCTCTTTTTCTTATCTCTAATTTTTACCTTATTTCACCTGATGCATTTAGTTTTTTTAGCGCAGCTCTTAGCACCCGTTTCCGCGTTTCGCGGCGCCGCCCTCGGCGTAACCGCCCAACTAAACTTGGCAGGAAATTGAATTAATGTTGCGGTCATGTGACGTTAATATTTCCGCTAAGTCTAGCTGAGAAACTGAATTTTTTATGGATGACATGACACGGTCATGCAACGTCATTTTCCCGCTACTTTTAGCGGGAAAACTGCATTTGTGTTGAGGTCATGTGACATCAATTTCCGCGCTAAATTTTGTGGAAAACTTAACCCGCTAAATTTAGTGGGCAAATTTTCCCGCTAAATTCAGGGAAATTTTTCGCTAAATGGGAGGGAGCAGAAGAGTAGGAGGGTTAGGGGGTGGGGGGTCATACCCTCCCATCCTCCTCTTCAAGATCTGTGCTCTAATTTCACATTACAGAGAATTGTAAATGTCTCATATTTCATCTCATGTTTATTCAACTTTTATATTGCAGGTGCGCTTGCAGCACAAATCTGGGTTGTGCTGATCCTCTACGCACAAGTTAGGAACTCCTGAGTGGCAAGAGTGGGAGTTTGGTCTGACAGCTCAAGGGACACCATTGTTCAGTATTGAATTTTTAATTATCTTCTTTTGAGCAAAGTTAAGCTTTGCTGCTTGCAGTTCTTCTAAAAATAAATACCTGCAACCAAATTTACCACGTCACGACATTTTGCCTCTGCTCTTAGTGCTCCTGGTGAGCCTCGGATAAGAGCTTACTGGTGTGCAAACATCATGCTTGTTTGAAACCACTCACTGATGTAGACTCGCTGACATCCAGCATTCCAATGAAACGCTGGATGTCCACAGGTCTTTCTTGAACAATGCAAGCGGGAAAGGAACCATACAATCGTATCGTATTGGGGGACATTCTAGAGAGTGTTTTTTGTATGTTTTACAGATTTTTTTTTAAAAAGCCGTAAAAGCTACATTTACGCGGTCTGTGCACGTGAGTTATATGGCCAGGGCGGCATAGTATAAAAGGCTAATTTGTAATGATCAGTCAGCTTATAACAGAGATGTGCCAGTCTTCTTTCAGAAAACTAGATGGAGGTTCATTCTAGCATAGTTTTATCTCGCGAATCTGAATATCCCGTTCGTTTTCCACAAAGATATAACTAAACGTGAGAAAACAAAAAAACATCCTACCAATAGTGACATCGTAAGAAGACCTTTCGGCCGCCAAGCGTGTCGCTTAAGGGCCGCGCGTCCAATCTCAAGTTTTCTAGGTATATTCTCCCGCATTGGAACCAGTCGTGACACATTTTTCTGCCCTTTTAAAAAATAGCATGTGCGTGCATAGCTTTAATAGGTGCTGAAGATGCATGAGCAAAGATTTCGAAAGCCACTTTTGTGACGTCGCTCTCCAGGGAAGTGCTTTCACAGCGCTTTAAAAATGACTATGCAGCCTCGATTCATAAAATTACCAAATAATTTTGATATTTGAGATTCTGGAGGTCATATGAAGAAGATTTAAAAGTGTTTTCTCAAATACAAAACCGCTTCAGCCTCTAAGTATAGTATGTTCCTGAAATTTTTAATCAGTGAAAATAGACCCATGGTTCCAATTAGAAACTTGCTAAGCATCATCAGAACACACTAAATCAACTTTCTTTGTGAAGATATAAAACAAGAGCAGCATTTTATGGCGTTCTAAAAAAATGGTCAATTTGAACGCGTTTCCAGACTTTGGTTTCTTACCAGAGCGCATCTTTGCACCTGCGGTCCTGCTGCCCGGTGGCCGCAGTGCGAAGCCGCCCCCTCGCCTCCCTCGTAGGATGGAGGGAAGCAAGGCGCATGTGCGTTGCGTGTCTAAGGGGGAACAGGACCTTGGGCGCAGAGATGAGCTTTGATAAGAAACTGAAACCTAGAAACTCGTCCAAATAAAGCGTTTTTACAGAACGCGTAAAAGGCTACCCCTGCATTATATCCTTCTAAAAAGAGTTGATTTTGTGGTTTTCAATGACTCACCAAGTTTCTAATTGAAACCATATTTTCATTTTCACTAATTAAAAAGTTAATTAACACATTGTATTTAATTATCTGACTGATTGTTACGATTAGGTCCCTATACTACGCACGCCTGGCCGTATAACTTGCCTGCACAAACCGGATTAATTTAGCTTTCACGACCTTTCTAAACATATATGTAAAGCTTAAAACTAAATCGCCCTGTACAACAGTGAAAAGGCGAAACGAGCATGTTGGAGCCATATGGCTCCACCGTGCTGGTATCGCATTTTCGCTGGTATAGGTTGTCCCATATTACGTTATGCATGCATGGTTCCACATGTTTCCGCCATGTTCCACTACGCTGGTATAGGATGTCCCATAATACGACACGCTTGTATGGTTCCGCCTACCTGTATCATTCCGCTTTAATCCACTATACTGGATCCGCCGATTCGCTTGTATAGGATGTCCCATATTACGGTTACGCTTGTATGAGCCTTTTCCGTCATCTTTCCATCATCGAAATTTTCCAACAGGGTGAGAGCGAAAAAAATTATCTCGTTGCCATGACACCCCGGTACAACGTGGTCTTTCTGCACGAGCGCCGACCTCGCTGGAGCTCTGCGCGTGTGGAGCACGAGGCGGCAGGAGCCGTCTTTGCCGTGCCCACGGGTCGACGAGTCATCTGCCGGCGCCACTTGAAACCGTAGTGAGAGCGAGAGAAAGAGAGAGAGTGAAATGCGAATTTAATCCGTACTGTGCGAGAAGCGCGCTGTCCTCATCTGAAGAGTATTATCTTACACCGTGGTTTTGAGGCTCTGGTGATTTCGTTTGGAGCTGACCTTGATTTTGCCTATAGGAGCAGTAGTGAGTGCTGTGTATTTGCGCTAGCTTTGCGTGTGTGGTCACGTACACACCGCCGACACACTGCGGCTCCCGAGAAAACATTTCTCCGTTCGACTCCAAAGGCTCCCAGAGCTCCGGATTACGTTACCCGACTCAGTTGCCGCGTCACCGGCGGAACAAGACGCACGCTTGCATCAGTTCCGCGCAATATCCAGGTTGCGTAATATCGTATATACTCCTGGCTACCTGACCATAGCACCACGGATATTGCTCTTTCGTCTGGCTGCCGTATTCCCTCGCGATTCCACCACTTCGCGCCACGGCGAGGTAAGCTTTCACAAGAGAGACCACCGGGGAGATGGAATGGAGACTACACAGAGACTGCTCCTCGTTTTCGGCCCTCTCTCAAACTGAACAAAAATTTAGTGTTCTTACTTTTTACCAACCGTTCGACACCCGTTTAACTTAGAACCTGGAGAGGAACCGAAGACGCTCCGCGTGCTCCACGCTGTGAATGTGGCTCGTCGCCAAGAGCAAATCCAAGACACAGTCAGGGCTCTGCGCACGCAGTGTGGAACACACAGTGGTTGCGTTTGCTCGCGATTTTCACAGAGGCACCATGTGCACGAAGCCGACGGAGGAAAGTCTGCTCGAAGCTTCGAAGAAACGGGTAGAAGCTGTCTCGACAAGGTTTCTGTAGAGCCTTGGCTGAACAGTAGGTTATAACTTGAATGATTCATGTATTAGAAAAAAAATCCAGTTTATTCATTACCTACAAAAGAAACTCATGCAGTTTAAAGGTTCTAACGGCTGCCACTTCTGGCGGCCTTAGACTTATACGGCACTTCCACAAACCACATTTGTGGAAAATGTCCACAAATGTGGTTTAGGACTTGTCTTTACCTGTGAAACGCCAAAGGAAGGAGTTTTGCAATTTCTGGACTTTTCGCTTTCTCTGCTACCCAATTACCTGTGCTGGACCTTTTCCCCTCGTTTTAAGAAAGGCATCCTAAACTACACGTGCTCTCACTTCAAAGTCGTTAAAAGGGGTATAGCTATGTCATGCCTTACAAGCGCCTTAAATAAGTCTTGTTTTCATACCCTCCAATGTAGTTTTGAAGCACAACCACTTTCTTTTCTTCTTTCGTGAATACATGAGTAGTGTCGAACTGAAGTTTTTGGGTGCATTATATGAGACAAGAGGGTTGTTGTATTCTTTGAATTAAAAAAGAGATGGCGCTACAGGTCTCACGCCGACCGGTGCAGTGTATGAGGTAATGAACACGAGCGAACAGCACGCGCCTAGGGCTGGCCGGAAAAAGAAGAACAGATGCTCGCTGACCTTTGACTTGGCTGGACTGCTTCTTTGAGGCCTGATCACACTATCACACAAAACATTTTCACACCCTTATTAGTGTAAATGGCATGGATCACAACTCACCCCCTTATTGGTGTACAAAAACGCCTTAGAAAAAAGGTGTGATACCTCACACCCTCGAAAACCGGTGTAATCTCTTACACCCTTCGCAGAAAAGTGTGATTCTGGTCTACACCATTTTATTAGGGTGTGATGGCAGCAGTACACCTTTTTAAAACGGTGTACTGCAGCTAGAAGAGAATGAAAAAAACAAAACAAAGAAAACCCCCCCGAGACTAGTGACAAAAAATTGGGACAACGCAACACTGTCTCAAAAAGTTTCGAGACGTGTTCTGTTGTCCCAATATTTTGTATCTAGTCTTGGTTTTTTTTATCATGATACTTCACCAGCTCGCCTGCGCAGTAACTCTCACTTGATTCGGCTAGAAGAGGTTAATAATACAAAATGTGTAACACATCCACAGAATAGGGCACAGACCCCCGCAGTACTTCATCGAAAAGTATTTACGCCAAAATGATTGCTAACAAGTTTAAACATGTGCACCACTTTATTTTTCAATCTGAAAAAAAAAAAAAAAACGTGCGTGGATCTTATCCTCTTTTGTCGCGAATTCGCGACAAACCAATGTCACACCTCAAACGCGAGCATTTGTGACCTAATGTTAAGTTTTTGTGACAAAGCTACGAAATTCTCGAAGGCTTAAAATAAATGCACTCAAACTTTTAGTAAGGCTTTCCTTCGCCTAAAGCTGCGTTAATGCTTTCCAGCTCTGGTGACGTAAGCAGAACTCGACAGGCTGGCAGAGACGGAACGACCGGGAGCTGCTTGGGGCGTAAGCGGCAGTTTGTAAACGGTAAAATGGTTTATTGAGATGGAAGCAGGACTACTATCAGAAGAATGCTTGCAGAGTACTTACAAATCAAACAGGGATCTCATGTAATCCGTGACAGATGCATAATCCGATTCGGGCAGCCCAAAACAATTCACAAACAAAACGTCGGTGATGAAACGATCGCTCGCATGCAACGGAAGTCTCGCGGTCGTCGATGAGCAGCTCTCTGTCGTGATAGATGCACGATCCCATTCGGGCAGCACAAAACAACGCAAACACAATGCCGAGGTTGAAGGCGGTCGACTACATTCAGCGGAAGTCTCGCGACCGCCGATGAGCAGCTCTTTGTCAAAACGCGTCCAAAAAACACAGCACAATAAATTCATGGACTCCGACGAAATAAACGACCATTACCAAAAATTTAGTATGGACGTATTCCGGCTGTTCAAGACGTAATATCACCGCTGCGACTGCAACGCACGAAAAACATGAGACAACTGACGCCTGTGGGGCGCAAACCGGACCTGCGTGGCCCCTACAGCTCACCATAAAGCGCCGTTCACACTCTGGCGACCGAGTTAGAACGAGAGAGACCAGACCGGTTTTTAAGCCTTTTGCGACTTCTTAGGACCGGATGCGCTGCAGCGCGGAGCTGGTCCTAAGGAATCGCAAGAGGCTTAAAAACCGGTCTGGTGTCTCTCGGTCTAACTCGGTTGCAAGAGTGTGAACGGGCCTTAAGCGCGAAACACATGTACGACGAAACCTTCCGATCCGACGTGCGGACTGCCGGAATGACCTTGGGGGGCGAGGGTTTTCGTAGCATCGGAGAGCGTTGAAAACCCTCGCCTCCGACCGTCGTATTGCGTGGTCGGACGTCGGATCGGACGGTTTCGTCGTACATGTGTTTCGCGCTTTAACTTGGAATACGGCAAAGAACGGCCGCAGTGACCCCATCATCACCGCGTCAGAGCGAGTCACGTGACAAATTTTCGTCCAAGCGTTCTTGCCGTACGGAGGGCGCTCACGTGTTTCGCACCATCGCTCGGATTTGCTAGAAGCAGCCTTCGCACTCTTTCACAGCCACACCAAGCCACAAACGAAGGTGTGGAGGCTTATCAGAAGGCAAGGTCAAAGGGGGGAGGACAAAGCAGTTAACCCATGTTTACGAACAAACCGGAGTGCCCGGAGCGCCTCTAGCGGACGCCACCGGCTCCTTGCATGCGCGATGGGGGTGTGGGCGAGGAGCTCGCCGTCGCCCATAAACAAACCATTGAAATGCGATGTTGTCGGCGTCGGTGTGAGTCCCCGCGCCCTTTTTCGCGTTGGAATTGTTGATTCTTCGTCCTCCTAACGATATCTGACTACTTGAGTGGCGTCAGCGAAATTACCGAGGCTCGTTACACCGTAAAACTTCGCGTGAATAATGTGAGATGCGGCGATTCATTCCGCGTGGACGCCGCAGAGGGTACGCTAAAGCCTGATTCGCATGATGAAATTTCGGTCGCAATTTTCAGTCATGACGTCGCTCGGGTTACAACAGCGTGAACCGTAGCTGAGATGTTCAACATCGATACTGAAAATCGCAAGCAGAATCGGACCAAGTGAATGAGGCATAACAAGTCGTTGATGGTCTGTAACAACGATCAACATCTCCTTGTATCCACTGTTTACATCGAGCCTGCTTACCAATTTTCAAAGTTAAGTATTTTGAGGCCTGCACTCACTTCTTATTGCAAGTACCGGGCCAACATTTGGTCCACGGGCCGGTGTCGTCTAAAAGAGCAGACGACGAGCAGAAGCGTTTGAAAGAGCAGACGACAGTTCGAGCGATCATGCGGCCGTTCGATCTTGAAGACGCACTGAACGTCCGCATGCAGGCGGTCCCAACAACTTGACGGTTTTCCGGCGTTCATGTTGGAACAACACAAATAAATCTGATGGCCAGAAGTATCCGTGAATTGAACCCA
This sequence comes from Ixodes scapularis, assembly GCF_016920785.2. Classification (NCBI taxonomy): domain Eukaryota; kingdom Metazoa; phylum Arthropoda; class Arachnida; order Ixodida; family Ixodidae; genus Ixodes; species Ixodes scapularis. Next base: position 349,035 of record NW_024610089.1, on the reverse strand, counting down.
AAGTGCTTCCCGCCAAGGCGATCGTGGTCCGACGGCGTCTGGTTTTCCTTTTTCACGACACATATCCACGATCCCGGACGAACCGAGCGCATGAAAACTGACTTTCAAACCTTTCTCGACACTTTTGGTACGGCCGCAGTCGCACCATTTTGACGAGAAGGCAGGTTTTTGTCTGGTTCCTTTCTAAACAACGCAGGAACACACGTCTCACATGGGCACTTCCGCCAACAGCCCCGGACCGGAAGTGCGTCCGACGCGCCACCACCGCGCCGTGACGTAACAGAGATGAGTTCGTGTACAGGCCACCTGCTCTGTCCAGGGAGGGTCGCAAAATGGGGGGAGGCACTCACTTGATCGAATGACGTTTTAGCGAACGGCCACGTTTCACCGAATGACACTTTAGCGAATAGTCGGACGCCGCGAAGCGGCGTTTTCGGGTGGGCCAACTGGCTTCACATTTTTGTAATGAGCCGCCGCAGACTGTCGCCGCGAAGCGGCGTAAGCGCAGCGCGGCGGATGGGTTAACGCGCGCCCCCGTTATTCGCTAAAACGTCGATTCGCTCAAACGTCGCTGTTCGCTAAAACGTCATTCGCTCATGGGATATGGACCCCAAAATGGGACACGTCAGGACTTGCTTGATGCAGATACCGTGCCGACCGCAACACCACAAAATAAATGCACAAAACAAATTCGAACGCCGTCGAAACATGGGTCAAAGCTAAAACGCTGAGAGCATGAAACAAGAAACGCAATTTCACGCGTACCAAAAAAAAAAAAAAGATAAAGAAAGAAAAAGAACGGGAAAACAAAAGCGTTGGGACGCTAGATATTTTTGTGTCACCACGCAGAGATAAGAATAGCGCACTCTAGCAGGGGTGTCATTAATTCGGCACGTTCGATTGTCTCCCTTAGCAAAAAGAGGCCGTACTTCAAATGAAGTTGAAATGTATTGAATACGAGTATTCATTTTGTATTCATTCTGTATTATTTTGGCCGCACTCGAAATAAGCGCGTAATGTATTTAAAGTTAATCATAAATATCATTCAGAAACTGTTTCAAATACAGCAAAAATATAATTCTTTCAATGTCAAAATACCATCGGTGTATTCAAAACTGACCAAAAACTCATTTACAACTTACAGCTAAAGAATTTAAAAGTTGTCAGAAATGTAATGCTAAATATGCTAAAAATGAAGTAAAAATATGCTAAAATTATATCTGAAATATATCAAGAATTACTAGATTGTATGGTAGAATAGCATTTTAAGTAGGTCAAAAATTACCTTCAAATATACTAAAAGTGACTTGGAAGTATGTACCAAAAATACTAACCAAATCTATTTTACATGCATCTAGATAATACGATATTAATATGCGTGAACTACTGCTCCAAGCCTTCCTGGTTGTAGTGGTGTTCGGCTGCACACATACCGTGAGTAGAAATGTTACATGGTTTGCTCAACTAACACACCTGAGAAAGTCAAGGTGCCCAGTTGGGACAGCTCAACAAAAGAGGTCTGTGCCAAGTGTCTCATCATGCAAAGCAGGATTGCAAAATAACCCAGAGCTCAGTTACAATTGTCAATTTTTTTTATTTCTCAGTGATACGATTCAGAAATAGGCAGGCTTCTTCTTGAGGGAGGAGGCCGCATTGTTGCACTTTCGTCTTAGGTACCTCCTGATAGTCCCCTCGCATTCTCCAGGAAATTTGTTCATGACGTAGACTGAAAAGAAACAAGTCAAATAATTACATGAGGCTTCTTAAGTTTCTGAAAGAATCTGATCAATCATTAGTCTCTATGGTACAGTAAATAACAGTGTTCCAGGGCCAGCCACGTACCTTACTAGAATCAACATCCCAGCTGAGACTGTGTTAAAGAAACACAACGCACACCTAGTGTATGCGTGAAGTAGAACGCCATAGACAACTAGCCTCAGCTGAGACCAGATCAAGCAAGCTGGTTAAGGGGTTTTGATACTGTATAAGTGGTAATCATTAAGAAAATGGCCATTGGTTTTCTCGTTATTCCAGAACATTAGCCCAAAGGAGGGATTGGGAATACACAATCACATTTTCATTTAGAACCTAGTCCTAACAACACTAATGTTTTTAGAAAGCAGTGATGTGATTTATTCGTCATTTTGTACCACCTTATGGAGCAGCTAAAAGTCTGTCTTAGATCAGCAAAATAGCTATTTGCAGATCTAAGACAAAGCTAAGTATAAACTTTACTCTCATTCGTTCCAGTCCAATTATAAGATTCATATCAGATCAAAGACAATGCTCCTTTCCCACCTCTCTGCATCTGCTATTAGCATTACGGAAGACAGCATTCAACCCTCAACTGGCCTATGTGCTTAAAATCTTCAGACACAGGAGCAAGGATGTCATAAGAAAAGCCTTTTTCTAGGTATTGTTGTAGCAGCAGTCTTATACACAATTGGATTGAATGATGTAGAGTGACTATCTGAAAATTTATTCGAAGTATGAATTTGATGGCAAATTTAGTCCGCTGAAATTGTGTGAGACTATAATAAACATAGTAAATAATTGTATGCTTTATTCAAGTTCAGAAGTTAAAAAAACTACAAACCTTGATAGCTACAAAATATTTTCACATAACTGTGCTTACTAATGAAATAGTTACACAGAGATTCATGATTACGGCAGATCACATAGGCAATGACTGTTGTCTTAAAAATCCAGAACTCTCTAAAGTTGTTCTCAAACCTCCCTTTCACTGCTGAAGTTGGCGAAGGTATAAGTTATTTGTGACAGTACACTTGGGACAGCTCGAGGCCTATACGAAAATAGGAACTAAATGAGCGATTTCACATAAAAGCAAAACATACATCCTATTGCAAGGCTGGGCACCACTACCATTTCTTTGGAGGTGCAGGTAAGCATGTGCAGTTGCAAGCTTTCCAAACTTGCCGTTACACACCTGCTGCACGTGCTTGCATGCTCGAAGCTCCCGCCAGAACACAAGCTCACAATTAATTCAGTTTTTAAAGGGATACTTCAACGAAATTTGAAATATTCCCGTCGTGTTCAAAAATAGGTTCAATATGATCCACAATATCCGTAAATGACAATTGCACGTTTGTATTTTGATCCGGGTGGCTGTATTTTTCGTTTTAAACGGCCCACACTGGCAAGCGCTCGGAGAAGGCCCAGCGGAGACCACGTGACATCAAACGCAATCGTGACGTAGGTCGTCTCGGGACGAGAAAAGCTACGGCGAGGCTGATGTCGAGAGGATGGCCTAGTCGTTCCAGTCACCAAAGCGGCTGCTTTGTACGAATTTTGAGTGACGGGTTAATCTTCTATAATCTTGTAGGGGGACAATAGCGAATTCTGTGACCCACAAAAGAGATTCTCGGGAAGAGGGGGGTTCCTCCGCCCCTCTTCTCTGTACTGCCAACCAATTTTGTACAAAACTGCAAAGAGTATGCCAGTTTCCACAGAAAGATAATTTGGATAGCATATTATCTGAAGCACTAATTGAAAGCTTTTTGTAAATTTACACAAACCCACCGTAACAACGCAGCAGTGTAAGGCTTCTGAGCTTGTGGTATCTTTAAAGCAAAATAAGCTTCTGTGCAGTTCTGGCTCAAAATTTCCAAATGTTGATAAAATGTAGCATGATGTACCAGAGTTAATATTTTGGGGCAAATGGCGCAGCAATCACATAAACTGATATAGCTTTGTCTGCAGAGTTTGGACTACGTTAAGAGCTTCAGAGTCGAATCATACTTCAAATGGTCGTCACACGCAGATAAGTTAACAAGGCCAAGTACAGACATCCTCACCGACAATGTCATCCACAGTTTCTTTGTGCAGGGGCTCTTTTCCTTCTCCAAAGGTCGAGCCCCTCAGGCTTTGAGTGCCCAGGGTCGTCTGGCCGAAAACCATCTCTGCCAGTTCTTGTGTGAAAATTGACGGCCCAGCGTTTTGTAGCCTTACCATCCTTATCGCAGGCAAAAGTGTGTTGCCAAACTTCAACTGTGACGGAGAGAAAAGACAGATGACAGGTTTTAAACTTAAATCGTTCCATACTATAAATCAAATTTATGAGGTGAATAAAAAAAGCAATTCAGTGTGTTTACTCCCGAACTAAGAGAACAAGCAACACACCCGAGTGTGCTATTTGAAAGCCTCTGGCGTCGCTTGAAGCTTTCTTTAAACTGCTTTCAGTTCAATCATATTCACACCAAATTTGCCTTGCAGCAGCATCCTATTTCATGGAAAGGGGTCTTTATTGGGAAACCGTTACCGTTACAAAGGAATGAGAAAACAAGGAATAGCTCCGAAACCAGAAACAAATTTAAAAGAAGTTTTGAATTTGAATCTTAAAAACCTCTAAGACAAGTGGACTGCTGGCAAAAATCCCACGTTCAGAGACCTCTGCACTAAACTATAGTCGGGAACAAGATCAGAAGAACAGGATTCAATTGTCCCACCTTTTGTGCACGCTTCCAGCCTTCCACGATGCATCACTCTTCCTGTGTGCACTAGCAGCCAAATTTAAACGTAAGACAATGAGCGCATGCTGGAGGCAGGACAATGAAAAAAGACGCCCTGTGCTTCTTGTGTTGTCACTGGCTAAGGGTCTAACCACTTGCACGATTTTCCTGTTTGAACAGAAGTCTCCAGATCATGACATATACGTCAACATCAATGAATTCCTAAAGAAAAAAAAAAAACCAAGAACACCTCCAATAAAAAGTTGGGCAAATTCAACAGGCCCAGCTTGACGGACTGCGCATTTTACGATCATGCTGTTAGTATCTCTTGCCAAGGCCGTGTGCGCTGTGCGCACACGGCCACTTTAGATAAAAGCATGCATGACTGGATGCTTACAGGTTCTACTGGATGCTTAATGAGGTACTACTAAAACTAAAAAGAAGCTAAATCTGGAATTTCACTATAATAGAGCTAAACACCACAGTAGTAAAGTCAATCTAGACTTACAGTCTCAGCTGGTCCATTGTTAACAGCTGTTGCACCAGCCGCCACACCAGTTAGCATTTTATCCACAATGCCTGGAAGCCCTACAAAACAAAAGCACACTATATGAAGTGAACATGTTAGCACTGCTTCAATGGTGCCCATACATATTTGTTTGATGCACTTGGGATGACACATAAAAAACGTCACCTCCTATAGACCGTTCCATTAGGGTCATAGCAGAGAGGGTAATAGAGAGAAAAAATGCCCTCTCCCTCTCACCCCGCATGTCGCCTGCTCCACCGAGTGGGCAGTACCTGGCATCCGGCTGGCGTGCAAACTGTTTAAAATCGCGTCATTTTGGAAATTTCAAGCGCAGATGCGCAGATTTTGGCATGCCAGTTATTGTGTAATACTATGCTAGATAAAAAGACTAACAGGGTCCAATTGTGATGTTACCTGCGTGCAAATAAAAAAAAATATATATAAGGAAAACTGTCAGATTGGTTGGTCTCTACGGCGAAAATTAAATTCGGTTGCTGTACCCTTTTTTTACTATGCAAAGTTTGTACTGGTGTAGGCCTTTACCGACCATGGGTGGAAGTCTCAAATAATAAATTAAACATGCTCTTTTGCCGCAATACACATTGTAGTTGAGGGTAGTACTGCCGGCTGACTCAACTATACTATTGAAATAACGGAAAAAAAGATATGCTAACATTGAAAAACGAGCGTGTTGGTAAATACTTAGACCAGTGGATGTCAAATGGGGGTCCGCGAAGGCATTCTAGGGGTCCGCGAAGCCCTACCTCATCTGTCAAGCACGGCAATAAAAGTTGTCTTTTTTCAGGTCGAGAAGAAATGTTTCCGCTTTTGGCGAGTTTTCTCATGTCTATGTCAATAAGAGAGGGCTACTTTATACTAGCACTCAGTTATTTCTATATATTAAATCATTATTATATTTAACCTATACATTTCCCCTCCTCTCACCAAGAAAGGGGATCCTCCATCAGCTCCGCCGATTCACAAGGGGTCAGTGAAACATCGATGGTTGAGAACCACTGACTGAGACAACCGGAAAGAATAAACACGAATTTGGGACGCAAACAGACGATACAACTCTTTCAACTCTCATCGACACTCGCACAACACCGCACATCGCCTCAAGGGACTCGCCTCTCGCTTCGAGGTAGGGGTAGTGTTTAGCTGCAAGCAAAAGCTTCAACAAATGTGCAGAATGGTGAATACCCCGCCCTCCGCGACTCAATGCAACAAGAAGCACGGACAGCAGTTTGTTAAGTGCAGGAAAGAGGTGGTTTATGCCATCCCTTTCTCGTGTGGCGGGGAGTATATAGGGCAGACCGGGAGGTGTCTAAATGACCGCCTGAGTGAACACTCGCGGGAGGTGAGCAAACCCCCCCGACGACTCCATGCACCCAATAGTTGTACATCGTATGACGTGCGACGGTTGTTCGCCCAGATACGAAGGTACGCGCGTATTGGGAGGACACCAGCAGAGATTTGGCAGGGAAGTCGCCGAATCGTACGCCATTAAGAGCTCAGTAACTAACGTCGCCTCACCCTCTCTGGCCCTTTCCGACAGGGAGATGAAATTCCTCCGTCCCGAACTGGGCGGAGGGGACCAGAGACCTTGAGGGAAGGCCGCGAATAACCCGTTTTTTCCCCTCCTCCTTTTTAACCCCCCCCCCTTTTTCATTCTCTGCTCCCTCCCCAGAATTGAACCATGGTTAAAAGCGCTAAAAAAAGACGTACACAAGATAGAATACAAACACGGGCGCTACTCACAACTGTATTGGGAAAGGAAGATGGAAGTACATATATATATCTATATTTGATACACTTACCATCACCCAGGCTACTCATGCGCGAGATACAAGAGCATGAAACCGTTTACATGTATTTATCGAAAAAACGAATCTCAGCGTTATACAATGCTATTGACGTGTCACTGACGCACTGGGGTCCCCTGTTCTTGATAAAATATTCTCTTGCAGTTTGCGTGCCCTTTGAATTCTGCTTCTACCGAGAATCTTGGTATCACCGAAGCGTGGCTCGCATTTGCAGACCCTACAGTGCGCGGGCAAATGTGCCCTGTCATTTGTCTTTAAATTTTGCGCGTGCTCTCTTAAACGCTCATTCGTGCATCTTCCCGTTTGTCCAACGTAAGATTTTCCATACGTTAGGGGGATTTCATACACGACCCCTGTGGCGCATTCGATGTACGGCCTGGCGTGCTTCGTGCCACATCCTCGCTCGTTCTTGATTTCTTTAGTAATTCGAGGGCAAAGTTGTCCGAGTTTCTTTGGCGCTGAAAACACGAGAGGTACTCCGTACCCGTTCGCAACCTTCTTGAGGTTGTGCACCATTTTGTGTACATATAGTACAACCTCTGGCCTCATATTGCTCAGTGCCGACTGCGTCACTTTCTGGTTGTGTGCCCTTTTACTTTCTGTAGGGTGGCCTCTGCCACACTCCTCAAGACCGTTTGAGGGAAGCCCGCTGACTATAGTCTAGTCAATTGGTTGTGGAAGCTGGCCTGCATGCGGTGAGCACACGACTTCTTGATAACTGACTCTAGGCAGAGTGTTGCAATTCCTCTCTTTACCACCTTAGAATGCGCAGAGTCATATGGCAGGAGTGTTTTTTGGGATCGTGGGGAACACATCCAACACACGTGTCCCTCCTGCAACTTCAAGCTCGGGTCTAAAAACTGTAGGTGATCCTGGTTGGGAGCTGGTTGGTTAAACGACATGGTAAGGGCCTACATTTTACACATGGACTCCCTATCCAGGATCACCTACAGTTTGTAGACCTGAGCTTGAAGTTGTAGGAGGGACACATGTGTTGGATGTATTCCCGACGATCCCAAAAAGCGCTCCTGCCATATGACTCTGCGCATTCTAAGGTGGTAAAGAGAGGAATTGCAACGCTCTGCCTAGAGTCAGTTATCAAGAAGTCGTGTGCTCACCGCATGCAGGCCAGCTTCCACAACCAATTGACTAGACTATTGTCAGCGGGCTTCCCTCAAACGGTCTTGACAAGTGTGGCAGAGGCCACCCTACAGAAAGTAAAAGGGCACACAACCAGAAAGTGACGCAGTCGGCACTGAGCAATATGAGGCCAGAGGTTGTACTATATGTACACAAAATGGTGCACAACCTCAAGAAGGTTGCGAACGGGTACGGAGTACCTCTCGTGTTTTCAGCGCCAAAGAAACTCGGACAACTTTGCCCTCGAATTACTAAAGAAATCAAGAACGAGCGAGGATGTGGCACGAAGCACGCCAGGCCGTACATCGAATGCGTCACAGGGGTCGTGTATGAAATCCCTCTAACGTGTGGAAAATCTTACGTTGGACAAACGGAAAGATGCACGAATGACCGTTTAAGAAAGCACGCGCAAAATTTAAAGACAAATGACAGGGCACATTTGCCCATGCACTGTAGGGTCTGCAAATGCGAGCCACGCTTCGGTGATACCAAGATTCTCGGTAGAAGCAGAATTCAAAGGGCACGCGAACTGCAAGAGGCATATTTTATCAAGAAGAGGGGACCCGAGTGCGTCAGTGACACGTCAATAGCACTACCACTGACACGTCAATAGCACATCGAACTATTGACAAGTCAATAGTGCGATGTTCCGTACAGCCCGCCGATACAGCTCAAAGATGAAGAGTGGCAACCTCCCGTTTTGTCGTCTGCTAGCGGGGTCGGGCTTGTGCCCTCTCTCTCGTTTTACCCTGCCGAACCCGCTGAATTTCCCTGATGTATGGAGAGGGCGCTGCTGTCGAACAATATGGTGCCACCCAGAGAGCGCTAAATGGAATGGTCTATTTGCATTGGAAGCTTGGCAGCAGACTTTGCTTGTGTCTCAGAACTCTTGGCCATGGTTCCTATGACCTAGCTATTTCAATGAGCAAGAAAGGGTATCCATAGCTCTAGCCTTGTCTATACTACTGAGTAAGCCTGCAAGTTCAACAGTAGAAAATTAAACTTTCTGGCAGGAAGGAGGTAGCAAACGCCATTCGGTCAACTCTAGCTATTTTTTTAAACCAAAAGTTCTCGATCCTCTTTATCTGAGGCGTGCTTTCCCCTCTCAGTTGTGCAATGATGCGTGTGTACAGCAAAGGATGGCTGGGCCAACTGGGTAGCGATGGAAGCCTCAATTAAGAAACAAGTCCCCCCCTCCCACCAAATACCACAAAGAAGACAGACCTGTGTCGGAGAAGAGTTGCTTGCCTCCTGGCTCATGCTATCTCTTTCTTAGTTTTAACAACCAGCTACGATGTAACCTTGCAACCTACTTTATGTAGACAGAAGACACCCGACACCATACCCTGTCTATAAATCATTCGCTACAAACGTGTACTCCCCACAAAGTACTAAGAGGGGAACATTTGTAGATCTCGGGTGGTCCTGTTCAAATGAAATATCTAGCATCATCAGCCTACTACACTGAGCAGTAAAAATCACTCCCTGTTACTTTATCATCATCCGAGGGTAAGGAGAACAAACGTTTAGACCTCCTTCTGACATTTATGATTCATACCTTCCAGCAAAGGGAAGAGTGTGTTCACTGCAAACAGTGCCTTGCCCTCCGCTGCCACCGCTCGTGCCTCGCTGTCATATAGCTGGGCTTGGAGGTCTTCGAGGTTCTTCTCCAACTGCGCCGCTCTTTCCTCGGCTTGTGCTGCCCTCCTTTCTGCCTCGGCAGCCTTGGCCTCGGCTTTCGCTGAGCTTGCCTCAGCTGCGGCAGCCCTGGCCTCAGCCTCGCCTTCATCGGCACTATCCTCCGTGCCACCACTGGCAGAAGCAGGACCCTCGCCATCTGGTCGTGAGGTTTCCTGGGTTAAAGAATTTTTTTTTTTTTTTGTGTTTAAGACAAAGAATTGAAAGACGTTTACGCTTCTCTGTAACGCGAAATTAGAGCGCAGCTCTTGAGGTGTTTTGAATTTGCGATTTATAGTGGTAATGAATTTCGTTATATATATTTCTGTTACACCTATACCGTACAATACCGCGCATCCGCCCATTCCACATTAAGCGCCCGTATCCAAGTTTCTAAGATAGGAAAAAATATACACAGTACATTTATACGTAAAATTCATGACCGGACAAGCGCCCATCCCCCATTTTTTCGCAATTCTCTAAATTTTGAGTGGGCGCTTGCCCAGTATTTTACGGTAAGTGGTGCATAATTATAAACCAATTATTTAAAGCAGGTAATCATGTGGCATCACAGGATCATGCAAAATCACATGAACACATAACTTTACGTGATAATATTACTTTACCTAACCACACAAGGTTCCGTGATCACGTGACTTTACGTAATTACGTGAAGTTACATGATCATATAAACTTACATGGTTACGAAAAGTTACATTATCACAGAAGGTTACTTTACGTAATGTCAGGTTACATAATCATGTGACATTGCGTAATCACGCAATGTTACGTGATTATGCATCCGTACACTCCCCTCCTCCTCCTCCACACCCTGCCCACTCTTCTTCTGGTGACGCCAACACTGTGAAACACAGGAACGGGCGTCTAAGAGCAGCGCTCTAAAAGCATCTGAAAATCATCCAAAAACTATGCTTTCCCAGATTTACAAATAGTTTTGACGATGCAGCTTTTGAAACAAAGTTTTCAGCACGAAGAGTGTGTTATGCATACACAGTCAGCTCAAGCAACTGCTCTGATAGAACTGAATCCCATTTTAGTAAAAGTTGTTTATCACCTTGTGAAACTCCAATCTCAGCCGCTGTAGTACGCGGTCCTCAAGGGTACTTCCTTTCCGCTTTCCGGTCTTCTAAAATGGAAGGAGGAATATTACAGACCGCATAGAAAGACAGAAAAAAAAACTCTTAGGAAGCAGACATTCATGCTTGTAACCATATCCTGAACAAATAAACATACCACATTCAACCAATCATTAGTTGAAAAATGTATTAAACAAGGTTGTCCTAATGTGGTGATATTGCCTGAAACAAGTCAAAATAAATTACTCCCTTCAGCTATGGAATTCAGTGGATAGCGAACCACCAGCCTCCTTTGAGCATCTAAGCCATGCATGCTACTATACCCCTTGGACACGAGCAATCTAATGTCATCTCCATGGAATGTCATTCGGGCAATGGGCGAATCTGCTAGCAATCCTAGCTCAGCGCGTGACGCACATGTCGTGATGCATGGAAGGCATTTGATTGCTCGTGTGCAAGGTGAGCTGCATGTTGTTAGTTCTTTTAGATTAGAGCGATGTAAATGACACTCTCAGATCAGCACCACCCAAGCAGCTACAAAGGCCTCTTGTGCAGTGGAGTGATTATATAGCGTAAGCGCAATGAGCATTACCTACTTTAAATCAAAGTAAAAAATAAGCCTAGAAAGCTTAACACGAGGTTGGTTCACAGAAAACTTTGGGTTTCAATTTGCAACTTTCAAGCGAGACAATTTGCAAACTATCAATGAACCTGCACTCGCTGTTAAAACAGAGGTTCAGGCGGGTTGGTTGTTCATGATATACAAGGGAACAGCACACCCCCAAAACAAGCACTCAGAAGTCTGATGCAGACAAAAGAAAGAAATACTTACACAGCGCTGTCTAACAACTTTTGTGTGTGTTAGACTTCTGAGTACTTGTTTTGCGGGTGAGCTGTTCCTTTGTGCATCATGCCCTTGCTGTCCTCAAAAAATTTTATTTGTACTTAAGTCTGAAACTTTACACTTCACAAACTTGAACTTAATAAAAATATTGAAAATATCTTAATTTTTCTAACCTAAGCAATGTTTGAGACTGTCAAACTCAAACTTTGAAAAAGCTCAAGCTTTAAATTTTGCAAACTGAAACTCAAGCCGTGGCAGAAATTGAAAGCTGCAAATTTTGCATATCTGAAGCTCGGCGAGATTCAAAATGTCTAAAATGTTTCGAACTCGAGGTATGTAGCATATCTATTTTGTACACAGTAAACATAAAGAAAATAATGCAGTACATTTTCAGACTATCAAGGTCAGGCATCAAGATAGTCAATCTCTTTGTTAATAGTGCCACACGCGTCGGCGAGCAAGCGCGTGAGTGGCCGAGTGGTCACCGCGCTTGACTGTTGCACGGAAGCTGTAGGTTCGATTCCAGTCAGCGGACTGTCCTTTTATTTATTCTTTCAACTTGGCGTTCTCGTAAGTTCAAGAACATTCTCGTCTGATTAGGTTACGAGTATCCTATGCATTGAAAGTTCTACCCATATGTTGGAGAAACCCACGAGGGTATACATTAGGGACTCTGCATGGCGAGCGGAGGCAGTCTCGCCCCAGCTTTCGACTCTGCTGTTACGCTGACTTCAATGCCCGCGACGCGCTGCTGTTATCTTGTTCCCTTTTTATTTTTGGCAGTTATTTGTTTCACCTCGTTATTCGTGACAATAGTTGTAAAACATATGGACACATATACAAAAAATTTAATGTACCATAGATGCCATGAGATGTCAAGAAAACAATAGATATTCACCTTGGCAACTTTGGATGAGGCATCATCCCCATTTGTGGCGGCCAGCATCTCATTCAACAAAGATTCCAGGTCACTGCGGATTGCTGACAAGAATATACATATTAGGATTTCTCCCAAAATAATCCCATCTGAACACATTGTTCAGTGTTTTGCAAACTTATACGGAATACTTGTGGAATATTAAATGCAGAAAAAAGATAAAATACGAGAGAACTGCGCATATTTATGTGAACTGAAGGTACGCTACGGACATAGTGGGACAGAAGGAGAAATAGCTTAGGACTAGCACAAGCTATGCACGGACACATAGAAAAAAAAAATAAAATAGAACAAACCAAGAGTAGGCTTAGGCCTCATTCACACCGCCGTTTTTTCCCCCAGCCCAGCGAAAACGCCGGCAGTCTTTTCCGCGGGGGTGAGGGTGTTGGAACCGGTTTCCGGCCGAAATTAGGGCACCAGACCCGAAAAGGGCCCAACGAGGATGTTCAATGTCCACGGCACCGGCGAGAGGTTGAGATCAACGGCACCCCGCCCCGTCCAGGGACGACCAAACACAAAATAGGAAACTTTCGCTGGATCTGGCGGATTCTCAAAAGTTGGGTGACCATGGGCACGGCCGCGGGAGAGAGAGTTGACCGTACTGTGCCCTAGCGCCCTAACGACGAAGCCAACAAAGCTCTTTTCGGGAAGGAAGGAGGCCTAAGAGACGACGGGCGCATTGTGTGATGTTTACGGCTCTTGAACAACGGGCATAACGATATTTGGATTTACCGCTGAGCTGCTGCTCGAAATGGTGAGACCACATCGGTTCCTTTGCGATGGACGTAAATGCGATTTTAAGGAAGAACAGCCGAAGAAAGAAAATATGGTCGTTGATCATCGGGGACGAAATGCGGCGTAAGGAGTGATTGATGTGAAACGTGCTCGCGGTGGGTCTTGTCGTTTTTTTTCGAAACGTGGAGACAAATAAAATGTTTTGAAACATGCCAGATCGTTATCGGCGACAAAAACGCAAGGTCCAAGGAACAAAACAGGTGTGGCTGCGACCATCGACGCCGATCGTCCGCTGCATTTGGTGGTCGACGCCGCCACAAAGCAGCCATAAATACGGGATTACAAGATTGGTAGTAGAGATTGAGGGAAGTGTGAAATTGCGCACGAAATAATAGGTTGGTCGTACCGGTTATACAGTTTTACGGGATCCAAACGTTCGACGTGGAATTTGAAAGGTGCAGAAAGATTTCTAAGCTAGGTGACGCAAGCTACCGCCCAATATAAGGGGGCACAGCCGCCAGCATCTATCTATTCCTATAGTCACTGTCGGCAGTTGCGCCGCCGCTGGTTCGAACACTCCTCCGTCCCCGCACCGTCCCGTTTTCGGCACGGCGCTTTCGCCGGGACAGGGCGAGACGCCGGCTGTGTGAATGAGGCCTTAGATTGTGTTCCAGGCTTGCTGAGCACTGTACACTGCTCTACATTGTTCCTCAGCTCAGAGCTTTGATGGAAGGTGGACTAGGTCCAGAGGTTATTGTAGTTTCTAAGCTCTTCTATCTATAGTCCGTTGCAACCTAACAACGAAGGGCGAGGGTAAGACGGGCCGGGGAGGAGGAAGCAGACGGAACGCTAAAGAGAGAAGGAGGTTTCCCCCTCTCTTCTCCAGCATTCCGCTGGAGAAGAGAATTAAAATACAACTATTCGTTCAGGACGTTAATAAAAATCGTCAGGAAAGCAACAACTGTCAAATTAAGCGACTGATTTTAGAGACATGTAGAAATTTGTTAATGCCTGCGTGAATTGAGTAACGGGAACAACAGTGTGCTTGCGCTCTTGTTCCATTCAAAATGCCAACACGTTGGCAGTGCGGTGTCATTTTAGTTCTGGTGATCGCATCAGGGCCCAAAGTAGTCATATAAACGAATCAAATCTAAATATCTCGCTGGGAAAACTCTCAGTTTGCACAAAGCACAGAGAACGAGGTTGGTCTCTCCCCCTCCTCCCCCCTCCCTCCCCCCCGGCTTACGTTGACCCTCGACCTTTCCAGTTTGGGCTATTTGGCCCCCACACTCAAATGAGTTTGAGACCACTGATCTAGACAATGAGACAGTTAAAAAAATACAATAGACACTACATTTTGGATAGTGTTGTCCGTTATTTCAGCTTTCCTTCTCTCAGGATTTAGACTGATTTATCCTAACCAGCTTGCCCATATGCTTTCGCTTGTTGCAAAATTTTTGATATTCAGGACCAAGGCATATTCAGGACCAAGGCTGTTCAGACTAAAAAACTATAAAGGCATCCTGAAATCAGGATACATGGAAAAAGAGGCAAAAAGGGCAGGGCATATGACACAGGGCTTTTGAGATTGAGTGCTTTCATGTGCCGGCTGGATTCACACAGACAAAGCTTATCTATACGCAGATTTAAAAAAAGCTGCCTAAAAAATCGGTAATTTATGAACTTTCAAAATTAAGCAGTGGGTGTTCACAGGATTTCTATATGATACTGCTGCATGCATGGCTTAAATTGACGTCACCTGAGCTACCATTGTGGGGGCCTTGTTGCCGGGCGAGTAGCTTCTGCAGCAATCACTTTACATTATTGCATTTGCCTCTTCAGCAAAAACAAGTCGGAACAACCTCCAGCACAGCCCAATGACGTCATAAGCAAGCCATGTACAGCTGTTTACTACTGCCTATGTGAAACAGCTCCAACAGAGGAAGATTAGCAGAAGTGACCGATGACCGAAGTGGCAAGATCGCGACGCCATTGTTCCCAAGCGCGGCGATAGCAAGAGTGCCGGGCACGTTTCATGTTTCAAAGCTGGGATGAATGGCAGAAAGCAGTCCATCCCAAGGCCCATATTTTGAAAGCTATCTTATCCTTCCCTTTTCGGCCGAGCAATGGAGCACCGCAATTCCGCACGTGAGCCCGTTTATTTTATTTCATTTTTCTATTTTATTGCTCAGGTGTTGTGAGGCGGCGGTATTTTCTTTATTGCAGTTTTCCCCTAAACTGACAATTTGCTGCACGACAGATTGGCAAAGGTTGTGGGCGGCACTGCCTGCATGACAGAGTAGCAAAGGTTTAAAAGCATCTGTAGTTCCCACGAATCCTGCCAAAAACGACGTAGGATGCTTTGAGTTAACGATGTGACAAGGGTTCAGATCTTGACCTTTGTGCAAGACGGTCGGATGAAAGGAGTATTGCTGCAGAGATCAGGTGCTCACTAGGAACCGTACCTCGATTGTGCATGCTTTTCTCGAAGAGGCAAGGATTAGGGACGAGGCTCGAAATGGGCACCCAAAAACGACCACGGAAGGGGAAGACAGATGGGATGTGACTGCAGTTGGCTGTGATCCTTTTATTACTGCCCAAGAGACATGAGAACTTAACCTGTAGGTGTCCCCGTCTATCATCAGAGAATGCCTTGGTTCGGTCGGGCTCCGCAGTAGAATGGCTTGCCAGAGGCCGCTCTTGACGCGAAGCCACAAGCGGCTTAGGCTGGAATTTGCCACTAGGTAAAATCTTTCCAAGTCAAATTAGCGACTTTAATTAAAACAACCTTTTCTTTTTTTCTTTCAAGGCTATAGTGCAGGAGATGCTGGAAGAACTGGGCACACAGAAGCTTCAATGGCCTCCAAAGGGAGCAGACTTCAAAATTATAGAAAATGTGTGGGGCAGGCATATAGCCAGGCACGTCCTTTTGGCGGAATTCATGGGAACTACACATGCTCTTAAACCTTTGCTACCCTGTCACGCGGGCAGTGCCGCCCACAGCCTTTGACAATTTGTTGTGCAGTAAATTGTCAGTTTAGGAGGAAACTGCAATAAAGAAAATACCGCCGCTTCACAACGCTCGCGCAAAAAAAAAAATGGAAATAAATAAATAAACGGGCTCAAGTGCGCAACCGCGGTGGCGCATCGCTCGGTCGAAAAGCGAGTGATAAGATAGCTTTCGAAATACGGGCTTTGGGATGGGCTGTTTCTGCCGTTCATCTTCGCTTTAAAATATGAAACGTGCCCGGTAATCTTGCTATCGGCGCGCTCGGGAACAATAGCGCCGCGTGTCGCGATTTTGCCGCTCCGGTCGATAATCACTTGTGCTCATCTTTTTCCGTTGCAGCAACACAAGTTTGGTCGTACGAAATGAACCCCGTGGAAGCTGGTTCTAACACGTACTCATGGTCAAAACAGACCCATGCAGCGGACCCGTACACAGCGCGACTGATAGCGCGAACAAGCGGTCGTGGGTTTCCAATGATCTTGCCATGGAATCGAAAGGCCCTGATCAACTCTACTCGTGTGACAGCAAGTGCTCTTCTGGGGCATAATCCGAAGCGCTAAAATTCGGTCCCTACCAATGCCATATCTTGCGGAAACCGGCAATGTCGTGTTCGCGCCCACAATGTCGCGCAGTAGTTAATTGATCATGGCACTTCATGCAGCCTCGATACATGCTTCAAAAAGTTTGGTGGAAATATATACTTACGGCTGAACTTCACGACCTGGGCGGCCAGCAACTTGGACGTACCCGTCGCCCGCCCGGTCTTCTTGTCCCCGTCGGGCCAGTTGACTTTCACCCAGTTATTCTTCTGGGTTGGACCGCTGAATTCCGGCCACGTTTTGGAATTATGCTTTACGACTGGGTCATAGTATTTAATTAACTTTACGGACTCTACCGATAATGACTCATCAGGAAACCTGAACAGTGCGAACTTGTCCATTGCCGGCGTTTCCCTTCAGGTTAAAACAAAGCGAACAACGCACATGTGCTGCTTGGTTGCGGATTGGATTGGATAGCGATGGCTGTAAGGGTACCAACGTTGCCACCGACGTTGTCTGCACACCCCAAATTCTAAAAAGCGTCCAGTTTGTTATCTTTGTAAATTCGTAATTATATGTTGCCTTTTTATTCGTTCTCCTCAAGAAAATACTTATTGTTTCTGGGGGAGATTATTTCTTCATTACTGTACGTTTTATAAAAAAGAAAAAAAAACAAAAAACATCGCAGTTCAATGACAACAAACTTGCTTGCAAAACAAGCACACCACTCATTAAACTGAGTACAAATTACCACATTCGTTAGAAATGCATGATCCCTTTCGTCAGTACCGGATGTACACACAGTGGTGTAACCTTATCATTGGCCAAAAACCAAAATGCCTTTGTCTGTGCTCCAAATAACGGAGCATTACAAAGATACATGAATGGTAGTATAATCGAACGGCGTTTCGGCAGCGTTGATCTTTGGGAATATTGAGCGTGTTGGTTCTGCTCACGCATTGCGGCTTTCATGGCCAATGTACTATTAACAGAAATGGTAGCTGGCCCTACTGTCGAATCGTTTGGGCACCACAGACGGCGTCCGACCACAGATGGATACGAGCTCCATTCGCGAAAACATCGTTCGCTAACCCTTTTTTTTGTACACGTTAAAAAGCTTGCGCAGGATCGAAGTATTGTGTGGCAGGTTCGCAAGCTTTGAGTGCGCGCACTAAGCTAATGACACCCATTGGGTTCATTATTCCTTTGGTACGACGTGATATTCGACAAGGGTGCCGTTTGATGACTATAACAAGCCTGTTGTTCATTGATAGCAAAAGCGTATACGCTACAAGGACAGGCACGCTGCAGTACATATCTATGTTTGTACAAGCATGCACATGTCTGTCCTTGTACCGTATTTGTTTTATGACTTCATATTATTATTAGGTAGCGTTCAGCTGTCAACATATCCGACAGTATACCTTTTTAGGACGCACTGACTCCCAGGTTAACTTCCGACTGCCCAACTGCACAACTGGTCCCAGTTATAAATTTTCGCCTGGGAGAACAAACGACAATTTCTTTGGGAACTTACTTCGTTGTCCGTCTCCCCCCCCCCCCTTTTATGTCCCTTCCTTATGTTTAATCCCTTACCACTTCGACATCAGCTTTCTTTTTTCTTTCATTTCTTATCAGCTAGGAGTGGGTCCGAAGGGTCAGATCGAGGCTCGGAATACGCTACGTAGCCGAGATCATGGCGCGCAGCTCACGCAGTCTTTCAAGACAAGAGGATATTCCTCAACCACCCTTAACGGGATGAGCATCCGCAGAAAGTTCAGAAAGAACACATATATACTTCAGTTCACAAGTTTTTTTTCCTAATAACAAAGGTGACATGCCGAGCCTCCGGCTCAGCAACACTTCCTTTGATTTCCTTACTCTTAAAACTCTGACTGTTTCCCAATAAGCTGTGTGCAGGAAGGCAGAAGACACGGGTGCGAGCACGCTGCTTTCCAAAATGCCCGCGAGCACTGGGTCAAACAGAGCATTCCGCAAAAACCTGTGCTCTCGCGCTCGCGGTTTGCCTACAGTGTAGTTTTGCTGCGCACAACTCGAGCCTTCATTTCGTCATTCTTGACCAGCTGGCTTGCACCTTTGCATTTAATTGCATTATAATTCGAGCCTACGTGCAGGTTGGGGGTGGAGGGCTGTAACATATGCCTCCAAAATCTCGAAAGGCCGCCCCTTTTTGCAATCTCTTCGAACGCGATTCATTGTTCTCATAACGAGGACTGGTAGGCCTAATGAACATTGACCTCTACCTTGACGACCTCGACAGGTCGGACACAAGACGTGAGCGTTGAGCACTAGGCTGAAGGCTATAAATCAGAGGTTTGGATTTCTGGATAGATCCTATCAATCTATCTATCTTAAAAATGGAAATAGAAATTTAACCTGGTGTAAAAAACCTAGTAGCTAGATAAAATTAAAACACAGTAGTTAGGTGGCGCGAGTTACCTTCTATTTTCAGTTGGGAGTTGTACTGGTTGTACCGGTTGTGCTAGATTGTATTATTGATGGGAATATCGACAATGTTCGTGTGATACTTGCAGGGCTTAACGATATATGTAGGACATCTGCAGCATTCCCAGGCGTTCCTTTGTGCAGTTTTGCACGTGCCAGGGCACTATGTGACGCTCTGATTTGTATTTACGGAACTGCGTGCATTTCCTTCTGACTCCGTGACTGGGAAAAAGCAAGGAAAAGACGCTAGGCCATGCCTTCAAGGTACAAACGCCACCTCGAACAGGATGTGCCCTTGCTCAGAAAAACTGAAAGTCGGCGCTTCAAAATGCAAGCGTTAGCTGCCGGGACCCCTCCGACTGTGGCCTTCTCTGGTATCGGAGCTTCTGAAGTCGCCGACAGCTCGCGATGTGACGAGGTCTCGGAAGACGACTGCACTAGTGGCGAGGAAGCAGGACACACCAAAGAAGTAAATAACGCGCTTTTTGGTGCTGTAAGTTGTATTCACGCACTCGCGCAGTACTCCCTCCAGTGGCGTCACAAGGGGGAGGGCGGGGGCGAGGCGGTGGACGGACGTTGCTGCTCCCTACGGTGTTGGCCTCGCGTGGTTCGTCTCAAAGGGTTGTGTATGTGCGTGTGCGCGCGCGTGCGTGGTGTTTTTTTTTTTTTTTTGGGGGGGGGGGGTGCTTAGTCTTGGTCTTGGTCTTGAATTTTGTGGTGTCTTGGCCTCGGTGGAGGCATCGTGATGCAGTCACGCAAAGCCGGATTGCAACCGATAACATAATTTTTTCTTCAGTAATCTCATCACTGTCCCTGTGTCCTGGGGTGCTATGTTGCGCTTTTTGCACTCCCAGGAGACTTGGAAGAGGGAAGTGACGTCAACGACTAGAGCAAATGCAGATTGGATGTTGACAGAAGAAAACGAAATCAACATCCAATCTGCATTTGCTGCGTTGTTGACGTCACTTCCCTCTCCCTAGTCTCCTGGGAGTGCAAAAAGCGCAACATAGCTTCCCTGGCTCCACCTTTTCTGCCCCCGTCCTAGGCCTGGCCTTACAGGTCCTATTTTTTTGCGGCTACGTGGTGCTAGCTGTGGGCTGGCAGATAATCCGACAACACCACTGATATTACATTGCAGCTCATGGTTTCTGGGTGGGTGGTTTACCGGGGACAGAGAGGAAGGTGGGGAGGTGGGGGTCGGGTTAAGCGCCGTTCACACTTTTGCGACCCGAGAGAGACCAGACCAGTTTTTAAGTCTTTTGCGATTTCTTAGGACCGGATGCGCTGCAGCGGAGCTCGTCCTAAGAGATCGCAAGAGGCTTAAAAACCGGTCTGGACTCTTTCGGTCTTACTCGGTCGCAAGATTGTGAACAGGCCTTTAGGCTCAGGCTTAAGTTAGTGTACCACGATGTCACATGCTTTGTGTAGGAGTGCAACACGTAGACCCAATCTGAGCCCAGGCCTTACCCGAACTCCGTACCCCTGATCTATCCTCTCTCTCCCCCCTTGCACAATGCACTCAGGAACTACGAGATGCATTGTGATCTAAAAACTAGGCCCCCCCCCCTTCCACCCAGAACCCTAAAAGACAAACCACGTGAGGCGGCGAACCCCACCCCGCAGGGAATATTGCCCGACTAGCGACATCAACACCCCCTATGACATTAATGTCGCTGGTCAAGTGGTACTGTCTGCTGGGTGGGCTTTGCCACTTCGTGTGGTTTGTCTCGAAGGGTTCTAAAAGGATGAGAGTAATGACAAATCTCGCTTATCAGCCATGCCATTTAGTAGTTTCTGTGCCTTTGAAAGTATACACGAATTGGCAGCTGGTGTAAGCTGCGCCATCAGATTACATTGCCTTTCGTTGTTTTTGGGTGCTTGGTTCATGGGGGACGAGTGGGAGTTGAGTTGGAGTCTAAATGTTTGTTGGGTGTATCCGGAACCCGAATGGAGCCTAAAGATGTGTCTACTTATGCAGAACTGGGTGTCTAAAGATACTTTAAGCGATTTATTTTTCGTGGGCTCAATATTTCACGATTTAGGTCAAAGCTGAAGTTTTGAAATAATTTGTGGGTCCTAATTTTAGTGACGCAGTGGAATCTCAATGTAGATTCCAGTGTGCTTATATCTTACCGAAATTGTTTGCGGGACTTATTTTTCGCAAATTGTTGGCGATTTGCAAAATTCACAAAAATTAAGTCGTTTACAGTATGTCGGACGTAGCCACGATGGGAAAGGGAAAAGCTATGATTATTTTACATGACAGTGTACGGTCCTTGCTTTGACATTCAGGTTGTAGGCTTGGACAGATGGGAAAGAAAAGTAGAAACAGTTACACTA
The DNA here is from genome assembly GCF_016920785.2 of Ixodes scapularis. Lineage (NCBI taxonomy): Eukaryota > Metazoa > Arthropoda > Arachnida > Ixodida > Ixodidae > Ixodes > Ixodes scapularis. Next base: position 327,426 of record NW_024610089.1, on the reverse strand, counting down.
TATTTTAGTTAAGAGGTATAAGAATAGTCACATCTTTGCAAGACCGCAGTCTGTTTGCAAACTAGGTTCCCAAACAGCCCGCGGTCACCCTACACTGCTGCTCAGGGTTCATCGCAGAGGGTTCGGCATAGAAGTTTATGAAGGGAAAACTGGAGAGGTTAACCTGAACGCCAGTTCTGGTTGGCTACTCTGTACTGGGAATAAGGGGTGGTGGTGGAAAGGAATATATAGTAATGAGAAACAGAGATGGGATGAAAATCGTCAGTGGAGATAAATATAGTGATAAAAGCTATGTTAAAGGTCTCGCACACATAGTCTCAGTAAGGCACGTTGCACCACACAAATATATGTTCAGAGATCGGCAGGCGGGAACTGGCGAGACACCATGGCCCGCCAATCTTTTTCATGCTTTGCACAATGCACACCTCTACAATGGCACATGTTTCGTAGTTTTGTGGTTTTGTACTCACTGCTGCAGCCAAAAAGCTCAAAGATGCGTCAAGAGATCTTCCTCAGCCACTCCGCTTAGAGTACTCCACACCCTGAATACAACCCTTTCCCATTGTGGCGATGTCCAACGTATCTTTAGATCCACGTCCCGGGTTTGTCCGACATACCTTTAAATGCAGTGAATAAGAAAACAGGTGAAATGCTCAGAAATCCTAAAATATGCGATAGACACGGACGTCTCCAAAACTTTAGTTTCCTCAAACAATATTGATACCTTTATCGACTTAGAACGAGAAAATCATTAGGTTTTGCAACCAGGCGAATTGAAAATGTCACGTTGTGATCAATACTAGTATACAGTTGAAGTAGCAGTGCTCGCCTAGTGCCTGACAACCGTTTGTGTGTCTCCATAAAAGTAGAATGAAACATAGTTTTTTATTTGCGGGATGTAAGTAACAAAAATAAAGATTTTTTACTGACTTTCATACTCCACGGTGAAACTTTACTCTGAAAAAAGGCTATGAGTGCGAGCTCCCTGCATTTAATCACAGCACGACTGTAGGAGCTCTCGAGGAGCTCCTACAGTCATGAATAAGGAGCTCTCGAGCATAGGTGGGAGGCACCCTTTGCACATTTTATTTCCAGTTAGCCCATTCTAGGGTAAGACAAACTAAAGTGTAACTCTGCTTTCACCTTCTTTCTGCACCAAAAAAAAAAAAAAAGTGCCAACATGACATTGGCGCTTTTTCGTTTTTTGCCTTGAAACGGTATTGGCGGGCACCAATTTTTAACCATGTTGGATTAACCTCAGACTGGGGTAGAGAAGAAACATCAGAATGGTAGAAGAGACAAAAAACAGAGAGGACAATGTCTCAAGACGTCCTGTCTAATTTCTGTCTCTTCTATGTTTTGATGTTTCTTCTCTACCCCAGTTTCAGGTTAATTTAACATGGTTAATATTCACCAGCTCGCCTGCACCCTTACTATATTTTCACCTATTTTTACTTCTGAGGTTGCTGCCTCAAACAAGCACTTTAAATGACTCAAGTCGTTTGGCCGACAGCTTTTCAACTCTAAGAGAGGGACAGAAAAACTGACGGTGACTTGTTTGTACTAACGGTGTCATGGTTTGTACCCTGATCCTAGGTGCGAACAAATTTTAGTAGACAGACTGGACATTTGTGTGCATCCGAATTTACTTTTAGGACCAAGGTAAATTATTTGGTGACTTGATTGTAGGCCATCTAATGCCGAGTGGTGATCGTCCAGTAGCATCGGGACTTCGCATAAGCCATGTTATGTTCCGTGGAAAAATATTGAACTGAATAGCTTTGCCTTTACCAAACCAGGTCGAACCAGGATGTTCTTTGCCACCGGAGGGAGATGTGGAGGGGTCTCCTTCAGAAGAGCTGGCAGCTGAACAAGTAAGATTGTGATCTTTGGGTCTATATTGAAACAGATTGATTTCATTCGTTGTGTCACTGCTATAATGAATCTCTTAAGAATTAAGGTGATGTTACTTGAATTTCAGTAAATATTGCCATGAATGACTGATGAAGAGGCGAGGAAGAACGAAAGAAACTGAACAATTAATAAGGTGAACTTAATAGCGTCACAGATGTTTGTGCGGCACAGGAGCAGTGTCGAGCGCTTGGGTGAGATTGATTTCGGATTGCCAAACGGGGCCCCTTATGTTTACGCGTTGGCTTCTCGAACAATCGATGTAGAATGTTCGGCAAGTAGAATATTCCGACCTTGAACAAACAAACTTCTCGAAATTTACAAGAACATTATTTTAAGGGTTAACAAAAAGGCTTGTCTGCTCCTAGGATTCGAACCTTGGCCCCTTTACGTGGCAGCCTAGCACGATAACCATTTGGCCACAGAAGTGCTTGCCCGGTAAAGCACGTGGCAATATCAGTAAACTTGAGATCTGTTTCTTCTTTGCACCTAGCAAACTTGAATGTCATCATTTGTCTGGATTCGTCATCTTGAGGGGTTCATACCTCATTAAACATGTTGCAAAAGTTTCATGCACAGTTTGCAGATGCCATCATGTTGGTATACATGCAGTAGCATTGGCATGTGTAGAAGAGTAAGTGTCTAGGCAACTGTTCTGGTCTGGATTGCATAAAAGTAGAAATCCTCATCTGAACATTATGTGAAAAAAAAGGATGGCTGTAATACTTGGCGAGTACAGCTAAAGTAGGCATATGTCGGTTCACAGAAAAAATTGTGCTGGTGCGTGGCAAAAACTTTGCTATTTAGTTTCAGTGAAACCACGACAGTTCACAATTTGTGTAAGGCATTTTTGTGCTTCAAGCTGGCTGAAAAACAGTATTCTGGTCTGTCAACATCAAAGTGGCAGCCAACATTTCACCTAAAGATGTCAGCCACCCTTAAGATCGGCTGTAACAAGATTGCTAACATTGTGGCCTGCCATAATAGTTTGGAAAAACAAACTAGAGCAATGCACCGCTGTGTGAGAGTCTGTGGATCCATAAGCTTGTATATGCTTCTGCTTCTTCAAATCAGGATGAAGTCTCAGGACCCTCACTACTACAAACTGATGCAGACAGCACAGATTCTGAAGAGATGGGAGATGATCAAGTAAGCATTGTTGATGTGTTTCTGGGGTGCGCCTAGAGACAAGGAAGTACAAACATGACAAAGGCGCTCTTGTTTTTTGCCTTGAAACGGTATTGGCGGGCACTGATTTTTAGCCATGTTGGATTAACGTCAGACTGGGGTAGAGAAGAAACATCAGAATGTAGAAAAAGAACGGACAGGACGACGTCTCAAGATGTCGTCCTGTCTATTTTCTGTCTCTCCTATGTTTTGATCGGCTGTAACAAGATTGCTAACATTGTGGCCTGCCATAATAGTTTGGAAAAACAAACTAGACCAATGCACCACTGTGTGAGAGCCTGTGGATCCATAAGCTTGTATGCTTCTGCTTCTTCAAATCAGGATGAAGTCTCAGGACCCTCGCTACCACAAACTGATGCAGACAGCACAGATTCTGAAGAGATGGAGGATGATCAAGTAAGCATTGTTGATGTTTGTTTTGTTTTACGCGTGGAGTATGTGTGCACTCCGAAAAAAGAAAATTGACTAGGACAGTAAAAAGTTTAACCACGACTGGTTACATTTTTCTCCTAAAGAGAACAACCAATTCAAAGATGCCAGATATTGAGAACCTGCCTCTAGCAAAAAGATACAAGTTTCAATAGCTGCGGCCTGCACAGTACCCATTACACCTAAAGCATTCCATGCTTGCAGCTACATTTTTTGGTTCAGCAATGAAACAATATTTTTTTCAACATTTATAGCAGTACTCAAAGAGAAGTGTGTACAAGGTTTGATTTCGAACCAGTATGTAGAAAGTGTCCCTGATACAATGCAAAGGCAATTGAGCACATTCAGCTCCTTATTCGTTTGATGCACTGCTCATGGAACTCGGCTATACATGAGCTCGCAAAACATTTGATGGTGTAAAAAGCTTACAGATTGATTCACCCAGGCACTTGCCTCTGCTGGGATGCTTTGCTGCAGCTTCAGCTTTCCTGCACAAGTTACTATCCCACTGCAGGCCTGCGCGAATAGAGTACTAGACATCACAACATGTCTCGAGCACTGCCGTCTGCCTCCAGTGGACTGAAGTTCTGATGGCATGAAGCATGCGTCAAATGGTTACTGAGGGCGGTCTGTTTGCTGAAAGTGCATCATACCACCAACGTGTCGAGAGGTGGAGCCGGCTAATTACAGTCATGAGGGCAGTCTTAGCTGAGGCTGGACGGACATGAAGCCGCAGAATATTACTTGGTCATGTGCACCTTTTGTGCATGAGGGCAGAAGCAGAACACATCCCTGGTTGTTTAGAAGGCAGTAAATGCAATGTTAAGTTTAAAGCGAACTGGACAGCAACTTTGAACAGAGCATTCCGGTCAATAGACTATCGGTTCAGTAAACAAGGGTTTGAGCAAAAGAACAATAGCATTGATGTTACAAGGCTAATAGTGCACAAAATTGTAAAAGCATCTGACTATTAAATGGGCACTCTAATTAAATAAGACATAAATAAGCCTTGTCTTTCGTGACCACACTCACCTATAATTTGTGTGCTTGATCTTGAATCATTGTAGTGGACGACTAAGTTTAGGTATTGTTTTTCTGTGGAATGAAATCAGTTAGATATGACATGACGGTAGCATAAATAGGGGTCATGTTATCTTATGGTCATCTTATTACATACTGGCAACAAAGAATACTCCAGAGAGCCCTGAAAACAAAATAAAAGTTTTAATACTAGTCATCAAACCTACAAAATACTACAAGTCATGTGAAATCATTAATTCTTATGTTGCAATCACTCTGCCTTGCAGTCCTGAATAAAATATTTGTAACCTTGTGCTCTTAATGCTGCCTGCCCGTGCCATGCAGGCAGGCAGTTATCACAAACTTAGTGTCATATTAATCAAAATTTGGCTTTCTTACTTTGAGATAGATTGCCTCACTTTTAGCATCCAAAATGCTGATGATTCGTATATCGCAGACTGGGCACCACAAGGATGTAAATTTTGCACATTTTAGTTTTAATGAATCACACAATTTTGTCCTCTCATGTTAGTGTATTTTGTGTAAATTGAGTAAGAGCAAGGAGTTTTCTGTTTAATAATTGTGAATTTAATTTTTTTTCAGAACCAAGGTTTCGTTGACGAAAAGAAACAAATTGCAGCCCTTCTCATGGCATATGTGATGCGGCACAGGGTGAGCGATCAGGGTATCGCAGATCTCTTGGATATGCAGAGCATCATAACCCCCGGTCGTGCACCAACATCAAAGTACCTTCTTCTGAAGACTTTAGGAGCTGACGTCCCTGGTGCAGAGAAGCATTTTTACTGCATGGATTGTCTAGGGTATTTAGGTAAATCAACCCCTGAGGGCCAGGCTCATTGCGAAAACTGTGAACGGGATGTAGATATAGTGTCTTGCCCTTTCTTTCTTGTGATGCCTCTGAAGGAGCAAATCGAACGGATCCTAGCACAGCAAAACCTCAAATGGCTCCCACAAAGCAACGGAGCTAGGAACACGATTGGAGACGTAAAGGATGGCATTGAACATGCCAGACTTTCGGCTGATTTCTCAACTCATGACATCTCCCTGCTTTGGAATACAGATGGGATCAGGGTGTTTGAGAAATCAAGCTTTGATATCTGGCCTGTTCAGTGCGAAATTCTTCAATTGGACCCTGCAGTGCGGAAACAGAATATGTTGATGCCTGCCCTGTGGTTTGGGTTTTGTAAGCCAAACATGACTACTCTCCTGACACCCTTTACGAAGGAACTGCAAGAGCTTTCTACAGGATTTTCTTGCGTGAAAGATGGAAAAACGGTTCACATAAGAGTGTTCGCAGCTGCATGCTCGGTGGACGCCATTGCTCGCTCTGCAGTGCGGAACTGTAAACAGTTTAACGGCTTTTATGGCTGTGGCTGGTGTTACCACCCAGGGGGTTCCAGCTATGAGTACTTGGACCCTCCTCCAGAGCGCAGGACAGCTGTCAAGCATCTGGAAGAGGCAACAAGTGGTACCTCCTCAGTGCCCGCCAATGGAGTGAAAGGCCCTTGCATTGCAATGACCCTTCCTCGGTTTGATGTGGTAGACGGTTTTATACCGGACTACCAACACTGTGCATGCCTTGGTGTTATGCGTCAGTTGCTCAAACTGTGGCTAGAGAGTGAGTACCACGAGTGTCCGTGGTATATCGGAACAAAGTTGCCACAACTGAACGGTTTGCTTCTGGCTCTCTCCCCACCGACAGAGATTACCCGCACTCCAAGGAAGTTCGAAGACAGAGCTTACTGGAAAGCGTCGGAGTTGCGGGCACTGATGCTTTTCTATGGTTACATCGTGTTGAAGCCCATTTTGCCACTAACCTTTTTTAGACACTTCTCATTACTTTCGTATGGGATGTACCTGTTGCTGAAAGACGATATTTCAGAGCGTGACCTCACGGAGGCACGGGCTCTGCTAGAGAAGTTTGTGGTGCAGATGGGGACATTGTATGGCGAGACCAATGTGTCATACAATGTCCACCAGCTCCTTCACCTGACAGACTCTGTGGAGGCTTGGGGTCCGCTGTGGGCGACGTCCTGCTTTCCTTTTGAAGGGCGGAATGCCATCCTCCTCAACTACTTTGCAGGCACACAGTCTGTCGCTGAGCAGATTGCCAGAACTTTTATTTTGTGGCAGAACCTTGTTCTCTGGGCAGAGAGGATAGAGATGCCTGAAGGAAGGGAATTTTTTGAAAGGATGGTGGGTCGGCAGACTATGGGGAGGAGTGGGGTAAAGCTCCCTGGCGGCATAGTTGTTTACCGACGTCAGAGTTGCTCTGGCGTCAACATTAGGATGGAGGTTGTGTTGGAGAATCACCTGGGAGTCCTGCCACCACAAGTCAAGTACTACCACCGTTTTCAGTGTGGCGGGATTCTGTGGCACTCGGAGAGCTATTGCATGCCTAAGAGAGTTAACTGCGTAGCTGAGCTTCAAGATGGTTCCATTGGAATTTTGCAAGCGCTCGCTGTGTTTGAAGGGAGCCCTCTGCACCAGCAGCCCCAGTGCTTAGTGCTTATCGAGAAGCTCGAGCTGGTGCGGAGTGCTGCTTTCAGGGACAATCAGCTCGGTATTTGCTTCTCAGCTGTTCGAGAGGGGACACGAGCAGGGGTGGTAACAGCATGCAGTCCTGACACTCTGAAGAGAAAGTGTGTGGTTATGGAGCGAACCACTACAAGTTTCCTTGTTGTGGCCCTCCCCAACCAAGTTGAGCGTGATTGAGTGTGTATGATAACAGAAGTGTGCTCCAAGAACTAAATTTCCACAGATAGTAGAATCTTTTTAGGAACAAAGCATGAGCATGTGTTTTCATAATAATTTCCAGCCAGAAGTGGGATGCTGAACCCAAATTTTGGGGGGAATATCTTGGTTGCAGTCACCTGTATAGCTCGTCAGATATTCATAAACCTCATCACTCTAAAGGGGCCCTGCGACGACTTTTTGACTGTTTTTTTTTTTTAAATTTACACCGAATCTGAGCATACTGAACATAGTAACTTAGTGTAACTTTTCTTTTCTTGAATATTGCTTTATTTTACAAGTTATAGGCAAATTAAACTTGCAAAAACAAGCAAAAAACAACCTCCTTCATGACGTCCCTAGTCCTGGCTTGGGTAGAGGAGGGGTAGAGAGCTCAGCGAGTGCTCAGGGCTGCCGCACTCCGTGTCAACGGCTCGAGAGAGCGCCACTAAAGCATAGGCTGGATAGGCTGGATGAAGCGGGCAACCAGGGTGGCTCGCATTGCATTTGCTGCGCGACTAAATGCCAATTCAGCATGACACTTGATTGGCCACAAACCACAGCAAACGAGGGGTAAAGATCAGTTGAGAACGGGAGGCGCTTCATGCTGCCGAACCACCAAACGGCCAAATTGCAAGCCAAACCTGCTTGCCGAAGGCCTTCAGGACACTCGGAACTGGTCGATCCCCCTGCCCATACGACCGCAGCGCCGCCGTATTCATCCGGCACCTTTCTATGCCAGTGGCGGATCCAAGGGGGGGGGGGGGGGGGGGGCGGGGGGGCGGGGGGGGCGGGGGGATGGGTGGCGGCCACCCCTCCCCAAACAAAGTCGACCCCCCCTCCCTCTTCTCGGAGGGAAATTTGACATGGGCGGACCCCCCGGTGCACATGAAAGAATTTGAGAATAGCATCCTTACAAATTTTCGGCCCCCCCCTCTCCCCCCAAAACAGAGTTCTGGATCTGCCCGTTCTATGCTCGCCGCTTCACAGCAATGCTTGGCGCGGGCGTTGGCCCCTGATTCCGCTACCCCTTTCTAGTATGTGCCGCCTGTTCCACTGCTTGGTAGCGGGTATGTCAACGGGTCATTTCTTGTGTTTGTACTTTATAAACTGCATTTGTTTCTTTTCTGATCTAAAATACTGAACAAAAAATACTTTCATAAATAATTGAAACAGTTTATGCCACTTATATTTTGTATTTCCACTAAAATAAAGCTTTTAGTGACCCTGACCATTTCTAAGGCAGGAGCTGGCCAGGACCGATAACGTCACAATGTCACCATGTGCGTTCGGTACCATGGGGCGCCTCTATAGGTGGAGAAGGCTTCCACGTCGTCCGGTTAAAATATGACGCACTGATATTTAGTTGCTCTCTCCGTGCCCTCTGGGTTGCCCAAACCGCAAGAGATGTGGAAACGGCAAAAAAGGTAGACGCTTAAATAGGATTGCAGGGCCCCTTTAACGCTCTTTAAACCTAAAATGTATTAAACAAAAAATAAAAAATTTTATGATGCTCGTAGTAAGTATTACCAGAAGATCGTCTCACTTGACCGAATTCTATGAAGCTGCATCGCAGACCAGACTGATTAGGCTCTCAGACTGCCTGGTGACTTCTACTGGCAATGCTGGTTGCCTTGCCTTTTCTTTTTTCTTTCCCGCTGCTTTCGGAAAGCCACCATTTCTTCACGAACAAGGAGTTGACCTTCAAGAAAAGCGATAGTAATTGGACGATTCAAATGGTCCAGATGGCAGCAATATGAGCTGACACAGTTGGGGTTAATCAAAGTGAACAAAATACAGGAGTGGGAGTCCCCCGCGTGCCAAGCCACGTAACTTAGTGGCACAATGGAACAAAAAGCAATATGGCAGTCCATTGCACTTTTCCTTTTTACAGTCTTAAGCGCGAAACACATGTACGACGAAACCGTCCGATCCGACGTCCGATCAGGCAATACGACAGTCGGAGGTGAGGGTTTTCAACGCTCTCCGGTGCTACGAAAACCCTCGCCCCCCAAGGTCATTCCGGCAGTCCGCACGTCCGATCGGACGGTTTCGTCGTACATGTGTTTCGCGCTTAACACATTCCTCTGCATGACATTTTTCTCTCTCCGGCCAGAACGTTACTGTTCCAGCTCATATTGCTGCCTACGTACTGTACATTGTTTTTGTTGACTAGCAACGGGGTACATCTGCGAAGGAGGAATCTCATCGTGCGTGTGACCACTCCATGTTTTTGCACTTCCACTGTTAAGCGCAGAGGAATGCAGTTTGGTTAGCTGAACTGGTTAGTTGAACCCATAAATCCTGGGTTTAATCCACCCCTGTGCGTTTTGATCTGGATGAGCATCGCACCGGCGTGCGGTCATGTATCACTACTGCATGGTGCACGTTTAAGACCTCAGGCTAGCAGTACTGTACTGCACAGGCTAAATTGCTCATCTACAGCTGGGAGACTCTTCGCCCGTTGAGGCAGACCATGTTATAGGCTGTATAAACAAAACCCAACCCAATAGACTAATTAAAAGAAATCCTGCCAGAGATAAATTCAACAAGCCCCATGAATGTTGTCCTCCAGGAACACTTAGAGCTTTAGTGGGATACACTTTGGGGTTTACTGTGTAGGCATCTTTTCTATTTCCTTCTTCAAAAACATCACAGGAAAGAGCAAGAGCTTTTGTCAATATCCAGTTCACAGTTTTCTCAAACAAGATCACGTGTATAACAAAGTCTATGTCCTTGTTTTTGTTGTGTGTAGCGAAATTAGAACCGGTCATGAAAGCTTGCAATGTTATTATTAAGTACCCAGTTTTTAGAAGACTTTCTGCCTCTCTAGTTGTGTATAACCATACAGTGTAAGATTGAAAATATGAAAATTTCGTATAATGGCTATTATCACGTGATGGTCGATCTCCCTTATCACTCAGCTTGGCTAGCACTTTGTGCCTTGTGATGATATACATGCTAGATAATTAAATTCTTAATCAAGTATAGACTTGTTTGTTAGCTCCTAGCTGTGGTCCGTGCTGAGGAAGGCAGCTGGGTTGCTAGTGGCTCGAACTTTCATTTGTACATAAATGGGGAGAGCTATCTTCTTGTGTGCTAAGTGCTTGCTATATTATGTTTTTCTGTGTACATGTTTTAATAAACATGATTGTTTTTTGGTTGTCTTCTGCTTAGGAAACAAAATAAAGATTCTTTGATTATTGGAATGTGTGCTTGTGCTTACTCGACAGTACTACAGGGCACATATTCCTATTCCTGCTTTAAACATAATGTATTTCCATTTCAAGAGGGTTCAATGAGAAGCTGTTTTTGCCTGCTTTCGATTTAAACTGAATGGCCCACAGACATCAGGTTCAAGCATTTAGAGTTTTGCAAAGATTTAATCCCAAATGTAATACATTAGATTAATATTGCCAATTCGCACTCTACTTATCAAGAGCATGTACAATGGTTAGTATACACATTCAGTGAACTAACATGTTGCTAACACAACCACGCCAAACATCTGCATACAGCACTTGCTGAAGCTTTGCAGCGCCAGCAAGTGTTGTGGTTGTAGTTCCCGAATCCTGTTTGTGATTGGTGTGCAAGAAACTCATCAGGGGCGTTCTTGATAGAAAAAAGAAAACAATGACATAAACTGGGCTGATTTATCAGTGCGATGCTTCATAACTCAGCTGACAAGCTAATCAAACATTGTATTTAAGCACTTCAGTGAACTACACATCTGCTTGAAGTGATCGGCGAGTTTTCAATACTTTGGTAGCTTAACTGAGTTCATTTTGTATGTAATTGTAGTCCAAAGATACTTTGATTGTAACACAACAGTATTTACGATTTCCAGTATGTTTTAGGTGCATTCTGCACATAATTTTGATCGCTGCATTTTTATTAAGGTTGAAGTATATTTTGCATGAACTAAATTCATATTTTCAGAAATCTATTTGAAAGGAATTTTGTGTTTACTAATTTAGTATTTACGTATTTCAGAACGCATGACGAGTACTTCAAATGTAGTTCAAATAAGGGTATTTTGAAATGATTTTCAGAAATATATTTTAATATGAAGTTAAAAAAAAGGCACTTGTATTTTAGGCATATTTTGAGTTTACTTATAGATATGAAGTGTACTTGAAATACACTCAAAATCGAATATGGTATATTTTAAACGTCTTAGTTTTCTCTAAGGGCTCAATTGCGGCAATGTTTCTTCAGGGTCATTGTTATAACTTTGTGATTTCCTACATTTTGATATATTCATTATTTGTATATCTTGCATCTCGGTGCAGCACTTTTCCGCCATTGTTTTCCTGTTCTATGTGCAACTATTGTTTTGTGTAGCGTTATTTATCTTTACCGCTCACCCTGCTTGGACCACGAAAAGTCCGGAGTTGCAAAAACTATTCTCTAGCACCGTCTAATCATACGCGACCTGGTGTGGCGATTAATTATACTGGATGTTTGTTACCGGGGGTAATTCAGCAACAGTTACACCAAAGCAATAAACATCAACGAATGTGAAATCACGCGGGTATTTGACTGCATCACCATAACGCCCCTTTCACACCATGTGAATGAAGGGCGGAAAATTCGCCCTTACACCCTTTTTACACGATTTCAGACACCAGCGCTACAAGTGGGGCGTAAAAAGGGCGTGTAAGGGGTGTAAAACCTCACCACACCCTTTTTACACCCACCGATATTCAGAAATCGTGTATAAAAGTGTTAAAAGGGTGTGTTTCCTAACTTACACCCTTACACCATTTTTACACGATTACGGGTGTTATAATATTTAGTGTGAGGCTGTACCCTGCTGAAATGCGTTTCTCGTAATGCAGCTCTCGAGCGCGTGCAAAAGAAGTCGCTCCTATTAGCAGGAAATTACTCGAAAACCGCCGGTAGCTTCGAGCAAACGTATGTCATTTCGCGTATACACAACTGCGACGGCCACCGTTCGAACACGGAGCGCTCCGAAGAGAAGGATGCAGATTTTGCCGCTGAAGCGGCATCTGGGTCCACATATATTGGCGGATTCGATGGATCGGTGATGCGGCTGCGGGTCGTTCCCTCGGAGGCGATGCCCTCGAGTCAAAAGCAAACGGCGAATCGTCCGAAATGCATGTAATATTTCTAAATCGTACACCTGACTCGGACCGGCCTGGTGAATCGTAGCCACGCTCCATTTTCTCACGCGGGTCAAACGCAATAGGGCTGCACGCGTGCTAAATATAACTTGGCATCGTTTCAAGATGGCCGAGCTTTTGGTTTCGGCTTCGATGCATAATCAAATCGATTGACTCGATTTGGGCGAGGAGTGGGTAGATGTAGTTAAATATCGTTGGCACAGCATCACGCCTCAGCTTACGAGCCTTCTGTCAGTTTAGAACTCGGCTCGTAGCTCTTCTTGATGAAGTGATTGGTGCAAAAGCGGGATCTTGATCTTGACGGGAACCCGGTGCTCTCTACGCTGTGATTGCCTGAAACTGAGCAGGTTGGTTATTCATACTTGTAATCATACCAGCTAGGTCGCTCCCTAGCTGGCGTATCCTAGTATGCTCTCTACGCACGGCGACAATCCATTTTGCTCGGGAAGGCACATCTCGCGGATCGCAGATGCTGCCCGATCGTTCAGGGCGGGTCCAGAACTCCCTTGGGAGGGGGGGGGGGGCAAATTGGGGGGGGGGGGGGGGGGGATCTAAAGTAGCATTAACAGGACTCCCGTTGCGCCTTTTACTTTGGCCGCCACAGAACCACACTGCGCCGACTTTTTGGCTCCAAGCCGTGCATTGAAACCGCCGCCGCGGACTTCAGTCTCTGTTGAAGCGACGGAGTGGTTCTTCAAGTTCGGAGTACAAGTTTGCCTGCTAGGGTGCGACCTACCCTATCTTGAACCCTTTTCCTCGAGTACCGAGCCCTCTACCGCCTGGCAGGCTGGTAGTCGGTTTTATTTCCGGGGGGGGGGGGGAGTAAAGGGGTCCACCCTGTCAAATCGCTTTCCGAGGAGGGGGGAGGGGGGTGTCGGCTTTGCTGGGGGGGGGGGGGGGTGGGGGAGGGCGCCCCGTCGCCCCCTCCCCCTCCACCGCCCTCCCCTTGGATCCGCCCCTGTCGTTGTGGCACCCAACCGCGCAACAAAAATCTCACCCATCCATGAAACAAGACGAGCGCAACAAAAGGAAGCACTCTGCGGCAGCGGCGTCACTAATGTCCGCGGCACCCAAGGTGGTGGCCCGTCCACCCTCCCGCTCCTCCCCCCCCCCTTTCACTGCCCTGCTGTACTACCCTGAGCACTGCACCACCCGCGTCGGCCTGCCTCCCCCCTCCCGCCCTTAGTGACGCCACTGCACTTGCGGGCAAACTGAGACGGAAATGCTCGCTTTGCGTCATGTGACGACAGAGTTTCAGTATTGCCAGAGAAGGCGCCCTTTACCCTAGAATGCGATTGGAGAAGCTCAAAATTCACTTACTCGTGCCGTGGGACATATAAAATTCATATATTGCACAGACGACGTAATATCGGACAGAAAATTTTAGAAGACAATGCCTTGAATCTGAAACGAAGCATACTACATATATCTGGAATTTGAATGATAAAGTTTGGGCAAAAGTGTTTCTAATCGTAATGCACACTCTTTGCCATTGTGAAACTTATGCGGAATCGGGCTTTCGCTCGCGGCCCTATCTACAGAAATCCTTTGTTCAGCCGTATCTAATATCGCTTTCCTTCAGACATCTGCCGTCCGCACCTAATCAAGCGTTCCTTGATAAGAGGCAGAGAGGAATGTAGAAGTAGTGCAGAGCAAATATTTCACTATCGCTTCGCTTATCGCTCGTTATACGGACGCTTCGCAGTAAGCTCCTGCGTCTCCGCGTGAACGTGTCGCGGCAGCTGCAAAGTTTCGGATTCGACGGAACTTCAAACTCGGTCTCAACTGACTTCTAGCTTATTTGGACCACCGAGTACACCTTTTGGGTAAGCGCTCTGCGACATTGATGTTTACACTTGACAGGTGATTCAGTATCAACTTAGATAATTTCGTTACACTAAACTACATTTCTTGGCGATTAGCAGTCGTTTCATCCAGCGGACGTTTCATATTATAGAGTTTCCACGACGCCGTTTTTACGCATGGTCCTGTTTCTGCTCTCACCTTGAGAGAATGTACTCAGGAGTGTCAGGCCGATGCGGCTGGTAGGAATAAGCGAGAGGATGAGGGTCAGGGCAGGTTTGTTCTTCGATCTTAGTTTTTTAGCGCTCGCTTAACAAGCGACGTTTATGCTACTTTAGGAACCGATAGAACGATGCCTCGACCACGTTTTCGACCCGTGTGTTTACTGCGTCTACGAAACCTTGTCCTTCAATCCCCGTCTGATGATGTAATAAAAGTGTCAGGCCCGCCGCAATCCTGGGTGTGTCGCATCAGCGGTGGTTAATGTGGCCAGTTCTGTTGCCGGTCGCCCATCAGTTCGACAGTCCAAGGAAGCTTCGACAGTCGGGAGTTGGGACTCCAGGATGACAAACACACACCCGTTCAGTCGTACTTTTTGGCGAGGTTTCTAGCGCCAACCGCCACGATTGCGACATCCGACAGCCTGGAACGACGTCTACTGTGACGTCTTCTCTTGGCACACCGGGACCTCCTTTGATGTATTGGCGGCATAGGACGATAAACACACCAGTCCAATATGTGTTCCAGGAACTGCCCCGGTACATTGCTCAACGGAACGAAATGGACCAGCGGAGCGTGTGGCCTCTCGTACTTGTGGCGCCATCTGGCAGACGCAGCGCTATCCGGTGTCGCGAGCCACACATGCGCACAGCTGAGCCAAGAGCTCGGTGGCTGTTCATGCTCGGTGCCCGACCACTGACAGCTGACCAACGCTGGCCATAAACTTGCAGCGTGACCGCATACTTCTTTTTTTTTCTTGTAGCGTGCACAGATACTTTTTTTCGAAGGTTAACGCTGTTAAAAATTGTGATCATTACTCTCAGTGAGCTCACAGCTGAAACTAAGCACGTGTGCTGTATTTTCATACCGACTAATATAAAAAAAGTCTTTCTTGTTCGCTGTTTTCCTTTTTTTATATTGTTGGTAGAATATAACCTAGCATATTCAAGGACAGATAAATAATTAAATATGAAGTGTCACTCGAGGGTGGAAGAAACGATCATGGATGTGATTCGTTTTTGGTAGTAATACCCTATCGGAGGTTGCGCTCTGAGTGCGAACAGCTGTTGACTTCTGGGCTTCTCTTGGCTTGACGTTTTGGCTTGACTTCCGACTCACAACACGATGTATGATTGTGAAAACGTTTCCATAAAGGCGTCAACGTTTCGAATCAGAAGGGCTATTCCGCTAGTAGGAAAATAATGGGCTTGAGATGGGAGTGGATAAAAACACGGCGATCGAATTATACATACAGGGTGTTTCAGCTAACTTATGCCAAAACTTTTAGAAAACTGGTGCGCGCTGGGCGTTGTACGAATGCCGTTTTTACACTGTCCTATTAAAGGGATACTGAACCAAGGAATTTAGTGTCCATAATAAGTGGCGCACGCTCTTTCCACGATCCAGCAGCCGCCGGTGAGCGCGAGCACACGGAACCAAAATGACGTCAGAAGCCTCCATTCGCGGTTAAGATGACAATGAAATGTATGGGCTTCGGGCCAAACGAGAATAAAGACGAGTTTTTCATCTACGCCGTGGTGTCTGGTGTAAAAGTTAAGCGATTAATTGTTGTAACAAGGACGTAGCTTTCACTTGTGGAGATGAAAAGCCTGTCTTTATTATCCTTTGGCCCCAAGCCCATACATTTCACTGTCCTCTTAAGCGCGAATGGAGGTCTTTGACGTCATTTTCGTTGCGTGTGCTCGCGCACACCGGTGGCTGCTGGCTCGTAGAAAAAACGTGCGCCACTTATTGTGGGCACTAAAATCTTTGGTTCAGTATTCCTTTAAGGCTGCGGTCCCACGGCAGCCATCTTGAACAAGGCGTTAGTTCAACCAATAGATGGCGACACGCACCCGTGGGGTGGCCAAAACATTGGTTCATAGTGAGATGGCTCGAGCACCATCACGTTCCCCTCGTGGCCTTGCTCGCGTCGCTGCCAGCTGTGCTCAGCTAGCTCGAGTAGCGTGGCCCATCAAACGAATGTATGCGAGAATGTCAGGCTGCGTATAATTTGTTCTCTGATATAGGGACATGCGGTTCGGCGGTTGTAACGGGCTTTCGCAATAAATCTTACCAAGAAGGAATCAAATGTTGATTGACGTGTCAATATTCTATCAATGAAAATTTCCTCTGCAGGAATGCACGCTCAGTAGACTCAATCTTCCACGACACCAGTGGAAGCGGACGTCAAGTAAACTGCTTCGCGATTTACGGTACTTACCTTACCATTTTAATGACGACTAAAAAAAGGTCACGAAATATTATGTTTCACGGGGTCCGGAGGATGTTGTAAAGGTTGTTACATTATACTTCCCAGAAAACAAACGCCGTTGCAATATTTTCGGAAGTACCGACACACATATTGTTGTAAGTACAGCTTAGGAGGAATATGATGAAAACCATCAGAAGAAATAGGAAGACGTTTATTTGCAATGAAGACGCTATGGAATGAACGGCGTTTAGCGACGGCAAGTTATAAGCGTTCGGGAATTTATAAGTTCACGTGATTTCTAACTATGGACATGCGTTTTTGGTCGGGAGATGGTGTTGCGGTGATGACCTGATATCGGACGACTGGTGGCAGACGAACAAGCAAGTTTCTTCTCAGCGAATGGTAAGTGTCCAGTGTCAAGCACAACACGTGGCTACCGACGTTGTCGACGTTTCGAACACTTACCGCTTTCGACAAAAGTCCTGGCATCCGGGCTAACTTCGTGAAAAGACTCGAAGTCTTCCCGAAGGAAAAATCCATCCATGTAACCCTGTTTGGCAGTCAATGTTTTCTAGTGGGCCGCTGACTGTGCCTGACTGTACAGTCGGGAGCAAAAGTTTGCGGGGCACCGGAGCGCGTGCCGAAATGCATCGCCGCGCCGTGCAACGGCGCGCCGCCGCATTAAAAAGCCGCGCTTTGCGCATGCGCGCCCTTCGTGCTAGCAGTGATGTCTCTTTCGCTCGTTTCTTTCCGACTCCCTGCTGATAACCGGAGTCGGCGCCAGGGGCGCAAGTTGCCGTTTCGCTGGCTGTCATGCCTGGCGTCCTCTTCACCCGCCACAGCAGCCGCGCTGGGTGACGGAGCGCCTGGTTAACCCCCTCCCCTTCCCTACGCGAGCTCCGTGACAAAGCGCGGCAGCTGAAGCAGACGCGCAGCATGACAGCCAGCGAAGCGCTAACTCGCGCCCCTGGCGCCGACTCCTGTTATCAGGAGTGCGTCGGAAAGAAACGGGCGAAAGAGACATGAATGCGAACACGAAAGGCGCGCATGCGCAAAGCGCGTCTCCTTAATGCGGCGTTGCGCCGTCGGACGGCGCGGCGATGCATTTCGGCACGCGCTCCCGTGCCCCGCAAACTTTTGCTCCCGACTGTACTGTCGTGAGCAAAAGTCTGGATAACACGGGAGCGCCGACCGAATTGCATCGCCGCGCTCCCTGACGGCGCGGCGCCTGGTGCCGAGACCCGCGCAATGCGCACGCGCGTCCTTTGTTATCTGCTGACCCACTCGTTCGCTCGCTTCAACGCGATGCGCTCTTGAGCGAATAAATGGGCGCTAGGTGCCGCCCCGGGAACCAAGATTCCGAAAGACTCGCTCACCGCGCTGGACGAGCTCGCGTGCTCCGCGGCAGGCGCCGTTCGCGCATATCTTTCTCGCGACTCGGCGACGCGTTAAAAACTGTCGCTTCCCTCCATGTGTTATTTTTAAGCTTCCCATCCTAAATTTTCCCCGGCTACCATGCAAACAGCTGCTGCTCAATTTATTATGCACGCGTTGTAAAGGGTAAAGAAATCAAGAAAACAAGAAAAAAAAAAACAAAAAAAAAAACATGGTACTGGCCAGAAATTCTCAGCATGGTTGTTCGCGAAGTGACCTTAAAATGTTCAGTTTAACATCAGCTGTGATGACTTGTACCGAAAGCCATAAAATAAAGCGGCTCTGCAACGATTTCCGGACAATGGCCAAATAATTATATGAGTTGTTCTCTGACACTTCTAAAGTAAAGAACAGAAAAGCGATTTAGTCTGTGTGCCCTAATTATAATTTTAAACAATAACAAAGATTCAAGTTTCCGGCACCCCTCAACTCTCCGAATGACGTGCTCAGTGACGTCGACGTGAGGATGCACCGGTTTTTGTGCGCTCTCCCCAAGGATGTTTACTCTTTCTCGCTCTACTGCTCTTCGTGAAGCGTTGAGCTGCAGCGATCCCCGCGTCACCGTCACGGCGCGTTTCCCATGACCGCCGCGCACAACTGCAGAGAGGGAAAAATTTTCCATTTCTGCTTTGCGATTACACAACAGAATTGCAACATTTTGCAGGAGAGTGATGCTTTTTTTATTCTTTCTGACGCTATCAACAATATAAAACTACAAGCTGCAAATTATTTCAATGTTAAAAATTTTGCATAGCCCCTTTGAGTGACACGAACGCGCGACAACCACCCATAGTGCGCAATAGTGCCACTTATTGTGTCCTTAAAGCAGTAGGTAAAACTGTCTCCTAGCTGAGGCAGAGATGAATACGCGGAAAACACGGCTGTTTGTAAGCCCTCAGCACGTAATCTATGAGAGTCACGGCGGGGGCTCACTAACGGCACACTCGATACCGCTAGGAAGGAATTCGATATCACGGCGGAGCGCGTCAGCAGGATACCAGGGCTTAATCACGCATTGGTGAACCACGCTAACATGCATTAGGCAGCAATCGTCACCACAAAGCTTCCGCAGCTCTGGTCAGCGATTGGACGAGATCATGCCGCAAAAGCTATATATGTAAGGTATTCTTGCTTGGTTTTATCTTCTGCAAGAATGCCGCCGCCAGTTACCATCGAAGCAAGAAGACGCATTGTTGAGCTCTCCATACAAGGTGTCTCGCAGCGAGAAATCTGCCAACGTACCGGCAGATCACTAAAAGCGGTAAATCGAATCATCCGTGCATATCGTGATAACGGGCGACTTACGGATGACCAGCGCAGCGGAAGGCCAAGATCAACCGATGAAGAGACTGATCGACTAATCATCGCCTGCGTAGTCGCAGATCCTTTCGTCTGCGCGAAGGACATCCGTAGTGAACTGAACTTGAACATATCGTGTTCAACCATCCGGCGAAGGCTCAGAGAAGCTGGTCTGAAGAACTGTGTCGCAGCGCAAAAGCCGCACCTCACAGAGCGACAGAGGCGCCTTCGGCTCGAATTGGCCCGGGCTGTGCAAGGATGGACGGTGGACGACTGGCGAGAAGTTATATTCACCGACGAGTCGATCTTCTCAAGCCGGTGGGACCAGCAGCGGCGCGTCTGGCGGCCGTTTAACTGCAGGTAGTAATAATACATAATTTTGTTAAGTGATGGTAACTACAGAATTTTATAGTAACGGAGCACGAGTGCTACAATGGCCCAGTGTTACACATGCAGCGTATACTATTTGTGATATGCCAGCCGACAACCACTATACAGATTTTTAGTTGGATTTATCTAATGCACTACTGTCTATCCCAGGCATCGTAACTTCTTTTAAAGTAAATTTTTACCTCAACTGAAACTTGTCGTAGGAGTCGTGGCGGGTTCGCTGTTTTTACTTAGTGTTCAAACAATTGAAGCATGCATTTTTATTTTTTTTATTTTGTTTTGCTGAAGGAATGTGTATTTCCCCAAGACGTTTAGTCCTCGTGTTTGTTCCAAATTTAAAGACGATCTTTTTATTTATTAAGATGTATGATCAAAAAAGCTCTATTTCTGCAGCAATTAATCACGGCGTCTTAGGTAGAATCTGGTTCACCTGTTTTTGTCCTCTTTTATGTTCTTATATTAGGTATATGGTCCAGTACACCCACAGTGTCCTCTCAAGCGGCCGATGCGCAGTTGGCGTTTGGGGCGCCATGAGCAAAGACGGCCTTGGCCCTCTTGTGCGGATTGAGGGCAGCTTTAACGCACAGTGCTACTGCGAAATCCTTGACAACGTCTTGGTTCCATATATTCTGGATGGTCCCTTCGAAGACGGCTGCTGTCTGCTGCAGCACGACAGGAGCCCAGTTCACACAGCGCGTTCTGTCAGCGCCCTACTGGAGGACCGTGCACTCCGCACGCTGCAGTGGCCACCGGTCGGGCCGGACCTGAACCCCATCGAGAGCGTGTGGGGGTGGATGAAAGGCCGCCTTGCAGCACAAAACCTTGGAAGCGCTACGTCGGAGACGCTCTGGAACGCTGTCAAAGAGGAATGGGAGGCGCTTCGTGCACAGCCAGAGTTGGTGGCCTCACTTTATGATTCTATGCCACGCCGTGTGGCAGAAGTGATTCATGCTAACGGAAATATGACGAAGTATTAGCCACCCAAACTGAACCAGCCCCTCTTTTTCCTTCCGTTTTGCTTCTTGTTTTTTTTTGGGGAGGGGGGGGTTGAATAAATATTTCTTTCTTATTTGGCGTTTTCTTTTTGCTCGTCATTCACCACTTTACCGCACGTGCATGATCACTCGGAAGGAAGCCCAAGGCTGCCTCGAGTACGCGAATACAGGTTCTACAATTCATTCCGGCTGCATCAACATAAGCGACAGTTTTTAAACCGTCGCCGAGTGGCGGGAAAGATATGCGCGAACAACGCGTGCCGCGGACCACGCGAGCTTGTCCAGAGCGGTGAGCGAGGCTCTCTGAATCTTGCATACTGCTCTGGAATCTTGCAGAGCCTTGGTTCCCGGGGCGGCACCTAGCGCCCATTTATTCGCTCAGGAGCGCATCGCGTTGAAGCGAGCGAACGAGTGGGCCAGCAGATAAAAAAGGACGCGCGTGCGCATTGCGCGGGTCTCGGCACCAGGCGCCGCGCCGTCAGGGAGCGCGGCGATGCAATTCGGTCGGCGCTCCCGTGTTATCCAGAGTTTTGCTCACGACAGTACGTCAAGCATGTCTGATTGGCCAACAAGTTACTCTGACCGACAGTCAAACTCCAGTCAGACTCCACTTGTCGGCTTTCTGATGGTTTCCTGGTGGCAGTCGGACGCCGCGAAATGCCATCAAGATGTCTTGGTGGCGATTCTGATTGTACATCGATTGTCTCTGACTGTACGTTAAAAAGCTTTGACGCGCAGACAGACGTACGGTCAAAGGACGTAAAGTTCGATCGGATACCACTATTTCGTCAAATCTATGAATACGAAAAATAATCTATGCACAAGAAAACGATTTCGGGACGTGAGCCCATAAAACCGCTGATGTTAGAGATATGACACGCAGCCGACCGACGACTTTGATCAGAAGCCCGCCGGAACGCCGAACACGCCACTTCGCTTCGCCCAAAGAGGCTACGCCGAGCTTTCATGAACGATCGCTCTCGACTAGTTTTGTTTGCCCGCTTGCTCCAACCTGTCGATCCTGCCCGGGCTCTACAATGTCTTATGTTTTAGTAGAATTTCTACTCGACAAGACCCAGCCTATTGTGAGTTCCGACGATGTAAGGGAATTTAGCGGTGTAGTTGAAGTCGTTCGCCTGATATTATATAGGATATGATGTCATGCGTTGAAGAGGTCAAGCCAAATGAAAGTTTAAGTGGTACCTCCTTGTAAAGTATTCTGCGATGAGTGCTTGTTTTGAGAACTTTGTTAAATGTTCCTTGTATTCAACGTCGCTACATCACCCACCATAATTCATTGCTTGTATATAATCTAACGCACATTATCATCGTGTAAAAATCATTAAATGTAAATAAATGTTTCTGAGAGAAAAAAAAGCGATGGCATAGCATAGGGGTTAAGGTGTCCGATTTGTACGCAAGTGGTCGCGGGTTCAACCCGCGGTGGTACTGCTTTTTTCTTTTTTTTTCTCGAACATTTTGTTTTATCGAGGCATTTCGCGATATTTATGAGTGCGTATAGCTTTACTCTTATATAAATGCTGCCCTTGTTGATGAACTTCCCTTGGCAGTGGCAGTCAGACGTCATCTGATGCACCATCAGATGACGTCTGATGGTCCATCACGTTTCACCAAGGCTGCTGACTGGCAGTCAGTGTCCCAAATTACGTATCTTGATGAAATTTTCAATAGGGTTCCTTGAGTCCAACGCCATCATGAACAGTAACTGAAAACGATCCACTATTCAGTCGGTGGGTGGCGAAACGTATCCACATCTGCGGAGTCATGGGCGATGCGTACTTTGAGTGGCTGGAAGTTTACACGATGCCTGCCACGACGTCCAAACACGTCTCTGACGTTCTACGGTCTCTTTTACCTACTTTTGCCCTACCGAAAATACTTTTCTCAGATAACGCGCCAAATCTTGCTTCAAATAAAAAAAAACAAGTTTTTGAAGAAAAAAAAAAAACAAAACGGCATCAGGCATCACATTAGTGCACCATACCATCCTGCAACTAACAGGCAAGCAGAACAGATGGTGTGCGAAACGAAAAAAAAAACCCTTTTGAAGCTTACGGAAGAAGCAGTTTAGTGAAGAATCGCCAGGTTCTTGTTCCGGCAGCACGCGGCGGTCTCATCTTACACGAAAAAAAACATCCGCCGAAGCAATATTCGGCGGACGAAGAGCCACACTCCTTGATCTCATGATACTATGGCCTACGAACAAAGATCGAGAGATACCCAGCTCGGAAGTAATGGCAGTTTATTCGGTCAGACAACTCGTCTACGTGAGGAATTTCAGCGGAAGTCGGGCCTTCCATGTAAAACTTAAGTAGAAAAGGCTCTATGTTGGTTGGCCAGGAGGTGTCATCTCTCTGAATACGTTGGATATAAATGCCCTTAAGTGTAAATATAACTAAATCACAAAACTCTCTTTGTGTATTGTGTAACTGCCCATGAATTTGATAGTAGAAGCTATAGTGGTGATTTGGACCCTTACACCAGGCTCCTTTTTCTTATTTTTCGCCGCATACTCCTTTGCGATTTAAGTATGCTTCAATAATCTTTTGGAACGGGGACACTTTACGTCAACGAGGCCATTTGTTCCAAGTAGTCAATCAGGAAATGCTGTTAGAAATCCGTCCCTCATATTAACGAATAAGCCGCACTTCTGCATAGTGCAGTTTTCCTGTTCCAAGTACAGTTGTAAAGCAGCATCCTCATTGATTCTACCATATACTGTTGCGGGTGAAGAAAGTCTTTGGGTACACGATCCTTGAAACAAATCTTGCACTGTACGTTGTGGTTCGACACCCACTAATGTCGTCGTCCTTGTAGAGCCTCATCATTTAATCATTACCTCGTCACCTCATATTGCTCTTCTTCATCAACAGTAAGTACTATAGGCTACCGCCATATTACAATCCAAGAATTGAAAAATTTAGTCGTTCAGTCCTACAAGAAGTTTATTATTTATATAATGTTATTACGTTACATTACCTCGAGACGATCGACGTCCATCGTCGATCTTCAAATACTCATACCTGCAAAAAAGGGGGGGGGGGGGGGGGGGGGTTCGGTGGCCGAGTGCATGGTCTAGCGCACACCAGGGCCGGTTTTCTCGAAGCGATGGTAAACCCATTTTGGTAAACCACGGTGCCCAGGAAGGGAAAAGTACCTAGGTATTGTAATAAACGGCTGGATATAGAACAACAATAATTATTTTTGATTGGGCAATAAGATGCGCCGTCTATCCGTGAAACAAGCCAGTCATTTTGTTCATCCTCTTTTTCCGCTGGCTGTCATCGATCTAGTATGGTATTTTAAGGCAAAATATAGTAATGTTGTACTTGAAGACCAATTTATTTGCTTCCGATGGTACAAAGAAATTTAAGCTCCTATGCTAGAATTTGTCGACAAATATTCGAAAATGTAAGAAACATTTCCTTCAATATGTTTCGCCATAAACAACGCATAACTTTCCCGTGTTTCTTCAAGTCTGGCAACGCCGGTGCTGTAGTCTCGTTTTCGGTTCTTGCGACGCACGTTTCTGCGATTCCTGCTGATCTCAACTGTTTGCCCTCTCGTCCGTTTGCCCAACCGATTCACCGGTGACGAGAAGCTAAGCTTCTCGTCACCGTTGAATTGCCAGCCACCGGGGATATGTAGAAACCTCAATGCTGTAGGCATACTGTCGGCGCACTGTGAACAAAAAAACAGTACAATATCTCAGCTGTTCACCCGGAACGAAGACTTTATTGAGGATAACCCCCTTTCTCCGCAAAGTAATCGCTGCTCACGAGTTGGCGTGCATAGTGTAACAAATTAAACGTCTTAGTATAAATATGTACCAACACTCGTTCACAAAACATTTTTTTACTCACCATAAAAACACTTTCAAGGCTTATGTACCGTCATATGTCTTGGATCCCGGACTGCTGAAGAGTGATGCGTTCGCGGAATGCTGCCGTCGGTTAGTTTAGTAGTCCCTCTGAACTATCGCTTTGCTTGACGTGCTAAAAGGTTGATGGTGAGTCATTAATATAACAGCCAGATCGAAATGAATGTTCAGCAGAACCAAGCAGAACTATTAGCCCTCATTAAGCGACGCCGCGGCCATCTTGCTTCTAGGTACTGCTCCTCCCTCGGCGCCCTTGCTCTCCCAGTCACGTGACCTGGAATTCCCCCTTCTAGGGACAGTAGTTAACTTTAAACCACGGTTCGGGTTCGAGAAAACGAGCCCAGCTAGGAGCACTTGGAGCGAAAGCTCGCGCTGCAGAACCTACCCCGCCTCTGCCCGTTTCGATCTGGAAGAGCAGCGTAGTGGCGTGCGGTCGTGTATCACTACTGCGTGATGCACGTTAAAGACCCCAGGTTTGCGGTTGTACCGCACTGGCTAAGTTGCTCATCTACAGCTGAGACACCAGACGCCCGCTAAGGCAGACTAACTTCCGGCTGTATAAACATACACACAACAATTTGCAATTAGACGCAGAATAACAAAGAACACAGCGTGCCGCCTCTTTTCTTTGGATGCCTTTTTTTTTTTAAACAAGCACAAGCTCGTGCGTTTTCTCTTCTGAGACGGTTAGAACGGTCGCACATAGAACCCGCGTTTCTCCTACCCGCCCGCTTCCTCCTCTCATTATGTGTATTTGGTTATAACTAAATAAGCTATAATAATGGTGTATTATTCATATTTACTTTCAGTTTCAGTCAGGGAAAAGGAATTTCGCGGGAACCAAAGCCAATAAATGAGCTGCGCTTAGATTATCAGCACTCTAATCCCCGACAGTGTTGTGAACGCCGCCATTTTGGTGCTTGTGCAGAGCAGGCGCAACTGCCGATCGTCATGATTCAAAAGTGCGGCATCCTCAGCATTAGATTCGGTGTTAGAAAGCTCATGTAATGTTGCTTTGTTTTGTCGCAAACTGTTTAAAGTGGAGGACGGAAAAGTGTTTCTTGTGATTTCAGATAAAGCTTCAAATAACTGGCAACCATGATTTTAAGCCACCATAAGGCCACGTGTCGCTACTCTGAACCGGAGCTTATTTAATGACACTATTCATGCTCTTGTTTAAGAAACTTGTAATACCTGGAGGGGCCATGACGTAAGCCCCGTGGATTCCACAAGCCACCCCATTTTGACACCTGCCTCTTCTTCATTGTTCCCGCTTGTGCCAGTAAATTAGCTACGATTCAGAGTAACGACACTTGGCCATATTGTCGCTTAAAATCATGGTTGCCAGTTATATGAAGCTTTATCTAAAATCACAGGAAACGCTTTTTCGTCCCTCACAAATGTTTAAACAACCCGCGACAGAGCATTGCAATATTGCATCAGCTTCCTAGCACCGCATCTAATGCTGAGGAAGTCGTACTTTTGGATCATGATGATCGACAGTTGCGTTTGCTCTGAGCAAAACCCAAAATCGCGGCGCCCAAAACAATTTTGGGGAACGGAGTGCCGATACTTTAAAGCTCATTTTGTGACTCTAGGCATGATGTGAACTCGGGTGTATTCTTCTTTCTTCGTCTTTATTGTTTATTGATTTCAATCATATCGAATAATGAACACATTATATCACGCTACGCTTGTGTAATTATTTGTCTGAGATTTATTAACCTGACCCAGTACTTAAACCATTCAGTTATCGATAGTAAATCTTCCAATATATTTTTTGAATGTGAAGGTAAAAAGACACGGAGACTGATGATGATACAGACGACAACGCCGCCCTCGGAAATGTTTTGAACATTAGAAATCAGCAGTTTGTCTTCCATTCGCCAGGTAGCGCAACAAAACACCCAAACAGTTTTTAATTGTTTTCAAAATTAGCTAAGCTCTGCACCTATTAAGAAACAAAAGCAAGATCATTGTGAAAATTTAATACATCGCAATGTATATCTATTCCAAACAATAAATATTATTAGATGCTAATAAATCTGTTTGATGTCCAAAAAAGGTATGCGTCAAAACAGGTAAGTTTGAAACGCTCGTGAAGCGTTATGACTTCAAAGCCATCGTCCACCTCTTGGGCAACCATTGTAGCTCTAAATGTTATAAAAGATTTTATAATAGTTTAATTATTTCCTCAGCGGCATTTGAAGTACCATGACTCGAAGCACAAAAAAGTGCTTCGTTTGATATAAAATATCTAAACAAAACAATTTCACACAACATTAAATTTTTTTCTGCATATTATCAATTATAAGCACTACATTTGTAGCTAATTTCATTGCCCTAGCGCGTGTCATTAAAAACATATTTGTGCTGAAATATGTAAATTTTAGGGCAATATTTGGAGGGATGAAAAAAAACAAAGTAGTGCAAATACCAAAAAAGTGTATCGTTACATCCTGCTCCGACATCATCTTAACAAAACTGCTATATTGGAACCGTGCTATCCTTAATTGTTCGTTCATAAAACATGAACTAGCGGAGCAAGTGGGGGTCCGCGCCATCATATTCGCAACGCTAAAAATGCGCATGAACAGTAAAAACCAACACATACATAATATCAAATGAAAGAGTATTGCATTGCCTTTCGAATGACATCAATCCCACAAAACAGTCTTTAAAGGAGATAAGTAATGACCTGCCAAAAAGTGCCTAAACTGCCACATTCAGTGGGACCGTGGCCTTAAGCAATTCAAGATATTTTTTAGGGGTGCCCAAATATTCGTGTTTCGTACTCGAATGAAATAATTATTGCCCGAATAAGTTAATTTGTATTACTAGTATTCGAAGTTTCAAATATTTCGATACACCGAATATTCGAAACAGAACTACTGACAAAAGCTCTGGTTCATCCAGGACCGCTGTTCATGTTATGAAACCGTTTACAGAGACCCGTGTTAGATCTAACTAAAGACTCTATTCACATTTCTTTGATAAACAAACCAGTTTTTGTAGAAAGTGGTTTGTCTCCTCTGCTCCACAAACGAAGTAATCATGTCTCCACCTTCTTCGATCCGTTTGTCAAAACCTTTTAACCCCGCACGTCGCCCTTTCAAATGTAAGTATCGTACGTCGTGCAGCCCGCTCTGTACAATAATGACCTGGTCAGCGATAACAGGCCTGATCTCTTTCGCAAAGCCGTCGCTCCTCACTGCGCCAAGAGAGATGCCAGTACTGTCCTCCAGCCCGTTGCTTATACATACGTGGATGGGTGAACTCACCCTTCAGCTGTGTCTCGTGCTTGTTGTTTATCTGTGGTTATTAATACTGTTTTTCTCCTGTGAATGCGCCTGTTTTGTGAGGGAGGTTTATTGCGGAAAAGGCGCCATGGTAACCGAGATTTCAGTTCCACGTAAAAGAAAATCCCCAGATGGTCGAAATTAATCTTTAGACCTCCGATCGGACGCAGGCCAGATACCCTTCGTTGGATTAAAACGTAAAAAAAAGAAGAAAAAAAAACTTTTTTATGTATTTTTATTTGTGCTAGCCTCTATTTCTTATTTGTACGTCCAGAAGAATAAAGGCGTATGACAGTGTTTCCCAAACTCCACCATCACCCTGCGACCCATCAAACGTAATATATTGGCCATGAGGTTCCGTGCTTGTGTTTCGGTGTCGGTTTCGAGAAGAAGTTTTTTGCTTTATTAAAAGTTTGCGTGACTCTAGAAAAATAATGACTAATCTAACAATAAACGAAAAAAAAATCAACAACATTTTTCGGGGGAGTTGTCAGTGTTTTTTTAAGGTTTGACAAAAATTAAATACAAAGGCTACCTTGACGGAAACGACACGATCTAGGATGTTTCTTAGCACGCACTACCACTTTTGCATTCAAAAGATGGTGAACAAAAATTATTTAAAAAGTTAGTTAAGCAATACTTAGATTGTCCAGATTGCCGCATCACAAAACACCTTAACTCGCTCCATAGGGCCCTGAACAATACCAAGTTGGTTCTACACGCGAAGCGTGAACAAGTATTTTTCAGTTTTGGTACAAGTTATAACTGTAACAATATCAGTCGATGTCGTTGGTAAAGCAACCCGTCTTCTACTTGTCTTTCGGTCTAAATATATTTGAGATTAGCTTCAACGAAGTCTATAAGCGGTATGGATATACAGGCACGTGCGATACAAGCGTGAATGGTGGAGTGACCTCTCCCAATCATCTTGCCACTCAACCACTAACTCCTGTATAATGAGGTCGTGGTGCTGGGCCGGAGTGGGGCTCATTTTTGACACGAGTGCCCCATGAGTGATCGTCTGGAACTCGTGTTCAGTCGGTGGCAGGGCGGTTCCCTGCCGAACGGCGACGGAGCACTCCTGTGCACTCGCCCCAAACTGGCCTCGGGTTTGTGACCCAGAAACTCAAGCACTTCGGCTTTGTTATCTAGCCGGTGTTGATTTAACGGCTGAAAGCCAAAGCTTCCGAGGATGTGGAGCTTGTGGTGTGCTTCGTGCCTCCCAAATACCATGGTAACGTAGTTTTTTTTCTTTCGAGAACATAACTTTTGTCTCAGTGCTACTTTGCAGTTACACCTTAAACATATTTTTTCGCGCTACTAATATTAAGGAAATATCTATAGCTTTGAATTTGATCATCTGCCTACAAGGAGCTACCCAGTGACTCTCAGCGCTCAGATTAAATGTTTTTAAGAGAAACAGACATTTTCTGGCTGAGGAAGTGGCATTTTATTTTTTTCGGATACAGAATTGTCTCTACGTATTCAAAATAATTGTAATCTAAGGGCATGAATGACCAGGAATTCTACTAACACTAAATATTCTTTAGGGCCATTTCCAAGCGAAGAGCTTGCTGAAATGTACCAAAGCTATGATAACACGGCCAGTTTTTATACCAATGACTACGTTCCTTAAAAGATAATCGAACCACTGATCGCTCGCTCACTAATGACACCATATTACCGCGGCGTTTGTTAGCAGACTTGTAGTCTGTTTCTATGTTTTCGTGTTACCGAATTACCTCAGTCGCCCAAATTGTGGTTGGCACACTATAGCCTATGTGTCTGCCGCGCCCTCAAACCCCGAATTCAAATTAGATTAAAATGGTCGGAGGTGTTGAAAACAGGCTGCATAATTTGTTCATGCATCCCGAGTTTATTTGTAAGATTAAGATATAGTTGTGCCATAAACTTTAACTGATGCTTTGAAACCTGGAACACGTCAGGGTGTAACGTTATTTAATTACTAAAAATAAATCCAGCCATAAACATGTCTGTATTTAGCGAGTCGTAAAATATTAGACCAATTGTCATGTTGATGTAACGAGACCCTTCCATCCCGTAGATTCGAGCCACGTCATCGAAGAGAGACCCGAGGCCGGGCTCGACGGTGGCACATCCAAGATGAGGTCCTTCTGCGTCTCCGGATTCTCCGACGCCCTGGACTGGAGGCCCATCCTCTTCCAGGAGTCCGCCATCACCAACTGCGCATGCGCACTGTGTGGACTCGTGTCCCTCAAAGCCATCAGGCTGTCCTGTGACCACACGCTCTGCCCCGAGTGCCACGAGGAGTGTTCTCGGCAAGGGAGCACCTGTCCCATCGATGAGGAATGCTTCGGCGACGATGACTGCTACCGAATTGACCTTTCAGTGGGCTTCCTCGCAAAACGCCGAGTGAGCGCTCATGTCATGTTTGTTGTGTCAATTATTAGCAACAGGGAGTTAGTACCTCTTAACTGTCATCATTGCATTGGGAAACTGCATGACCTGTGCTGCGAGAGTGCTGAGCTAGGTTCTTCGCCATTTATGTCCCAGTGGTAACTAAATTGCAGTATCAAACCCCTATCTAGGTTTCATCAAACGTGGGAGCAAAGCAGAAAATACAGCAGCGAGAGTCAAGCCATTCCGAGCTCTCATGCTGCGCACGTCTGCCCGTACCAGTAAAAGCTCCGTTTAATTCAGCATCCTCGCACTTTAAGCTTCGGCTGTTTCGGATTCCTGATCAAAAAATAGAAATGTCGTTTTTTTCGTTGACATTACACTAAGGAGTGGGCTGAAATTATCCTCCTCAAAATGTTTACTTATAGAAACACGTCGGCCTGCGCACTTACCTCTCGGTGCTATGCTGCGTGAAACCGACATCTGTCGGATTAGGCGCGGCACCCAAGGAAATCATAATTAAGGCAACATTAAAATGAGAAACTCAATCAAAACTAATTGTCATCAGTAACAAAAATCTCTCATAATTACAAGTAATCAAGAGATTATGGCTTCGTGTGCCGCAGTCGGCAATTGTTTCTCAGGAGTTCTTCCTCTTAGTAAACAAAAATATATTATCGTGTTATAGGAATTTATTAAAAATAAAGATAATATAGCGACCTTGATGCGCTTTATACGCGCCGTATACAAGTTATATAAATTCTAAGATGTTGATTGGGCAAACCGTTTTTTTATAGGGATGTTTTTACATTTTGCCTATTATGATTTCTTCCCCTTCACATTTGCATTTGCAGATATTTAAAATTACGCATGCTGCAAAAAGCAGGTTCAGAATATCCTAAGCATGTTTTTTTATATCACTGCAATCATGGCGGTAGCAAAGCCAAAGCATTTGGCATAAACGCATATCTGGATTCGGCGTAACTGATCATAGCTAAAGAGCGTTATTCTTCATTTTGTAAGCTACCTCTTTTGTTCATTACCTTCCATTATTACGCAGGCTCACCAGCCACCGCCTACCACAGGCTCACCAACCACCGCCTACCCCAGGCCACTTCGAACCCGACTCGGTACGTTATTCTTCATTTTGTAAGCTACCTCTTTTGTTCATTACCTTCCATTATCACGCAGGCTCACCAGCCACCGCCTACCACAGGCTCACCAACCACCGCCTACCCCAGGCCACTTCGAACCCGACTCGGTACGTTATTCTTCATTTTGTAAGCTACCTCTTTTGTTCATTACCTTCCATTATTACGCAGGCTCACCAGCCACCGCCTACCACAGGCTCACCAACCACCGCCTACCCCAGGCCACTTCGAACCCGACTCGGTACGTTATTCTTCATTTTGTAAGCTACCTCTTTTGTTCATTACCTTCCATTATTACGCAGGCTCACCAGCCACCGCCTACCACAGGCTCACCAACCACCGCCTACCCCAGGCCACTTCGAACCCGACTCGGTACGTTATTCTTCATTTTGTAAGCTACCTCTTTTGTTCATTACCTTCCATTATTACGCAGGCTCACCAGCCACCGCCTACCACAGGCTCACCAACCACCGCCTACCCCAGGCCACTTCGAACCCGACTCGGTACGTTATTCTTCATTTTGTAAGCTACCTCTTTTGTTCATTACCTTCCATTATTACGCAGGCTCACCAGCCACCGCCTACCACAGGCTCACCAACCACCGCCTACCCCAGGCCACTTCGAACCCGACTCGGTACGTTATTCTTCATTTTGTAAGCTACCTCTTTTGTTCATTACCTTCCATTATTACGCAGGCTCACCAGCCACCGCCTACCA
The DNA here is from genome assembly GCF_016920785.2 of Ixodes scapularis. Taxonomy (NCBI): domain Eukaryota; kingdom Metazoa; phylum Arthropoda; class Arachnida; order Ixodida; family Ixodidae; genus Ixodes; species Ixodes scapularis. Next base: position 295,175 of record NW_024610089.1, on the reverse strand, counting down.
CAGGCTCACCAACCACCGCCTACCCCAGGCCACTTCGAACCCGACTCGGTACGTTATTCTTCATTTTGTAAGCTACCTCTTTTGTTCATTACCTTCCATTATTACGCAGGCTCACCAGCCACCGCCTACCACAGCTGCCAAATTAGAAAAACTACCAGCACCGTCGCAGCTCTTCTCAGTGTCGACCCATCTCTGTACGTTACTCTTCATTTTGTAAGGCACTTCTTTTTGTTCATTTCCTTCCATTATTACGCAGGCTCACCAGAAAGACCACATCGCACTATGTCGGCAACTATTCTCAAAAAGGTCCAGGTCACCAGGAACTGGTGCCGCGCCTTTCCGGCCAGGGCCAGTTCTCTCGGCGACCTCTTTAAGGGGTATATTAATTTCAAAATTCAGTTGGGCATAACTATAATTCAGAAAGTATTTGAGTATTTTATTGATTCGAAAAATACTATTGCACATGTTGAAAATTCACGATTTAAGACGGTCGTCGCTGTCTTCTCAGCATGCGGCGACCCAATTGATCGTCGAATTATAGAAATTATTAACTTTTTCAATTCGCTTCATTTTCTAAACGTATTTGAGATCGCTCTAACAAAAAATTATTTGATATTATTTTTGAGACTAGTGCCGTCTAAGAAGATGGATTCGAGCGGACTGTCCCGTGTGATCGGCTTCGCTGACGAAGTCATATCAGACTACGTGGGCGAAGACGAAAATGCATGGGACGAGTCCCTCGACATCGCGGCCCCTCCACCTCCATCGGATACCGCGATGTTCCACGGCATCTTCGAGGTGCAAGATTTGGACTATCTGATGACAGAGATGGGGAGTCACCTGGACCGGACCACTTCGTGATCCGACCTGCGACGAGTCATCGTTCGAAATTGCAACAGAGCGAAATATTATATTGACGAAGAAAACAACGGAATTCATTATTAAATTCGGAATAAAGCATGATCGTATGACAAGAAACTTGTGTTTTTATTCTGCCACGCCCCGTGGTGTGTACATACACATCTGTTTAACGCGATAATACAAAGCAAAATATTGGGGGTAGTATGGGAAAAAAAATCTCTTTGTCCGTCGGTCCCTCTGAAACAACGGACACCAAAACAAAAAACGAATAAGAATGTGGAGCATCGGAAATTTATCTTTTTCTATCGCTCTATTGGGAGACAGTCAATTGCATTAGGTCTTGGATATGTATTAAACTTTACTATGAGCTTTCATTTGTAAGGCCAACCACTTCCATTCCAATCCGGTTTTTGCGAGCTTATGAGATGCTCGCAAGGGCTCTCTGCTTTTTGTTTTTACGAGAAATTACACTAAGGAGCAAACACGCCTGTGAGGTAGCAATTACCTAGCTAGATTCAGCTACAGAAAAAATGGGACACAGCCTAAAAAAACACACCCACTCCCCTGGGTGTGTTTAAATGACCGCAACACGCTGACCATGCCTCTGGAATACGTTCTTTTACGAATCCGAAAGAGGTATTGATAAAAACCCTCGACCGCATTGCACCTCAGAAAAAAAAGAATTCGAGCATACTCATGGCGATCAAAACAGCCTACTTGATCACCAAAGGCACTAGCGAGGAAGAGAGGAACGCGGAACTCGAAGCAAATATAACAGCCTACCGAGCCGCTGCCAAGGAAATTGAAAAGAAGATACGAGAAAAGGAAGACGGCGATCTACCCGGCCCTTTGTGGCAATTTCTATGCACCTTGATCTATCCGATTTTTGTCGTGTCTGGGCTCTATGTATGTGCAATCTCGAGGTTAGCCAAAGCCACTATAAACCTGGCAAGAGACATGTGGCGAGAGACCTCCGGCAAACTAGAGTACGATTGTTTCGTGCGTAATTCCGGTTGGTCCATGATACCCTATACCGCCATGTCGGTGTACATTTACTATTGCATCTACACTACCTTCTATTAATAAAAAATGCATGGGACACATTTGGACGCACCACATACTCAAGGCCGCATTCCACGAGGGTGACGTTACAGACACACGGAATACTCCAAGGGGCGCCCGACGACCAAGGGCGCCTACACTGCCTCCAAAAGCAGAGAAGCGGTCTACGTCCCGTCAAGTACTGGACGCTCCGCTATTTGTGCCACAGGGAAGCGGAAAAACTCGAGCGAGTATGCGAATAATAAAAATGACTAATGAAACCCAGAAAGTCTACAGACTGAAAGAGTCATCAAAAAGAGGAGCCGCGCTCCCGTTGGAAACTGCAGAACTGCGACCGCCCAAAGTTCCTGCGGCCGCCCAGCCCTTTGGAATGTGTCGATGGAGTCGAAGTTCCCGGGCGGTCGGAGGTGCGAGCGACGCCGACGGAGGCGATCGCCGAAATCGAGGTTGAAGCCAACCGGTGAAGCACTCGAGTCGCCCCCCGACCAGGGCAAGTGCATCGCCCGCTCTGCAACAAAAGGAAAGGAAACGATTTTAAGACTCGACATCCCTCCAGACTCGGAGATTGATGAGAAAAGGTTAGCGTCACCGCGACCCCCCATTAACTCCACAATCGCCTTTATTCTGGGCGGCAATGACGATATTAGCGACACCGGTAGCGACTGGGACGAAGTGAACGCCGGCGAAGAAGCGAGTGCGTCCGACTGCCCCTTGGACTTCTCTGTGACGCCACTGTTGAAAGAGCTTTTTTCGGGGTCCGTGCGATCTCGGCCGACGAGGATCTCCAACGAAGTGTACTGCGTAGGACTCGGGGCGGCGAGTTCGCCGCATGTAGACGACGCAAACGACAGATGGAATCGGGAGTACGACACCGACCAACAAGCCCAGCATCGAATCTCAAAGGTGCTTCATCCATTCATTCATGTACCTTTCCAAAAAGCGGAGCCGAATTTATACGCACTTAGGCACTTTTGACTGAAGTAGTAACTGTCGATCGATTTCATATGGTACTCTACATATTTTCTTAATGTGTTCCAATTTTGGTCCAGGTGAATTTTGAAACCGGAGACGCCTTTATGAAAGTCCATGATGCAGACGATGTGGATCGCAAGGGATCTTGGGAGCAGATGGCCATTGACCGAAAACGCTTCCAAACACGGGTTGCGTCGACAGAGGCTGTGCTGGCACCAGTCTTCTCCGCCGAACATCGCCAGAGGACCTTCGGAAAACACCACGCAGCATCTGTCGACTGATTTCCAAAGCTTCCCTGTAGCCGAGCTGATGATTGTTTCGTGCCTAACTTCGTTTGGTCCTTATGACCCCCCCTATAGCGACATGTCGGTGTACATTTACTATTGCATCTACACTACGTTCTATTAATCAAAAACACATGGGGGACATTTGGACGCACCACATACTCAAGGCCGCATTCCACGAGGGGCGTTACAGACACACGGAATATTCCAAGGTGCGCCCGACGGCCAAGGACGCCTACACTGCCTCCGACACCAGAGAAGCGGTCTACGTCCCGTCGGACAAGAGGGCGGCCGTGCAGTCTTTCCGCAAGTCTCTCTTTATTGACGAAGACCGGGTATTTGATCCACCGCTGACCGACCGGGAAGTTAGCATTCGCCTCAACGACGACCGAAGAGGAGGGGGAGACAGGTTCGTCTATGCCTTCGAGATCGACAATCGACTCGTCGAGGAAACGAACCTACTATTCGCCAGGCACGTGCCTCAAGTACTGGACGCTTCGCTATTTGTGCCGCACGAAGCGGAAAAACTCGTCTACCCAATCACAGACTCTTATCCGGCCGTCTGTTGGGTGACGCCCATCTTTTGCCTGTGCGCCTTTGCCGTTCTGTTTTCGAGCGAGTATGCGAATAATAAAAATGACTAATGAAACCAACAACGTCTACAGGGTCATGCTTCAGAGCATTTACTTATATAACCGAGACTTGCACGATCGACTATCCGACGTTGAGAATGGTTTGATAGTCGTTGGGATCTTATCAATACTTCTGTTTTTTGCTGTCGTTTTTCTCGCCTTTCTCGTATACAGAGAGGGCGCGTCTTTGATACATAATAGTAAATAAGAAATGGAACTACCGGTTCTCGAGCGATTAGACTTGGGGCAGGCGGACACAGAGCCGTCGCCTTCTGCATTCGGAGACTACATCGACGTCGGTTTGGACGTGTGCCGCTCCATAGACCCCACGATCCTGGTCTACGTGTCCCGGTACTTTGCGGAAAATCACCACGTCCAAGATCCGCCCTGCGAACAGGTAGACGCCAAGGACATCGTCCTGGTGTTTACGTTCAAGGCCACGACCACCGTGGACGACGACACGCGCTACAAGATGACGATGGTCGTAAACTTTGTGAACGCCTGTAGAGACGTCGTAATATCCGACATGATGTACAGCCGACGGCAGATTTTTCTACAACTCGAATATAAAAAGAGACTGTACGGCGGTCGTCACAAGTTTACAAAGACTCTGGGCCTGATCGACTACGTACTCAACGGCTACCTCAATTCCAAATCGGGATTTTACAAAATTTGGTACGATGATTACGACGTGTCCAAAGAAGACCGCGTAGCAAAGACGATAAAGTACGTGGAGGGTCTAAAGTACAAGGGCGTCTACAAGCAACAGGATTTTGAAAAATTATCACCTTCGTGTGGCGAGCGCAAGTGGATGAATTTGAGAAACGCCGTCATTTGCAACGGCGTCGACACGAACAAGTACTATTGTTACGTCACATACCTCGGTTGGGACCGATATGACTTTTACATAGTGCCGAGATAACCTTGACAAAAGACTACCGCCGTCTACGAAAAAAAAATAGAATCGCGAAATACTCTACTCATCTACCCTCACCTCCCCCCCTACACCGTCCACGCATGGTGTGATATTACGTGAGCGGCTCTCATTCGTCGGCTGATAACACGTGGGCTTCTCCGACGCGACTGCTTGTACTTACAGCAAAGTTAACCCTGCCCTCTCCCCCCACATCGCTTCGAGCCAGCCCGAGAGTAGCACCATGTCCATCCTGAAGAAAATTTCCACCGCCGACCAGTGGGCCTCCAACTACGAGAATCTTCAGAAGATGTTCTCGTATGACGATTTTTTTAAACCCTACGTGGATGTGCCAAAACATCTCGGCGCCGCCACGAAGCACGTCCTCCAATATTTTATAGAGTGCGGGCACATTGTCTCCGGCAATGACAACTGTTTTATCAAGAACTTTGTGGTCGCCTTCGCAAACCCAACCGTCGACCCGGTGGATCAACGCATAGTCGACGTGATTAATATCATAAATGCGTACCATTATCTGAATGTCTTCGAGTTGGCGGTGACAAAGTACTATCTCTTGATATTTGTGCGGATCGTGCCGTCGAAACGGACGGATGCTGTCGGGCTGCGGAGAATACTCTGTTTTTTACACAGCGTCATCACCAGCTACGTGGGAAACCACCACTTCGAGTGGAGCGAAGACTGCGACGTGTTGGCCCCGCCGCCCCCGTCCACGATCCCCATGTACGAACTGGACTACAGGGGGTTTTTGGAAGTGGTGGACACTGACGTTTTCGTGGCCGAGTTGAGAAGCCAGCTCAACCGGGAGCGTCCATGGACGACCCTGAGGAAACTAGTCGTGAGACACGCCGACACTCCAAAATATTATATCGAGAGGGTGCGCAACTACGAGCGTGCGGTGATTTATTAGGAAAATAAAAAGAAAACACTCGCAAACCAGAAACTGTGTCTTTATTCCCACAAAAACCAATCGTCCGGGTGGAAACGGGCGCATTCGTCTGTCTTTTCGGAAGGCAGTAAAGTTGTTTCCAACGCGTAACAATAGGCGCGGTAAAACGCTTTTCGAAAGGGGCAAACACCTGCGCAGCGCAATTTTTGCTTCATACTAAGTCTTATATCGACCTTAGCACATCTTAATGTCAACGCTCTGGGACCAGGTGCATTCGTCTCTACCTTTCCGAACAACAGACTTCTGGAGGCGTCAGCTAAGGCGGGAGGTAAAACATTCGCTTTAAAAGTAAAAATGCATAAAGTCGTTTCCAACGCGTAACAATAGGCGCGGTAGAACGCTCTTCGAAAGGGGCAAACACCTGCGCAGCGCAATTTTTGCTTCATACTAAGTCTTATATCGACCTTAGCACATCTTAATGTCAACGCTCTGGGACCAGGTGCATTCGTCTCTACCTTTCCGAACAACAGACTTCTGGAGGCGTCAGCTAAGGCGGGAGGTAAAACATTCGCTTTAAAAGTAAAAATGCATAAAGTCGTTTCCAACGCGTAACAATAGGCGCGGTAGAACGCTCTTCGAAAGGGGCAAACACCTGCGCAGCGCAATTTTTGCTTCATACTAAGTCTTATATCGACCTTAGCACATCTTAATGTCAACGCTCTGGGACCAGGTGCATTCGTCTCTACCTTTCCGAACAACAGACTTCTGGAGGCGTCAGCTAAGGCGGGAGGTAAAACATTCGCTTTAAAAGTAAAAATGCATAAAGTCGTTTCCAACGCGTAACAATAGGCGCGGTAGAACGCTCTTCGAAAGGGGCAAACACCTGCGCAGCGCAATTTTTGCTTCATACTAAGTCTTATATCGACCTTAGCACATCTTAATGTCAACGCTCTGGGACCAGGTGCATTCGTCTCTACCTTTCCGAACAACAGACTTCTGGAGGCGTCAGCTAAGGCGGGAGGTAAAACATTCGCTTTAAAAATAAAAATGCATAAAGTCGTTTCCAACGCGTAACAATAGGCGCGGTAGAACGCTCTTCGAAAGGGGCAAACACCTGCGCAGCGCAATTTTTGCTTCATACTAAGTCTTATATCGACCTTAGCACATCTTAATGTCAACGCTCTGGGACCAGGTGCATTCGTCTCTACCTTTCCGAACAACAGACTTCTGGAGGCGTCAGCTAAGGCGGGAGGTAAAACATTCGCTTTAAAAGTAAAAATGCATAAAGTCGTTTCCAACGCGTAACAATAGGCGCGGTAGAACGCTCTTCGAAAGGGGCAAACACCTGCGCAGCGCAATTTTTGCTTCATACTAAGTCTTATATCGACCTTAGCACATCTTAATGTCAACGCTCTGGGACCAGGTGCATTCGTCTCTACCTTTCCGAACAACAGACTTCTGGAGGCGTCAGCTAAGGCGGGAGGTAAAACATTCGCTTTAAAAGTAAAAATGCATAAAGTCGTTTCCAACGCGTAACAATAGGCGCGGTAGAACGCTCTTCGAAAGGGGCAAACACCTGCGCAGCGCAATTTTTGCTTCATACTAAGTCTTATATCGACCTTAGCACATCTTAATGTCAACGCTCTGGGAACAGGTGCATTCGTCTCTAGCTCTCCGAACAACAGACTTCTGGAGGCGTCAGCTAAGGCGGGAGGTAAAACATTCGCTTTAAAAGTAAAAATGCATAAAGTCGTTTCCAACGCGTAACAATAGGCGCGGTAGAACGCTCTTCGAAAGGGCAAACACCTGCGCAGCGCAATTTTTGCTTCATACTAAGTCTTATATCGACCTTAGCACATCTTAATGTCAACGCTCTGGGACCAGGTGCATTCGTCTCTACCTTTCCGAACAACAGACTTCTGGAGGCGTCAGCTAAGGCGGGAGGTAAAACATTCGCTTTAAAAGTAAAAATGCATAAAGTCGTTTCCAACGCGTAACAATAGGCGCGGTAGAACGCTCTTCGAAAGGGGCAAACACCTGCGCAGCGCAATTTTTGCTTCATACTAAGTCTTATATCGACCTTAGCACATCTTAATGTCAACGCTCTGGGACCAGGTGCATTCGTCTCTAGCTCTCCGAACAACAGACTTCTGGAGGCGTCAGCTAAGGCGGGAGGTAAAACATTCGCTTTAAAAGTAAAAATGCATAAAGTCGTTTCCAACGCGTAACAATAGGCGCGGTAGAACGCTCTTCGAAAGGGGCAAACACCTGCGCAGCGCAATTTTTGCTTCATACTAAGTCTTATATCGACCTTAGCACATCTTAATGTCAACGCTCTGGGACCAGGTGCATTCGTCTCTAGCTCTCCGAACAACAGACTTCTGGAGGCGTCAGCTAAGGCGGGAGGTAAAACATTCGCTTTAAAAGTAAAAATGCATAAAGTCGTTTCCAACGCGTAACAATAGGCGCGGTAGAACGCTCTTCGAAAGGGGCAAACACCTGCGCAGCGCAATTTTTGCTTCATACTAAGTCTTATATCGACCTTAGCACATCTTAATGTCAACGCTCTGGGACCAGGTGCATTCGTCTCTACCTTTCCGAACAACAGACTTCTGGAGGCGTCAGCTAAGGCGGGAGGTAAAACATTCGCTTTAAAAGTAAAAATGCATAAAGTCGTTTCCAACGCGTAACAATAGGCGCGGTAGAACGCTCTTCGAAAGGGGCAAACACCTGCGCAGCGCAATTTTTGCTTCATACTAAGTCTTATATCGACCTTAGCACATCTTAATGTCAACGCTCTGGGAACAGGTGCATTCGTCTCTACCTTTCCGAACAACAGACTTCTGGAGGCGTCAGCTAAGGCGGGAGGTAAAACATTCGCTTTAAAAGTAAAAATGCATAAAGTCGTTTCCAACGCATAACAATAGGCGCGGTAGAACGCTCTTCGAAAGGGGCAAACACCTGCGCAGCGCAATTTTTGCTTCATACTAAGTCTTATATCGACCTTAGCACATCTTAATGTCAACGCTCTGGGAACAGGTGCATTCGTCTCTAGCTCTCCGAACAACAGACTTCTGGAGGCGTCAGCTAAGGCGGGAGGTAAAACATTCGCTTTAAAAGTAAAAATGCATAAAGTCGTTTCCAACGCGTAACAATAGGCGCGGTAGAACGCTCTTCGAAAGGGGCAAACACCTACGCAGCGCAAGTTTTGCTTCATACTAAGTCTTATATCGACCTTAGCACATCTTAATGTCAACGCTCTGGGAAAAGGTGCATTCGTCTCTAGCTTTCCGAACAGCAGACTTCTGGAAGCGTTACCTAAGGCGGGGGGGGGGGGGTAACGTAGGAACCCACCACGTCGAATGAAGCGAATACTGCGACGTGTTGGCCCCGCCGTTCCCGTCCACGATTCCAAAGTACGAACAGGACTACAGGGGGATTTTTGGAAGTGGTGGACACTGCCTTTTTTTTTTCGTGGCCGAGCTCGGAACCCAGCTCAACCGGGAGCGTACGTGAACGACCCTGCGGAAACTAGTCGTGAGACACGCCGACACTCCGAAATATTATATCGAGAGTGTGCGCAACTACGACCGTGCGGTGATTCACTAGTAAAATAAAAAAAACACTCGCAAACCAAAAACTGTCTTTATTCCCACAAAAACCAATCGTCCGGGTACCATGTGCTCGATTGAATAGTATCGGCACTCAGTGTGTGAAAAGCAAGTCAGGCCGCCGGCGACGCTTCACAGGTGGGAGGGGCTGAGCTTGATACTATTGTAAAAATATTCTCGTGTTTATTATTCTCAAAATGAAATGAGCTCGTGCCGCGTAACGTCCTCTACCGTTGCTCGATCGGGCAATGGGATCCGGAACGTAGAGCGATGTTTGGTGACAGGCGTAGCGAGTCCACCACAGAGCGTTTCCGGTGGAGGAGGCCGACTTAACGGCCAAGAGTACGTAGGTGCTGTCGTGAGCGCCGACGACCGAAGATCCCTTGAGTGGTATGGGGAAGACGACCTTGACCGTCCTGGGCTCGGTGAACTCTATAGGTTCCTCGTCGCGCCCCAGCCGTATCTCGACCACCTCCTTGCACATGGTCACGGTGCTATCTTCTTGGGAATCGTCGTCGACAGTCTTCAAAACTACGTCCGCCCACTTTTCCACCTTCCAGACGTATTCTCGACCGCCGACATCGGTCAGTTGGATCAACTGAAGGTCGCACATTATTTAGATTTTTTCCACCACGGCAGATATTTTGTCGACGAGTCCTGATTCCATTAGAAGACATACACGCACCACGTGGACTCCGCGCACGCCCTGAGTCAGGAGGTGATCTAGCGGAATGACAGCCGCCTTTAGGAAGGAGAAGTGCTCAAACACGCTAATGTGCTCCTTTATATAGTCGGTGTTTTTTTTCACCACGTGACAGAGTTCTGGGAAAGGGACGTACTTGACGGCAACGTCTTTGAGCTCTACCGTCACCACAACCTGCTGCATGTAGGATACGTACTTGAGGTCGGGGTGCTCGGCGCACGCCTTTTGCGCGATTTGTACGAGCGCCTCGACTTTGGCGAGCGGCTGCGTGTCCTTTCGCGTGTGAAGCGACACGACACGCCCCATGCCGCCGACTTCTCCGTTGATCTTGGCGGCGATGCGTTTGAGTCTGTGCGACGAGTTGTCGTTCATGAGCGCGATGCGGAGAATGCCTTCGCCCGATTCCGTTTCGCAGTGATACACCGAGTCCAGTCCGCACTTCTTGACGACGTTTTCGTAGACCTCTAGTTTGGACTTGTTGAGCGTCATAAAGTCCGCGAGCTCCTTGGCACTGAGGGGCTTGTCTCCGTCGAATTTCGTGGCGATAGGCACGTTAATCAGAAACTGGAGACATTCGGTGCTAAAGAGAGCCGAAGCGCCAAATCTTCCGTCAACGCTGCACGTTATGTAGTCGAGTATTTTGTCCAACCCGGAGACGCGCTTGTCTTCCACATCGCAAAGCGTTCGCACCGGCATGTTTTTATATAAATTAAAAACCAATTATGGAGTATGTCGTAGGGCTGCTGGCTTCTCTGCCTGCCGCGTACAATATACTGAACAGGAAATTTAAAGGACTACCCGTATTTGTGTACATATATTCGAAAGAAAACCAGTGCGTTTTTTGGGATAACGTGGGTATGCGGTGGAGCTCTTTAAATAACAGTTTATACCTGATGAGTGACGATTACAGTCCGGACAACCGCGGAACGACCGTCCTACTTTCGCCGGGCGAACTGGAAGTCGTGCACTCGGAGTGGAACAAGGCAGCCGACGCGTACGTCCCTACGCACGAGCAGCATCGCCTTATGCGAGCTCTCGGCTACGAGGAGAAAATCGACGTCGTCTGGAATGGCGGTCAGCGCGTCGTCTACACTTCCATGGACCTGTTTCGAATGCTATACAACAAGGGCGTCTTTATTTGACGTCAAAGTTTGGAAAGTTGAGCGAGCACTTTAACAACCCGTTGAGCAGGCGCCTCGGAAGCCTGGCTCTGTACTCGTAAGGAGTCACGTCCGCCGTCGTCGGTCCGTAAATATGTAGCCACACCGAGTCTCGCTCGTCGCTTTCCGACGCCAATCTTCGGTTGGACGCGACGTCGTGGGGGCTTCTTCTCGCGTCGGGCGCGTACTTTACCATGTCCACCGGTACGTTTCGCGGTTCTAAATAACCCAAATTTCTGTTCATTGCAAACACGACAATCATGTTATCGTCGTGCGAGCGCCGCTTGTACGTTTCGTAATGTTCTCTGCGTACGCATCGTCTGATTCCTTTTCCGTAATTGCCGCATATTGCCTGCCCCGTGCAAAGAGTCGAGCAGTCTCCGTCGTTGACGCAAGACACGTATTCCTTATCGCAATCCATATACTTTTTTTGTTTGAAGAAAAGATGACCTTTAAAATCACTATACTCAAGGCTTCGGAAATGAACGGAGTCTATTTTCTGTGGGCTATGATACTGCTAGCATTTAGCGTTCTGGTTCTTTCGTTCACAATGTGCCGCGTCCTGTTTGCCCAAAGAAGAAAACGGAGACCGAAAAAGGAATTGAGTAAACGGGACAAGCTCGTAAACACCATTAACGACAGCGACTTTTCGGACGACTTGTACGAGAAATTTCTATAAATAAAAATGGACATGTTTAGGAGTGCATTCCTGCCTTCTTCGCGAATCGACAATTACAACAATCCCCACAGCACCACCACGGCCGCAACTTCCCCTTTCAATACGACTGTGCATACAACTACGGCTCCCATGACCACTATTACTACTACTGCTACTACTAGTACTACTACTGCTACTACTAGTAGTAGTACTAGTACGAACCACAGACTAGACACCGTCCCACTGACGACACCCGACCAAAGAAACGTAGCATCTAATGCGACCATAGTCTACAACATGATGCTGGCATATTTCTGGAAAAACACCGACAAGAACAAGCGATCCGACATTTACGACAGTCTCACGCTCCGAAACGCGGTGACTTCCGCGAGCGACCATCGAGCCGGTAGCGAACGTCTCTTTAGAAAACACGTTTACGAGGTTTTGGGCAGAACCTTTCCCTGGATCCTTAGCGTCGATAACGTCCGCGTCTACGTCTCGGACCAGAGATCCGTACTGCCCATCGAGATCCTCATTCCACGCAGGGCGGCCTACACCAACGAGAGCGCAGACTTGGCTTTTGTCGGGCGCGTCCTATACGACCAGTACAAATCGGTGATTGATCCGTACGATCACGTCACGTATTTGGTTAGGAATCACCCCAAGCTCGTGGAACGCTACCCCATGTTCTGGTCCTACGTGTTTCTCAAAAACGTTCCGGCGTACAACGATTACGTGGAAGGCGACTGGAGCGACGAGAAGACAATCTTTTCGAGTCAGACCTATCAGGCGGGCTGGTTGAATGCAGACGCAATAACAATGCTGGCAAGCACAGTCACGAATCTGCCCTTTGGCGGAACTGGCGGCGTCGGCGAAGAGCCCGTAGCCCTGGGCGTGCGCGCCATGTACAACCTGGAGTTATTTAGTTCTGCCTACAACGGAGACTACCTGTTTACGGCCGCCGCCATCCGCAACGCGTACAAGTTTGCCTACGACTCGTGCCTCTACGTTCCGCGCGGCGTGGCCACGGCCGAGCTCCGTTCGCTAAAGAAGAGTGAGGTCCTTCTGGGCGTGCGGCAACCCACCATCTCCGACGTGGTCAACGACATCAACAACGTCAAGACGTCGTCCGTCATGGTCTACCTGGACGGAACCGTGAGAAAGAAGCGCGGCGGCGGCATCGCGAGTGGCGGCGTGGGTTGCCTCAAGGCTTCCGGCCTGCAAGAGGACGTGGTGGAGAAAATTGTCGAGAGCGTCGAGTCGACCGTCAAGACCATACTACCCCGACTGTGCGAGACGATAGGAATTCCGAGCGTGATTGCCAACGCCATGACGGCAACGAAAAAGATTCGGCTACTAGACGCGCTGCGCACCGTGGACAACGTCCTCTTCCAACACAGCGACTGGGAAGAGAGAATAAACAGGGGTCTTGCCGCGATTCCGTCTCTGATCAACAACATAACCGACGAGCCGATCGTCAGCTTTGTGCCGAGCAAAACGGCATACACGCACGTACCCACAGGCAGCACCCTCGAGCTACCCGGCTTTGACAACTCGATTGTGCTCTCCACTCATCTCGATCCCGAAACAAACAAGCGCTTCTGTCCCCTCAAGTTCATTTTACAAGAGCCCTTCCTCTATCTAAACAAGGGGAGCGGGCGTTACTTTACCCACTCGAGTGGAGGTCACCCGATGCCCTTCACCCAGGTAGTGGGATTACGCATACTGTATCACTTTCTCGTCCAATAAAAAAAACACGACCTCCATTATTTGGCGTGACCTTGTGTTATGAGAGTACTTAAGCGTCGCCCTTCTCCACACACAATAAACGTATTGACACCATGGGTATCCGAAACCTTTGGAATACACTCAACGCAGTTTGCAACCGCGCCGTCGAGGAGGAACTGGCACCGTTACTCGAGTCTCAGTTACAGCTCTTGGACGACCCCGGCAGTAACGTCGAGACGGCCACGAACCTCGTTTTGCGGACGTATTTTTCGCCTACGCCGTCTGCGCGTCACTTCGACTATGAGAGCGTGACGTCCTCGTTCGTGATCGGAGAGTCGGCGCGCATTCAAGTCGTCGTCGACGGTAACATTTTTCTACACCACTGCAAGCACTCGCTGACGGACCACCATCTCAAGACGTTTGCGGACAAGATCGATGCCGCACGAGCGATCGCCGACCGAGAGGAACGAGAGCGAGCGTGGGAAGCCTTGAACCTCGAGATTATCAAACACTACGTTCGCGAGACCAACGGAGATCTGGTTGGCGATTACGTCGAAGACTATATCGAAGACGACGCGTTTGTTCTTCGAGATTTGGACTGGGACAAGGAGTACGAGGCGAGACCGGGCGAACGCTGCATCCGATACGACGCCTTCTTCACGACGGTGTTTCATTGCATATCTAGGACGGTCAAGAGGGTCGTCAAGGGGCTGTCCCTAAACAGGCGTGTGGAAGTTGACGTGGTGGTGGTGTTTGACGGAATGTCGCCGACGGTAAAGTGGCCCGAGCAGTACAAGCGTCGCAGTAGAGAGCTGACCAACGTCATCAAAAACTCGTCTGGCGAGGACACCAAGCGAGTTCGGACCATCGAAAATTCGAGACTGCAGTCTGTCCTGAACGGAAGGCTCAAAAACTTGGCACGCTACGGCAAAGACGCCATGGCCACAATCTGCCGATTGACCGCGGCCTCGGACGTGATGCAGCACGTCAGGGAATATGCCACGCTTCTCGAGAACCCACTGTACGCCAACGAGGTGATTGACGGCTACTCGAACGAGTCGGCTGCAGCGTACCAACTCTCGTCCTTTACGATCCTGCCGCCGTTCTACGTGGGGGAAGGCGACGTCAAGGTCGTGGACTCTTTAATGTGTCCGCCGCCAAACGACGAGCGCTGGGACGTGTCCGTCGTTGTCACCGACGATTCGGACATTCTCCTCGGGGTAGCTGCGGTCGTGGAAAAGATACCCTCGCGAGACGTCTACGTGTATTCGGCCCGCCAGTACAGCGAGAGCAAGAAGCGACAGGACGAACACAGGTTTGAGTTTGGCGGCGTGCAACACGCCGTGTCTCTGTTGGACAGGTCTCTTCCCAGTCGTCAGGCGGGTTACTACCACATCAAGGACGATTTCTTTACTCGCGCTGTACGCGTCAGTAGCTCCGATCTTCACCCGCTGTCGTTTGTGGTGCCAATCTTGCTGTACGGCGGCTACGAGATGCTCCCGTTTATGATAAGCTCATCTAAAAAGGTGGACGGCAAGAAGGTGGACCTGTTTCGCGCAATGATGAACGCCGCAACGAAGGAGACTAGCTTCTTTGACATTTTACTGGCGGCGGTCGATGCCGCGGCACCTATGGAAGGGTCCACTACGCGGAGGCGAGCGGCCGCAATGTCCAAGGACTGGCCCAAGGCGAACGAGCGTCGGCAGAAAGTAGAGGAGATTGTCACGAAATACCTGAAGCTGCTTCAGTACACCGCGCTCTACGCCACGCAGCAGGACCGGCTAGCGTGGTACGTAAAGCCCGTAGAGTTTGTGTACGAAGACCGCGTGGTAGAGAGGGACGCGACAACAAACGCTTTCGTCACGCGACCGATCACGACCATGGGGCAGAACAAGGCGTGCCGCGTGAGTCTCGCCGACGTTGCGAGCGTCATAAGGGCCCTAAAGGCCAGCGACGCGTTGGAATCTGCGGTGGACATACGAGCTTACGTTATCGAATCTAGCGGCGAACACCTTGCGGTTTCCAGCGCCATCAAGGCGCTTTCGGCGCTCTACATGATGGGTGCTATGGAGTTTGATGACGACTACGACAATTGGTCGGACGTGGAAGCCCTTGCTGCCGTCTACAAGTGGTACGAGACCCGCTGTCTGTGTCCCTGCATCAAGACGATGGATCTACGACGCGTCTTGTGCATCTTTAGACAGAGCAGCGACTGGTCTCGCACGTTCACCACTAGCCTCATCAGACGGGCCTATAAGAAGAACAAGCGGCGACTGAGCAACCTCCGATTTCCTATTTTCGACGCCATTTACAACGACATGTTGTGAATAAAAGAACGTTTGTTTGGACACACACACACACACAGACGCACACACATAGAGACACAGATGTATAGCAGCGTGCAAGCTAGCGTAAGCGTTTATTTTAGGCAAAGCAGACAAACACAAGCGAAAGCGAGTCACTTCTTGTAATACGACACTTTGTAAATGCCATAGTCGTTGGTGGACGTAATGTTTGACTTTGTAACATCTTTTAATATCTGCAATTTTTGTATGGTGATGTAGTAGAAACAGTCGACGAGCCTCGAGACGACCAGATTGTGTAGACACATCCAATGCTTCTCGCAATAAAGGCGATCTGACACGTACTGTCCGTCTTCCTTGGGTTTGATTTTGGCCACGAGCGCCGGTAGAGAGGTGGTCACCTCGTAGGTGCCGTGGTACGTGACTGGAATCACGTCGAAGAAGGATTCTTGTTCTTCCAAGGGATTGAAAGTGTAATCGAGTGGCAAAGTGGTCGTCTTGTCGTTTACATAGCTTTGCAGAACGTGGTGGAGAAAGGGTAGAATTGCATGCACGTTGTGATGCGCCGACGAGTGACGGACGTAGAGGTAGACGTAGTGCTTGGTGCATATTACGTCGTGCACCTTGAGATCGCGCAGCACGTTGATGAAGTTTATACAGTCCACCACCACTCGGTTGGCGTCCTTGTCCCTGTATGAAAAGACGAGTAGATAGTGGGACGACGAGCTGTCTTTCTGACAACACTCTGCTCCCTCTACGACCGATGGGACGTTGTTTTGAATAAAGAAATTTGCGATAGCGATCCAGATTTTATAGGGTATCGACACCGAAAGGTCCAGTTCGCAATGGAGATAGTCTCGCAGGGTCCTCATTTTTTGTTGCGAAAAGATATCGACGAACGTGACCTGTTTCAACATTTTACTCCCTCGATCGTTCAAATCAGTCAACGAACCTTTTTGTTAATGTATATGGGGGCGTTGGCGGTTTTTTATTTCAAATGCATACGGGCACGTTGCTGTCGTCGTCCTTGTTGCGAGGCGTGGACGTGGATGGATTGGAGAGTAGCGGCGCCATCATCGTGGAGGCGTCTTCCATGGTTTTACGGAGCTTGTCTCGCATCGAGTTGGACAACAGGTCGTCGCTGTCACATATCAGTCTGTTGAGAAACTTTGTTTCGACCGGAACGATGACTTCCACGTCGTCGGCCACGGACCACCTACAACGGGCTAGGAAGAGGCGCAAGGCCGTCGCCGAAACAAACTGCCCCCTAAACAGGTTGTAGCAATTAGACACGGAGGCAAAAGCCTTGAGTAGTTCCTTCTCGAGAAATTTCTTGTTGATGACGCTAATCTCGGTCTCGTCCTCGATAAAGAGCTTGATGAACATGTTCAAAAAGTCGGCTAGTACGCGTTGGTCCACCTCGCACGTGGATATGGCCGCCATGGCGCACTTCGCTCCGTTGGCGTCGCGCGTAGTGTGCATGGCAGTAGACATGGACGTGCACCACGAGATGATGGACGACGACACGCTAGGCGAGATGTGGTGTTCCAGATAGTTGGGCGACTGGACCCAGAGTAGAAAGTCGTTAAAGAAGCGCGAGTCGTACAGGTAGGTGTTTTCGCCGCGGCAGCTCCTGCAGAAACGCGTGTGATAAAACAGGTTGGTGGCCATCCGAAATAGCGCCGTGTTTGAGTAGGTGGCAATTTCTTCCTGGCGCGGAGTGGGTATGCCCTTGGTCATCTTGAGGCACTGTAAGGTGGCCCCAAACATGTCCGAGTCCATCATTTCAAAGTTTAGGCACTGTAGAAACAGGCCGAGGTTACGGGGCGAGACGCAACAGGCCTGGCTGTAAAATTTGTTGAGCTCCTGCGTGCCCTGGTCCGACTGTTTGTGCACTTCGACGAAGCGAGAGTCAACGCGCCCGTTGCTCATGCACTGTTCTATGATGGAGGCGATGTTAAGGACCGACACCTCGGTGGCCGGCGCCTTCTTCTTCTGCAGGGCTAGCACGTAGTGGTTGGTCCACGGCACGGGGATCGTGTCGGAACTCTTCATGATGAGCTCGTTGTGGTGACGCAGCGTCGTAGAGATGGCCGGATCGATGATGTTGACGTCGTCCGTGACCCGCTCGGCCGGCATGACGGTCCGGAGCGTCATGTAGTCGGTGTCGCAGCGGTACACTCCGTTCTCGACGTTACTCGTGTACAACCTGTTGCTCTCTTCGACCAGGAGGTTGATGACGTCCTGTGGCTTGTTGTTTTGCGAAAACTTTACGCGAATGGCCCCGACAATGTTTTCGTTGACGGTGTGTGGCTGCGTGATCCTGTGCACGAGGCTGAGACCGTTGGCCACGTCGAGCCAGTTGTGGCCCATGGCGCTCTCAAACTGAAAGATGGGGTTGCACTTTACGCGCACCGCCGCGTAGTTGCACAGGGATACTAGCATGACCGCCGTAATCTTGGCTGCCGTCCTTGCGCCCACCGCCATACCGCGAGTCGCCTCGCGCGCATGGGAAAAGATCTCTTCGATGTAGAGGAGTAGCAGGCGCAGAATGGCAGTAGCGTACGCGTCCACGTACGGCTTCAGATCCCTGATGACGCGCTGAGTGGTCGACGAGGAAGAGGTTTTCCTAAGTATGTTGAGACTGTTTCGTACGTATTCGATTCCCATTACGCAGTGAAATACTGTAGTGTTATTCAGGAGCGTTTGGATGGCCATCTGATCCATGTCGACCGTCATCAGTATGTTACTACCGAGCTCGAAAACGCGAAAGAGCATCTTTGCAACCGGTTCCACATCGTCGTTGGTCAGGAGCGTCGCGCGCGCCTTGGTAATGTGCTGCATGAGTTTCTTGGACGAGTAGCCGAGTAAGGTCGACGTGTCGTTTGGGAGCGTGGGCACGTATTTACCGCCAGTTTTCATGTACGACACGTTTCGATTTTCCTGCTGTTCGAATACGGGTAATAAAATATCGGTGACGTCTCCGTGATTCACCGAGTGTTGACATCGTCCCTTTTTCAACAGGTCTAAAAAATTTTCTGCGACAGACATTTTTATAATAAACAAAATTGCTACCGCCTATGGGAGGTCGACTCCGCTCCCAGTCGAGGTCAACCTAGATATGGAGAGAATATATATTGCGCACCGAGTAGAGAGCTCCTCTCATTATCGTCGCTATGGCGCACCTCGTTACGGATCCCATAAGCAAGGAAGTCGTGCGTCGCTTCAAGACGTTCGCCGAATGGCGACTTCGCACCAGAGCCACGCCTCGAGACTTTGCCTATGCCGGCCTAGAATATTGCGCTGACCGGAAACACATCTACTGTCGGCACTGCAAATTTCAAGTCGCCGAACAGGACTGGGAGACGCTCACGTTTCACCCGATGGACCTTCACCGCCGAATGCCGTGCAAGTTTCTCGAGCAGTACAGGGACCCGCGGCTGAACGTAGCAAAGGTCGTGTCCGTCTTGCCGAGCTACTCTCACCCGGTCTACAAGAGATACGTCGACGAGAACATTCGAGCCAAGACCTTTCACGATGTTCGAGGCCCTGCGTTCGCCAAGGCCGGCTTTTTCTGCTCGCACGACGACGAGCAGGGCTACCTCTCCCGCGAACAGATAGTGACCCGCATAATCGTTTGTTTCTACTGCGGGGTGCAAGTATTTTCGATCCTCGACTGCGAAGAAGACGATCCGTGGCTGCTACACGCCCGCAGGTCCCCCAATTGCGTGTTTCTACGAGTGAACAAGACCTATTACTACGTGCACGATGCAGTCGAAAAGTTTTACAGGAGCGAGATGTACTGGGCGTCTCACTTTCCCGAGATCGACGATCTCGTCAAGGACCCAAAGTTCCGCAACAGGACTATGAGTACTCTGTACACGGCCAACCTGACGCATCCCTTGAACGTATCGGCGATGGTGAGTGCCATTCGGAGCAGCAAGGCGACTCCGTTGGGCAGTCACGCTCTGTTTGAGCCAGTGAACGCCCTTCCTTCGTTCGATCACAAGGCTATCGGTAGGTGGGGTAACTTTGTGATAGATAGCGCGATCAGTGATACGCACTATTCCGCTATAAAGTCACGAGACGAATCAACTAAGAGGTGCATCGTATGCATGAAGGCTCCGGCTAACATTGCCTACTTGCCGTGCGGACACTGCTTGTCGTGTTTCGACTGCACCATATTATTCAAACATTGCAAGGCCTGTAGACTCAAAATCGACTTTATTTGTAGAGTCTACTTCGCTTAAGAACATGTCTTTCTACTGGAGACTGTTCGACCACGACCCGACTGTGGCCAAGGTGATGTCCGACTTTAAAACTTTTGCGACTGGGCCTTTGCGCAACAGTACCCCCACACCCAAGGACTTTGCCATGGCAGGACTCGCCTACGATCCGGAGAAGCGGATTCTCAGCTGCTCGATGTGCCAGCAAAAGACTCAACTCTCTACTATCGTGGCCTCGGACGAAACACTTCCCCAAGGACTGCACGAATCCGACTGTGACGCACCGCTACGCACGCTGAGTCCAGACGTCTCGGCGGTGGTGACCGAACAAGCGCTTGCCTTTAGGCCCGAGTTTCAGACTTACACTGCGAGGTTCGCCTCCTTCGACGCTCGGCCGAAAGAAGAAGACGTCTTTGACGTGGATTACATGGCATCTGCGGGATTTTATTACCTGACCGATCGGACCGTGGAATGCTTTTGTTGCGGACTTCGGTTGCTTTCGTGGGAAGCCGACTACGACGACCCAGTCGAGGAACACGCCAAGTACAACCCTCGCTGCCCCTATCTTCGATTGTGCGCGAGCGTAACCTACACCAAGGAGGTGTCCGACGTGTATAGAAATAGCGATTTATTTTGGTTGCTAGAATATACCAAGGACATTGAGTTTGTCTCAAACAAATACAGCCTAGACTTTATAACGGCATTGGCCACTTCCAAGTTTGATCTTTCCTGTCCGAATAAGCTAAAGTCCTTTCTCGAAAACAGCGATTCGTTTTCGGCGGCGAGCGTAGGACGTCCGTATCCCACGCGCATCGACAAGACGAGCATCTCCATGAAGCGGTCCGATCCGTCCACGACGATTTGCGTCGTCTGCATGAACTGTCCGGTGTGTATAGTTACTTTGCCCTGTGCCCACGCCGCGTTATGTTTAAATTGTCTATTTCCCATGATTTACAATTCGAGAGAGCAATTTGTGTGTTGCCTTTGTAAATCTGTAGTGAGTGGAATGTATCGAATTCATTAAATAAACTATTTGTACTGGCACTAGTGTAGTGTGCATGCAAAAGAACGATTCGTGACTCAAAAATATAATCACGCGAAATATTTATTTTAAAGCATAACTTATTCGTCTTCTTCGCCAATTGAGTCTTCTCCTTCGTCGTAGTTGAAGGTGTTTAGGACGATTGGACCCAGCATTCTGTCGTCGTCCGATTCGAGATATTCGTCGGCGTCACTGTCGTAGTCGTCACTGTAGCCGTCGTCACCGTCACCGTCGTCACTGTCGAGGTCTTGGTACTCGATGTCACCCACAACACCGTCCACACCTTCGATAACGTCTAGGTCGGTTGACGCAATGTTTCTTAGTGACGGAGGCACTGTGCTAGAAGTACAGAAAGTGTATTCACCAAGGTAGACGTCCTTGTTGGGGACGTCTCTAGCGGTGAGTAGGATGGCCGTCAGTCTTCGATGCACGTTGAGAAATTAGTGAAGCGTTTCTCGGCGTATAAATCCGAGTCCGGTCATGCAGAGGCTCCGTATGCCAACGTCGATGATCCTCTTTTCTGCGAGATACATCAAGGCTTCGTCGTCTAGGTGATAGCACGATCCCATCTGCAAGTGAGTCAAATTAGGTACACCGTCCGCTAAGCACTTTACAGAGTCGTTGGTCAAGCCGGGTGCGTGACGTAGGAGCAAAGTCTTGATGTTCGGGTAGAAACGAACCAAATCACTGACGTGGCGGTCTCGCAGCATTGGATAGTGCACCAACTCCAAGAATGTGATGTGCGTAGGAAAGCTTCTTAATATTGAAATTTCTGTATACGCACAGTGAATTTGCCCTTCCACGTTGTCCCAAGCGTAGCCCTCTTCTTCGTGGTATATACTAAGCACCACTGTTTTCCAATCCACCACGCTTGACACTCTGGACTGAGCGAACACTTGTACGCAGGTGTCGGCCAGCGGGAGAGATGGGGACCTGTCTAGTCGAGCCATTGTCGCTTTGGGTTATGGGGTAGTCGTAGCGTCGTGTGCGAGTATATATATATATACCCTCACTCGCTATCTGAAAACGGAGATAACGTTTCGGTACAAAAAACAAAATCGTACATTTCCTGACTCAACTGATTCGAAGCGCAAAAGACAAAGTGCGTCACGTTATCTTTAGAGGCGAAGAGTTCCGTCGTTATCACCAAGATAGCGTATATAGATTCGTTGTTGTGCAATATCACTCGAAGGACAGCTCGACTGGCGTTTCTTATTCCAGTCAGACACAAACTCTTGAGTCGACGCAAAGGAGCCAGATGAATCAATCCCTCGTTCCTGATACGGCCACCGTTGTTGCTGATTTGAAGATGTTCGAGAGATTGAGCGTAGGTCGCCAAGTATTGTAGAGCAGAGTTTGACAATAGGGGGGCGTTCCTCAGAAGTATGGTCTTCAGGTGCGTATACGTACAAACAATGTACAACAATTGTGCGACCTCCAAGGTCGGATAGTCGACAAGGTCCAAAACGGTCAGAGCGTTCGCGGACACATGAGAAAGTTTACAAATTTCGGAGAACAGGACGACCCTCTCTCGTTCAAACTCTTCCTCATTTGAGTCTTCCGAATAAACGTTGGCCACTACTCTGCTCCAGTCGAAGGTTCGCGATTGATCAAACTTGGTGGCCTCGCGAAACACTTTGGACACGCTGGATGCTACTCCGGTCATGTTCTACGTTTGTCGACGCGCTTCGGCAGGCGCGCGTATATATACGTACGTTTTGTGTATGTAGAAAAATAAAGCCTCTCGAATGATTGTTTGTTTATTTCAAAAAAGACACGTACTAGACGTTGCGCAAAGCTCGCATAATGTGATCGCTTTCGGTGTAGTATCTCTTGTACTTGTAGCGCCTGATCTCGTCACTGACGTCGTCGTCACCGTCGTCACCGTCTTCAGCGTCGTCGTCGCTATCCACGTTGCGCTCAGCGTAGTCGTCGTCCGAATTTCCGTGAAACTTGGGCTCATTATTATTATTATTATTTGTCTCGTACACCGTCCGTCTGGTACGCAGAGTCGATTTGTAGCGGCCTCCGCCGGTCGAATGGAAGAAGCTATCCGTGGACGGACCCAGCGGTCTCTTTTCCCAGTCGTCCACGATCCTGTAGTTGGGGTGATTGGAAACGCGATACTTGAATTCCTTTCGCACGTTGTCGCGCGCGTTTGGACGAAACTTTGCACCAGACTGTCGGTGCACGATGTTGTCGGAATAATACGTGTCGTGCGTGGGCAAGTTTGTAAAGTCGCCGTTTATTGTCCTATACAACTCGCCTAGCTCGACCATCTCGTAGGCCACGACTATGGTTTCCAGAAAGGACGGCGGTGGGTCGCGAATCACGTCGATCCACTGCCCCACCTTGATCGAGCGGCTGGTGACCACGTCGTGAAACTTGCTAGATATCTTGTCAATGTTTACGTTCACCAAGACTCCCGAAACGTAGGGCGAATGATTATCTCCGGTGGTCCTACCGACTTTGGTTTCCAACAGGGCTGCGCCGTCGCTTCTCGCTTTAAACACGGGATAGAACGAGTTAGATCGAATAGCCTTGGCCGTTTCGGCGTACTCCCTTCCGCACATGACGTCGCCCTTCTTGTTACGCACGGGCACTATCGAGTACATGTCATTCAACACGTGAACTGGAAATTGACTGACGAAAATTGGGGCGCTGCGCTTGTGCATCTTAAAGACCTGAAAGTCTCTGATCACGTCGTTGGCACGCTTTATGAGACGGTTCTTGTCCGACCGCAACCCCTCGTGAGCGCTCGTGAGAAACCTGAGCAGGCTCGGCGGGAGTTGGTCGAAGGAATAATCCACGCGCACTTGATACATTTTTTTATTACACGGGATACATGTACTTGGAGTCGCTGCTGGCGTTTCTGGACATTGTTCGCCTACCGACACTGACGCTGCGACCGAGTCGGCCTCGGTTGATGAAAATGCTACGGCTCCTCCTGTTGCCGACGCTGCGACTCCTCTTCCTTCCTCTTCTTCGACCCGAGGAGAGGACGCTCCTACTCCTACTCCTCCGCCGCGCGACGCTTCCGCTCCAGCTCCTCCGCCGCGCGACGCTTCCGCTCCTGCTCCTAGTCCTCCGCCGCGCGACGCTCTTGCTACGACTCCTCCTCGTTCTTTGACTCGATGGTCGAATCTTGTCGAGGATCGCGTGAGTTATCAGCGCGTGCCTGGCTCGATTGATCGGACATGACGCCGGCAGTCGGTGTTTGCGAGCAAAGGCCTGAATTAGTTTCCCTAATAAAAGTTTCAGGTAGGTTGGACTCTGTCCTCGTTTAACCCGCATGGAGCCGAGAATGCGCCTTTGATCTTCCTTGGTGAAATGTTCGAGGCGATACGGCTTTCTCGTATCGAGTCTACGACCGTTCCTGTTGCATCTCGAACACTTTGTTCTGGCGGTTCGTTTCGAGAAACCGCACTTGGAACATTTGACCATTTTTATTTGCTCGTTAAAAGCCATGCCTCTCAACAGAGCCTCGACATTTTCTGGAACGCGCGTCGGAAGACGCTCTTTGTTCTTGAGTTTGTTCACGTAAGAAGAGACCTTGACGGCGATGGCGTTTTCGCGAAACGTTGTCGAAAGCGGGTGCTTGGTGACAGAGTTGTGCGTGGCGACTCCCTTTTCAAAGTGTTCGCGGACGTCGCGGGGTATCTCTCTAAACTTGTAGCGTTTGGCCGGAACGTTTGTCGGGTACTGCGATATGTCGTACTGACGCTGCTCACAGTATTGTACGATCGCCTTTCTCAGAAGAAGGTTATTTAGCTGAGTCTTCAATTTCGGATTAGGAGTAAAGGACTTCTCAATTTCCAATCGCACGTCTGTCGGTAGACTACTAATGTCCGGGACTTTTGTCAGGGAATAAAATCCCTCACCCGTCTTCTTTGTCCGGCAGGCGCCGGTCCGTCGACGCTTATTCTTCATTCTCTCGAAACGAACGAACGTGGATATGTTTTCAAACAGAGCGTCTCATAGGGCTCTCGTAGGTTTTTTTTGCTCGTCGTCCATGATCATTCGGATGGCCGTTTGAATCCGCAAGTATCGCAACACGTCGCCCGTGTACAGGTGTTGATATGGTTTATAAACGACGGCAGTGCGTTCCCAAATGTCTTCACCAATCACAAAGTCCTCGATGAATTTTCTCAATATTTTTTTTCTGCGAGTCCGATTCCATCATTTTTATAATTGTAGTATCGAGGGCCCTCCCTCGTAATCCATCACCGCATCACACAACGCTCGAGCGTTCAAGTCGCGATCTCTGGACAGTTCCTCGGCCAGGCTCGGTTCTCGTCCATACTTTTCTTTAAATTCGACTCGCCACTGCCGCTTGCAGATTTGCTTCTCCACGATGTCGACCCGTTCGTAGCACTCGACATCGATTTTGTTGTCTTTCAACACGACGTTCATGACCCTGTAGTCGTCTCGGCGCAGCACAAAATTTATAAACTCGATCACGTTGCGAAAGGCCACGTCCACCCTGGTCATGCGCTTAACTGCCACGTGCGCCTTGTACAGGAATTCGCGTTGGCGCACCGCGCCGAGTTCCTCAAAGGCGCGTTCGAGTTTGTAGGCAAAATCCTGATCTACCGTGTAATGGTTTAAGGTCTCGATCGTCATAGGGCCCAAGATTTCTCTAAACTGTCGCCTGATGGCTTCCACCTTGTCCGCGTTACTTTCGGCCAGTTCAAAATTTTATTGCGGTACGTGAAACGGCGTCACGCCGGAATACCTGGGGGTTTCTATAGCGCTCGATGCCGGTGACTCCATCATTCCGTATTCTTCGTTTGTAAACAACATTGCGCGGTCGGAGGCGTCGTCCAATACCGAGTCCCTTTTCTTTCTAGCTGCGGGACGGGTAGGCGACGAAACGGGTGGTGGAGACGCAGACGACGACGAGGCGCTATAACTATCGAGTACCAGATACTCGGCGTCTTCGTCATTAGAGGATATGGGTGGTGGTGGTGGTGGTGTTTGAGCTGCCCTCGCGGGTGGCGCTTGGGGTGGTGGTGGTGGTGGTTTTTGAGCTGCCCTCGCGGGTGGCGCTTTTGCCGGTGGTGGCGGTGGCGGTGGTGGTGGTGTTTGAGCTGCCCTCACGGGTGGTGCTCGGTGGGGTGGCGGTGGTGTTTGATCTGTCGTCACGGGCGGTGCTTGGGGAGCTTGTGGCGGATGTAATGGGCATATGCAATTACAGTATCTACCGGAATGAAAAGACGGACAAGGATACTTGGGATTGTTTATTATAATCTGAGGAATGACATAACCTTTGTCCAAGAGTCGCTTTATCGTCGGGTGTAAATTACGTTCGTGTTCCGGATCGAGAATGGTTCTCAGTCCTCTACGCGTCATGTTGCGTTCGCCAATCTCTATTACGCCGCCGACGCGAACTCTATTGCGATCGTCCACAAATTCCTCGTACTCGACGACCGGTAGTTGTCCCGCCTGCTGCTGTTCTTCTCCTCGATGTACGAGTATGGGATAGGACATGTCGCCTGCCTGGGCCCTACCGACCGCCAACGTGTTGGATTTACCGGCACCGCGGCCTCCCCTACTACCTCGCCGAGCTCTGGGTGGCATTTTTTATTTGACCGCTACGATGTGTGCATTGTACCTATCTAGCAAGTCGCGTATCTTGACGTACAATTTGGAATGACCGGTGGTATTTTTCCCGTACACCAAACTCAGGTAGGACGTAAGGGTTCGTTCCAGGAGGGTGCAGTTAAAGACGTTTTCGTCCAAACCGGTCAGGTCGGAGGCTATTCGCTTGGCCACGTTGCTCGGCTCGATTTTTATGTCTCTGCCGTACACGGCCACGTCTTTGCTCAACAGAGTGCCCACGCATTTGTCGCTCAACTTGGTGAAGGCTCCGTTGGCGAGGACAAAGTTGTAAAGCGGCTCGTACGTGCCCATTGGTTCCGAAGGGTCGGCAGGAACGACGCCGCTGAGGTCTCTGTAGGCCAAAGCCATGCAGGCCAATTTAAGCGTGTCCAGGAGGAGCTCCACGCGGTTGTTGTCGCCCAGTAGATAGTTTTTTACGTACGCGTTCAGGAAGGTAGGTCGCGGGTAGTCGTACGGCGCGTACACGTACGTCATACAGTCCCTGACCATGTCTTCGACGTTCCCCGCCTCGCCAAAGTCGAACGCCGATCGAAAGTAGCTTTCGAGGACGGTATAGGTGGCCTTCTCCACGCTCTTTAGGATGTTGGAGCACAGGCGCATCTGGCCTCCGGTGCACACGTCGATGTAGGTCTGGCTAACCGTTACGTCGGTCGAGTAGAGTAGATAGTGAGCCATGATCATGGCCCAGTCTTCGGCCACCATGGGGTTCCAGTCGCGGGCCGCCAGCGGATCTAGTACCTTGTCGTTAGTACCGTAGTACAGAGTCAGGATGCCGTTGATTTGCACCTGGCTACCAATGTACTCCACCTTTCGAAAGACGGGAAAGAAGCTCTTGAGGTACTCGCCCAGCGACTTTTCGCTCGTGTACCAATCGTAGACCAGTCTCTCGTCGTAACCGGCGTCCAAGACGATCTCACCAAACTCGTTGATGCCTTCCGTCCTGTCTACCGTCCGTTAGTTCTGCATCGACGTAAACACGAACTTGTTCTTGAAGGTGCTGTCGTTGGGCGTGCACGAGTGCTTCGGGATGCCACTCTCTTCGTGAGAGACCCACATGAGCGTCAGGTACTTTGCGACGACGGCGCAAAACACTTCGTACACGTAGCCCTTGATGGAAGCAAACGAGTAGACGGCGTCCTCGCTCAGGTGCATGTGGGGGGCACCCGCTTTGCGCACAATGTTGTGGATGCAGGGCAGGGCCTCTTCTGGGTTTGTTTCCACCGCGTTCTTCAGCGTGTTCACTATGCTCGAACTGACAGACACGTCAGGGATCGGAACGTGCAGACTGTACGGGAGTCCCATCGGATCGTCCATCTCGAGATTCGAAAAGAGGTTGCATTTCACCAGACACGCGTTATACGCGGCCAGCACTTTGCAAACGTAGAGCAAATAGCCGCGCAGAGCGCACGCTTTGCCGTCTCGTTCGGAACGGAGCCCGAGGTAACCGTTTATTCCGTCGTACATGCTGCACTTTGCGTTACCGAACACGATCGGAAGACGAAGCTTGACGGGCACCCTCGTCGGCCCGCCTGCGCCCAGATCGTCGAGCAGCGCGGAACGTCCGCCCGACGTCAGAACGCTCTTGAAGGGAAAGCTCCACTCGTCGTTGTAGTCGTAGAGCCACTTTATAGCGGCAAACACCCTGATCCACCCCCAGGCAGACGTCGTGGTCTTGACGTCCAGTGGCGAGACACGCGAGTCTTCTCCGGCATGCCTGGCGAGCGGAAGGTGCGGAAACAGGGTCACGTTGAGCACGTCTCGTTGCGTTCGCGTGACGAGCCGCATGAAATTCACTTTGGGAAGATACTCGTACTTGTGCAGAAAGGCGCACCACGAGAAGGGCATGTCGCAGTTTGCGCAAACGAGGGTGCCCGCCGTCTGCGTGACCTTGTTAAAGTAGCAGTAGAGACAGGCCACCGGGTGCAGACAAGGGTAGGCAAACACCGTGGCGTCATACTTTCCGTCGCAAAATACGCACGTGTGCCAGTCTCCCTCGCCGCCGATGTGCGAGCTCCAGTGCCAGTTTGAGTCTTTGGAAATTTTGGACAGGTGATTCATCGTGTCCGTTATCATGTCCATCTCCCTGATGGTACCGTCGTAGACGACGGGGTGCGGGTCGTCTTCGCTGTAGCCGAGAAACTCGCCACCGCCACCTTGCACGATCCTTGGGTTGTTGTCGGACACAAAGGCGACGAGCTGCTTGATGCGGTCCGTCTCCCGATTGGAACGACGTATGCCTTGCGCGTGTTTCTGTATGGCGTTGGGCAGGTAGGCGCCAACGCCTGTGTAATTGCGGTCCTCGTACGTCATGCATGTGAAACACAGTTTGGAGCCCGAGTTGTGACGGGCGGTGACCGGCGCGTAGAGGCAGCGGTTGCAAGACGCGGGCCATTCCACGACGGTGGGCACGTAGGCCAGATACAACTTCTTGTCTATCACGTTGTACTCGGCCGGAATTCTGTTGAGGACCTTTCGCACGAGGGCCTTCATGTTTTTTCTGGCGTAGTCAATCATCTCGTAGTTGTACTGAGCGGCGTCTCGTATCTGCGTCGACAATGGGCAGTGCGGCGTGTAGTTTGAAATGGGCAGGCGAAATAGTTCTTCCGATGCCTCGACGTCGCGCTGATCGCAGCGCTGATTGCCCTTTTGCAGCTCCACGAGCATCGATTCCATGTACGGGTTCGGATAGGTAGCGTGCATGTTTAGGTTGCTCACGTCTTTGCGAATGGACGGTTCTTCGGATTCCGGGTCTACCGCCACCGTCTTTACGCTGCACGACATCCTGTTGGTGTCGTCTTCGTCGACGCCTTCGGGATAGTGAATGTATGCCGTGGTCGTCATGCCTCGCGAGGTTTGATGGTGGCGGCGGCAGACAATATTTTTAAATATGCAGAAAGAACGCTCTTTGTAAAGATGCCGTCCGTGCTTTGCAGTTGCGAATCTATCGAGATTAGCAGTTTGGACACGAAATTACGCACGCACGTCTCCAGACGCGGCTGGTACTTTGTCGATACCCCATCGTTTGGCGACTGCGGTGCCCTGACGAGGAGGCGGTCTAGACTAAAGTTGTCTAGGTAAGACTCGAGGTGCGCGATGGTTCCGTCGCAGACGCTCTCCAAGTCATCTATTCGCTTTCTGAAATCGTTTATTTCTTTCCTATAAAGTTCCAAGTCTCGGTCTTGGCGCAGAACGTCGGATACATTGAAGGTTTTATTTCCCAATCGCACGTAGTCCTCTACGAAAGGCGCAATCGCACCTTCCTCGTCAGCCAAGTAGGCTTCGCGGCGTTCCAACTTTACCGGGATCCATTCGTCGTTCTCGTCGTCGACGACCATACTACTTCTCTGCCTCTTAGCGGACAGTGTCTCGAGATAGCGTCGATGTAGCAGGTCCCTCGCCCTAATCAGGTTGTTGTACATCATAGTTTCTCCGACTGACACGGGCGCGTCCACCTTGCGAGCCAGGATCTGAAGGGCGTCGATAATTTTTTGAGGAGACAACGAAGCGTCGGGGTGTGCCTCGGCAAAGTCCAGAATCTCCTGGACCACGCGCAGCGAATCGTCCCCCTCGTTTCGCAGGCGAACGGCCTCGACGTGCCTCTTGATGTAGTCCAGGAGAGCGTGTTTGTACAAGTTTTCTCTGTTTACGGGACACGTCATTTTTTTTTCCTCTCTATCAACAGACCTCGAATATGGCCCGGATGTCGTAGCGTAGCTTCTTGCTGCCTCGAACGCTGTCGGAGGAGTCGACGGCGTACTGCCTCTGTCCCAGCCGACTTCCTCGAACAAAGTTCATTTCCAAGTCGGACAGGTTCAGGGCCGGAGGCAGCGTCGCGTGATCCGGGTAGAAATCGCCGACTCCTTCACCGCTCCTCCTCCTGAGAAACTTCCAATAGGTCTTGTTGTAAATGGACGCGTCGCCGCTGTCGTAGACGGCGTACTCGTTGAGTCTACCGTCCGCCACGCATCTCACCTCGTGGCGCACGACTGTGTTTACGTCCACGTCTCGAATGTCCGTCGAGTACGAGGCGTCTCCGTTGGTCAGGTAGAGGCTGTAGTCTCTAAAATTGCCCACGACGTTCTTGCCGTACTGCATGCACTTGCGCAGGTTCTCGTCCTTTTCCAGCTCGGACGCAAAGCCTAGGATGCTACCAGAGATGTACGCGTTGCCCAGAAACCACCAGCTAGGTACCGCCCCTTTTGACGTGAGAACGCGGAGCGGAGTGGTGAACGTGTTTCTGTCCGAGTACGAGAGGCCTCGCTTCACTTCGTTCAGGGTGTTTATCACGCTCCAGACAGAAAAGATGCCGTTCAAAAGGCAAAACTCGGCTCCGTGCTGTCCGCGCTTGGATATTGGCCCGCCGGCGATCCGGCCAAAGACTTGGGCGTTCATGGTCCTGTAGCCAATCTCAAACACGTACGCCATGTTATGTTCGTGCGTGCCGACTATAACGGGAACCGGCTCGTCTCTCTCCGTGCGCCTCACCATAGTTTCGCGCGTGGTTCGCGGAACGAGGTTGCTATGATCCATCGAAAGGCGGTAGAGAGCAATCTTGCTCAGGCCGTCGAGCCAGGCCGAAGGCCCCAGGTACTTGACCAACGGACTGGCGGCCGTTCTATCGTCGCTCTGTCTAACAAACTTGCGGTATATGCCGCCGCCGATGGCACCGGCGTACCTGTTTTGTGCCATTGAACGACGCATGACGCAGTGCGGATACACGAAGCGCAAGTCGTCTCGAATGGCGGTCTGAATAAAGTTTGCCAACGGATTCGGCGACGTCGCTATGGTTAGTTTGCCGGCGGCCACGGCAGCGAGTACGTTGTACAGTTCGTCGAGGCTATAGTAGACCGTTTTCAAGAGCGGCTTGTGTTTGTCGTCGGGCCCCAGTATCGTAGTAAACAGGGGCTTTACCGACCCCACGTACACGTTGCCGTCGGGAGTCTTTTGAAACTGAGTGGAACCCGATAGGTGTTCCACTTCCGAATTTGCCACTTGGGTGAAAGCGTCGGTCACCATGGTTGTCCAGTAGTGGGTCAATTTGACGGACAGATCGTCGTTCTGTATGCCCGACGGTTGATCCGGAGCCCCGACAAAGTCCTCGTTCAGACATTTGCGTATAATTTGCGCGACGACGTTGTATGACAGCATTTTTATTAAAGAAAATGGAGACGTTACCCACTTTTTCGGCCTTCCTACACAACCTGGCCAACGTGTACTGGGCCGGCTGCTCGCCCTCCAATTCGCTCAGGATCCCCAAAGACTGGTTAACGGCTTTCTCGTCGACGCCAACCAACTACGTTTTGGCACTGGGCGAGCCGTCGACCACCGTCCAATCGCGAGACGTAGGCACGACCGGTGTGCTTCCCAAGTCAGACTTTCTCAAGGCCGAGGAAAATCGTGCCGGTGGAAATACGAATAACCTGTCGATAGTGGTGGTGGACGGCGTTCAGTACGACGCCAGGGAAAAGCATTACGTGAGACTCCAGCGAGTTTACGGCGAACTGAGCGAGAGCGCACCGACCCTGCCGCCTGGAAAAGGCTTTTCCGTCCTGATGGACCCGAGCACCAACCTGCCCGTGCTCTCGACGCTCAACACGGTGGACCGGATGCTCTGGGCCCTGATCGTGCGCAACGCCGCGAGCTACCACCACTATAACGCACCCGACATGTGGGGCGGACTGCCCGCCGAATACTACGACAGCGATTCAAAGAGACTCGCATACGCCAACATGATCAACCAGACCTTTGGCACAATCACCAATGTGCAGGAGCTCTTTGTGATCAACGAAAGTCTCGGAGACTGTCTCTTGGGCTGCAACTTTGCCAAACGTTTTGACAGACACTTTTGCAGCGGTGATCCCAGCTTACCGTCGTCCTACGGAGGAGTAAAGACCTGGGTCGTCGCGGCATTCATGTACCTCTACTCTCCTTCGGTCACGCAAGCACTGGTTAACGGACGGACCAGCCTCTGTAGACACGTGGAGAGGACTTTTGCGCTCGGAAGACCAAAGTCGGACATGTACGGCATAGGCGTCGATCTGTGTTTGGCCCTGAACAACTTTAGACGCAACTATGCGGCCGCCCTGGGCAACGGCGGAGTGTTGGCTTCGCGGTTCGGAACGCCGTGTGTAGACTACCTCTACGCCTTCCAGACGATCGTTTACAAACTGCTCTATAACGAGACGACCAAGAGGAGGACAAACGTCCAACTCTGGTGGTCTCACCACTACGACGTCGAAGTCAGGGACAGCAAGTTACCTAGCGGTAGCGTGGACGAGATTTACGCGCAGTGCATCGGAAACCGCAAGTTTACCCTCGTCGATTCAGCGATCCCCGAACCCGCCAAGTTAAAGGAGCTCAACGAGCATTTTACGAAGGAAGTGAACGAGCACTTGAAGAAGGTCATGCTCAAGGTGTTTCTCCCGGCCTTCTCCAAGTGGTTCGCGAGTGACTTTTTCCACTACGAGCAACGCGTCGTCAAGAACATTCACGACTTTATCGCCAGCATGTCTCCCGACGCGGACCTGTTGTACAACGACTCTACCTTCCAGACACAGTTCCCAGGCCGGAGCAACAACTACGCCCACTTGAACGCAATGGTTCAGCAACAACAAGTCGCCGCAGCCGTAATACAACCGCAACAGCCACCACCGCCGCCTCCGCTCCCGGGAGGTGTCGGTGTACAGCAGCAGATGGTAAGGGAGTTTGATCCGGCTCGCTGGCTACAAAACGACAGACTCGTCACCGACTACATAAAAGACTACAACAAGGAAAACATTTCCGAGACCCTGGGTTTTTACCTGATGGACAAGAACACGATGAAGATGGTGCCCAATGCCAAAGACGTTCTCTACAAGGACAACGTCATTAACGTGGCAGAGTTGGCCTCTATAATTAAACAGGAAGCGACTGCCAAATACAAAATTTTATTTCCCTTCGACAAGAGATTGACAGTGTTCCCCTACGAGGTCTTCTTTGGCGAGCAGGACGTCCGACGCATCGACGACGACATTTCAGCGGTGGCTCTGAGTCCGATCGAGACGTGCGCGGTGTTGCACGCAAATACCTGCAAGTCGGTGTCGGAGAACATTGTCACAACGTATCGTTGAACATTAAACTTCGTAGTTCCGTGAAATTTTGATAGTCATCTTCTTTTATAGTCTTTCTCTTTGATCCGCTAGAAAAGATGTAGATACTTCGCAGGATTCGCTTGATGTGGTGTTCGCAGGCCTTTTGTAGTACGTCTAGCGCTCGGGCCTGTATGCGTACTACGTCGTTGGGCTGGTTTTTATTGTCCATGCATTCTCGCACGAGGCGATCAAAGGGTAACCTACGCATGGCAAAGTCTCGGTTTTCCACCGGTTTCTTCTTGACACCGCCTTTCTTTTTCGACCCTCCATTCTTTTTCGACCTTCCATTCTTTTTTTTCACGCGTCCTTCTTCGGATTCTGTCTCTACGCTATCGCTTACGGACCCGATTCTTGAATCGTTGTTTCTGTAAATCTGTGTGTCTTCTTCGGATTCTGTCTCTACGCTATCGCTTACGGACTCGATTCTTAAATTGATGTTTCTGTCACTCTCTGCGTCTTCGTCGGCCACTGTCTCTTCGTGATTGATTACGGACTCGAGTATTGCATTGACGTTTCTGTCACTCTCTGCGTCTTCGTCGCCTCCTGTCTCTTCGAGATTGATTACGGACTCGAGTATTGAATTGACGTTTCTGTCACTCTCTGCGTCTTCGACGGCTCCTGTCTCTACGCGATCGAGTATGGACTCGAGTATTGCATTGACCTCTCTGTCAATCTCCATGTCTTCTCCGTTGAGTCCGAGTCCAGCGGCTCCTTCGATAGCGTCCATCTAAATTTTTATTTATACCTGTGATGAGTATTAGCGTCTCCTGTTGCTGTTTGCGTTATTTGCAGACGAGATTTGTATCATCTGCGCTACCTTACAACTCATGTCCAAAACGTTTCCTATGACATTCAAGCCCAAGATGGTTTTATCTGCGGTGGTTTCTATCACTTTGCTTCGGTTCTTGAGCGCAAATGTTGCCGAACCGACCGACGCTATTCCCGATGAAACGACGCCGACGAGCGAAGGGAGCATGCTGTACTGGGGGAGGACGTCTCGAGTTGCACCTGCTTGGCGGGTAGCTGCCATCTCTTTTTATATATATTTAAAGCTGTCTACCGCCGAGATTGTTTTGTTGATGTTTGCTAGCGTCGCTATTGATCTTCCACAATTGCCAGCTCGAGGACAGGATGGAACCGGAGTTCCCCAACATGCTCACCGAACAGGCCGTCTTGTTCAGCTTGGTGCTCATGTTACTCTTTTCCCTTTGCTTGTAAATCATTGCACCCATTGTGCCGGCTGCCAGCGCGGCGGATGCTATGGCTATGATGGAGGGTTGTTTGGATGGAACGACTACTCCGTTTTGGGTGGCCATGATTCTCCTTCTTTTTATTATACGAACAGAACAAAAACTAAAAAAATGTTTGTAGTGAACAGGGCACTGCTTGATGCGTCCTCCGATTTCGAGGACGACCGCGACGACGTGGAGAAGAGGCCGACTATGTCGCACGATTGTAATAAACGGTCAAAGCGTTCGCCGGAGTCGGAGTGCAGTAAACGCGCCAGATTCGACACGCACCAAGAAGCGCACGCTCGAGAGGAAAGGGGCGAATCCGACTCCGTATACGGGTTTACGATCGAAGACATCGGTCCGGAGTACGAATACAAAGATTCGACGCCGACTGTAGTCTGCGATCGCGCGAAGGAAGAGCTCTACGAAGGCCTTACCATAAATAATTTCATCGAAACTCTAAAGAACGAGTACGAAAAGAAACGGATGGACACCAGGTCCAACGAGAGGGTGTCAAGAAATCCTACGCGAGAATGTTTACTGCGCCCGACTTTAGCAATTTGATACTTAGCGACGACGCATTCGACGCGCTTAGTAGCGAAGACGAATACGGAGAAGACGAAGACAGTGAGTATCCCAAACAACCGGACTTTGGTGACGATATTATACGCGCGTCCTTCAGGACGAACCAGAAAGCCGACGCATCTTCGTCGGCTACTGACCAACCGGAGCAGCAGCCGTCGTCGTGCGCTCTGCACAAACAACTCGAGGACTATCTGCGAATGCTCAATCATTGGTTTTCGTACGTCGTGCCGGACGACACCGTGGCTCAGGTCTTGGACATGAAGAACGTTACGGACCGTTTGGAAACTATATGCCTCCTCTTTCAACTCGTCGTAAACCTCTTGGTGTATACCATAGCCGACTCGATTCACGCAAACTACACCTACAGGTCAAAGGTCCTCTGGCGCAACTCGGGTATCATTGCAAAGTTTTGGAAAGTCGAGTTGGAAGACTACATCAACACTCTCATCGTGTTCAACGCAATCGTGAAAAAGACCATCGTCGAGTTGGACTACTCAATCTACTCCGAGGCGGCCAACAAGTACATAGAGAGGTTGCAATCGCCCGACGTGTCCAAGACTAGGGTGTGCATGGACCCGTTTAGCATAATGCGAGAGACCTGCCTCGACTCGCTATTCAAGTCACTGATCAACCTCATTACAAACACCATGCTCTACGACGACTATGTGCGGAGAGAGCTCGTGTCGCCGATACGTTTCGGCGGGTACGAGTCGGTGGCCAAAAAATCGCGCAACGCCAACCTGGTCAACGGAAAGTTGGGAGAGCGACTGTCTTCCATCTTTTCGGACTCGCGGAGCACAGACTTTGGCGCCGTCTACGGCACCGTCGAAGAGCTACGTAACGACCGGAGGAGGCTCTACTCGGACAGTAACGTGCTGGACAATTCGCTGAGGGCCAACGTGGAGCTAAACAGCACCATACAACGCGTCCTGTCGCGCAACGGCAGCTTCGTCCATCTCTTTTCGCACACCGACTCGAACCAGACCGTGGTCAACCGGATCACGACCATGCACATGTTGAGGGTGGCCGTCTCGTACACTCGCTGCGTCTCCATCGTGCTCTCTACGCCCCTGTTTACCGAGAGGACTTTTTTGCGCGGAGACGTTGCCGTCTCGGCCGTGAATCACGGCGACTACGTAAACGACACCGTCATGGTGGACAACCTGTCGACTGTGCACGCTTACGCCACTTCGATGCGAAACACAGAGACGATAGATCACAAATTGTACCCCGAGATGGTTAGCGTCGTCTTCGCCAAGCCGATTCGCCTGTCCATGCGCTACTCGGAAATCACCCGAATACTAAGGTATTTGGAGCGAGTCAGCGGCGAGGTGGACGCCTACCATATCGTGCACTGTGAGGTGACTTCGTACGACATTCAGCAGCGGGCGTCGTCGCCGCGCACGGACGAAAACGGCGTCAGCCTCACCTCGATAAAGATGACGGTAGACGAGCTCGGTCAGTGCGTCGAACAGCACATACGAAACGTGCCAACACTCTTCCTACCCAACAGCCTGAACGAGTCGAACGACCTCGCGCTGTTGCAGAGGGGCGTCGATAACCTCATCATTTGCCAGATTCAGCCGCGCATAGACGAGTTTTCAAAGTATATAGCTCTGTACATGGCAAAGACTCCGAAGGACATACCGTTTTTGAGAAAAACGGCCTTCAATATGCTTTCGGCGATCGTCTTCGGCTACATTAACCAGGCTAGCAACGCGATCCAGAGAACGCGACGGACGGAACAGATCATGTGGTGGAGTGATCAGACGACGCTCCTGTCCAACATGATCACATTCCTCAAGGAACAGCTCCGCGAGTATGAGCGGGTTACCACAATGGAAGACGAAGCGCCCGACGAAACGTCTGACGAGAAAAAGGGACGACGGGATAGGGTAGAAAAGACTGCATCTTTAATGTGTTGAGTAAAAAATGTAACCTAAACCGTACTATATCTTTCGGCGTATTTTTTCGGATCGCGGACGATTAGACTGCCGCAGTAGGCGGTGACGCCTATAAAGAGTGCGCTCACGACTCCCACGGCCGTGTACCAACCAAAGTCGATCAGATCGGGAGACTCATCGTCGTCGCTTTCGGGGTTGCCGTTCGAGTCGTTATCGGTTATGTCTGCTTCACTCTCGGCTTTCTGCACATCTCTCTGCGGATCGGTATCGTGTATGCTATCGTCGCAAATGTGCGTGACGATGAATGTCTCGACGCTCATGCCGAGTTGATTGGTGGCCGCGGAACCGCCGCAGCCGCTGTGTACGTAGTTGTCCTCGGTCACCGTATAAGCTTTGCCGTCGTACATGAACATGTAGACGGAGGCGCGATCGTTGCACTTGGAGCCGTCGAGCGACGATTCCCACATGGTACGGTTGAAGGGCTCGTCGGGAAAGGGGTAGTTGTGGATGGTCTTGGCGTCTTGAAAGTAGAACGCGTAACCGTAATTTTCGTAGGGATTCAAACTATCGATGTACTGAGACAGGTTGGTTTCTTGCCCGTCGACCATTATGGCCTTGCTGTGAACAAATTTTTTAAAGGATACCCCTACTCGATAGTAGTTTTCGTCCGCCGAAAACACGAGACGCCCGTGAGACGGGTCGGTGATGGCCATCTTGAGACGCCACATATCGTTAGTCAGGGCCGTGACCCCCCAACATGTACCGTCCTCTGCGGCGAAAATGAAACGCTTCGTGTCCCAGTTGTACGAGGGAATAATCAGGCTGTCGTTGAAGAAATTTAAGATGACTGGTCTGCCGCGAACGCCCGCCAGTTCCCTCTGCAACATGGCCTCGCTCATGAGCGTGTGCGTTCTGTGTAGACCGGAAACCTGAGAGTGCGCAATCGCAGAGGCGTCTTGAATTCTGAGAGTCCGGAGAACGTCCATAAAATACTTGTAGTCGCGATTGAAGCTATAGCCGCTTTGAGCGACCGTCTGCTTGGCCTCCGAGAGCGCTTCCTGAATGTCCCTGTCGATGTCGCGCGAGCGACATTGGTGCCCGAGCCAACCGCCGTACATTATTGCAGAGTCGTTGTATCTGCTCGAGCGATCCCTCATCACGGATACTTCGGTCGATGTAAAGAACCGATTGTAAGATTCGTACCACTGTGAGTAGGGCAAACTGCCCCCGTATCCCGGCGTGGAAGGGTACATGAAATACGACGCATTCTTTAAATGCTGAAAACCCACGGCGTGGGCCAACTCGTGTAACACCGTGTGTAATATGGTGTCCGCCGAGGCATTTACGACCTTTAGCGTGTTTATGTGGATCAGCTTGTCGTACACGGCGTGTGCCAGAGCGTCTCGGCTCCCGTACAGAATGCTACTAAAGTCGTATAGGCACTTTCGCAGACCGGGTCGCCCGTCTAGGTAGTTATCCTTGGTCGAGA
Organism: Ixodes scapularis; assembly: GCF_016920785.2. Taxonomy (NCBI): domain Eukaryota; kingdom Metazoa; phylum Arthropoda; class Arachnida; order Ixodida; family Ixodidae; genus Ixodes; species Ixodes scapularis. The sequence continues at coordinate 256,151 of NW_024610089.1, read as the reverse complement.
GGTGCGGTTCGGTGTAGAAGCCGTTTTCGGTCGAGGAAAGGTATTCTCCCAGTTGAAAGAATATCGGAAAGGGCCTTTTGATGTGTAGCTGGTTCCGCCTGTCGGGCAGAGCGTCGAGAGACGAATTGTATTCCATGACTCGAAGATTGGAGCCGCAAAAGATGTGGCCGTTCAAGAGTTCGGCGGCGAGTTTCACCACGGCAGCCAGTTCGCGGTTGGTGAGCGTGCTGATGGCTTCGTCGTTCTTGATCACGTAGGTGTATATCAACTGCGGGCTCCCGTAGTATGGGTCGTTTACGGAATTGCGTATGTCGGCGCTCAAGTCGTAGCGCGCCAACACTATGGAACTACATAAAGTTACGAGGACGAGAATACGCATCGTTATTATTTTATTTAACAATTACCCCTTGTACTGTTTATAGCATAGAGCACCTCCGCCGCCGAGGCCGAGGAGTCCTACGATTCCGATGAGAGCGGGTAGCCACTCGGCGTATTCGTTGCTCACCGAGAGGCACTGACGCTTCTCGCCCGATGCGTCATCCACCATCTTTTTTGTCTTTTGACAGTACACTAGGGGCGGTCCGCCGTACAGAGTGTCGTTCTTGTCGCACGTGTACAGTACGGCGTAACTCGTCTTGTTCACTTTGAGTATCTTTGAACGAACGTTGGCGACCTTGAGCAGACTCTGGCAGTAGGGCAATTTTTTATTGGCGTTTGATTTGGAGGCCACCAACGACGGCGCCACGAGTAGCGCAATCATTAAACCGATACGTACGGTCGTCATTTTTGTATTCAATAACAAAATAATCATGAGCACAGTCCCCGTGGCGCTTCTTTCGACGGTAGCCAGCTTCCTGTTGGGATGTTACCTATTTAGGTCGTGCGTTTCGCGAGATGTCTTGCAAAGGAGGAGCGCCTTGCTGGCGGACAAAACCAAACCGTACAGTAAATTGCCGTCGGGCTACGACGCCGTCGCTGGCGCGGAGCGCTACCCTTACCACGAACAGGTGGCCATCAAGCACATGGCCGATACGTACGGTCGGCGAGCGAGCGTAGCGCCCGAGAGACACGATCTTTGGTTCCATTGGTAAATAAATATGTCCGCTTCGACGAACGATCGGTACGACCGCCGTCAAGACCCGAGCAGGAGCGTTCCGAGGTCTAGCAAGAGCGACGAAAAGCAAAACTCGCTCATGAAAGCCTTCGAGGCCGCAAAGAACAAGAAATCCAAGAAGGGAAGAGACGAAGTGTCTGCGAGCAAGATGGAAAAGGAACGCTACTACGCCCGCATGAAGTTGCTCTTTTGGATCTTTTGCATCCTGGGTTATACCGGTTGGGTCGCCGGAGTAATGCACGGCCTCACCGACGGCAACTACATGTTTCGAGGCGTACTCGGTACCATACTTTGCATCGGAGGACTTTTCTTTATGTTGATTGCACCGATATCCTCGGCGGTCATGAAACCAGAGTGTTCAATCCGTCAGTCGGGCCTATTGCAAGCCTCGTCGTGCCTGATAGTCATCATGCTCAGCGTTTTGGGGGTTGCCGTTTATCACATGTACATGCAATCTCTCGTGGCTAAATAAATTTACACTCTTTGAAACTTCTCGTCTTTGTCTTTATTATCGATCAACGTTTGCGGTATCCGTAAATTACCATCGCTCCGAGTGCGCTGCCGGACAGCATGCTACCAATGAGCCAGGACACGCCGTCGCGGCCATTGTCGTCGGGTTCCGGCGGGGGAGGACTGGATTTGTCGTCGACGGGATTCCCGTTGTCGTCCACCTCCACGGATTTGGCAGGCGTCGGCTCGGCGCTGTTGGGATCGATGAGCATCTCGTATGGGATCGAACCGAAGGTGTTTTCAAATACGTGGGGCATGGCGTATTCGGCGTCCATCGGAGACACGAGCCACGTCTTGTCCCTGACGCGTTGCATCTTGCGACCGTACGTATCGTACCAGGTAACGAGACGAGTCTTCTGATCGATGAACGGAGCTCTGGTCTTGTGGTTCCATTCGGTGGCAGTGACCTCCCCTTCAATTTTTGGAGGAACGGCCTTGATGTTGGTCTTTGTCTGAAGGATCCGGTACGTCTTTAGCATAAACACCTCCCAGTTGTCCACAAAGTCTCCGACGACAAAGTCCGGGTCCGTCATCTCGCCGACACTGGTAATGTATCTGTTGTCCACGCAGTACACGCCGTACATCTTGCAGAAAAATTCCACCAGATTCATTTTGTCGGTCGTGTTGAGGTGCTGAAAGTCGTAGGGGACGTGGCAGGAGAAGCCGTCGATGTTGATGTCGGTTCCGCTCGAATTGTTGCATATGGCCAGAATAAAGGACATGATGGTGTTTGTGGCGCCTCGTTTGGTCACCGTATCTGTGCACTCTTTCAGATACGCCATGCGGAGTTTGGTGCAGATGTGTTGCAGCCTGGGCGTGTCCGCTATGCCCTCTACGTTCACGTTGGGGTTCCAGAGCAGCGCTCGGAACGTCTCGTTCTTGAAGAGCACAATGTGCCCGTTTTCGTTAAACTCCAAGTCTCTCTCTCGCCACACGTCGTTGACGTGAATCTGCGGGTACATGCTGCTGTTAATGTCCTCCTCATATTCACTCACTATCGTATTTGCGATCGAAACGGACGAATAACGCTTCGAATGCGGCATTTTTTATTATACTATAGTTTCGATAAATTTGCAGCCCCTTAATGGCGTACACCTCCCACTCGGTGACGTATCGCGCCGTCACCACCGACGTCGACGATGTCTCGACGGACATGACCTCGTTGTCCTTTGCGTGAGCGAGGTACCTGTCCAGTTCGCACTTTACGATTCGGCGCCGATCGAACGCAGACAACTCGTGATAGGCGTCGGGCACGACGAACGTGAAATTTATAAAGATTTCCTCGTCCCTGATCTTCCCATTTGCGAGCAAGTCGTCCAGATAGGCGAGACAGAGCTCGTAGAGCGATTGCAGTGACCGGAACGTGCCGTATTTGTCTCTAAAGGCCTCGACCAGCTGCGTCGACACACCGCCCGCCCTGGCCGCCGATTCCACCGACGTGCCGGCGTCCCAAAGGGCGTAGCGAAACAACTTGTTTGTCGGAAGATTCATTCTCAGTCGGGATGAGTGCCACGAACGAGAACGACGATCTGGATCACATTATAGCTCCATTCCTGAGCGACAACTATATCCGGGAATTGTTTTTGCTCTATCCGACGGGTTCCGGCAAGACGAGGAAAGGTGCTCTCGTGAAGAGATATCTTCTCGATAGCGGTTTTATAACAAAGGTCGTCGTCGTGGTGCCCCGGTCCGCGCTCCTGGCCGACACCGAGCGCGAATACCAACGAGTTTTTGGGACCGACATCTACAAGGCTCCTTCGCGAAAGACAGTTTACAGGCGGCTTGCACATCCACACTACGGTCTAAGCAAGAAAGCACCGTCTTTATCGACGACGGCGGAAGATCGCTACGCGGTGGACGTTTGCGGATGCCGTTCCGGTAGCGGCGTGGTGCAGATTTTCACCCGGAAAGACTTTGTTCGCTGGGTTCGCAAGTCGCAACACGACAAGTCGGACGAGGTGGTGGGCTACTTTATAGACGAGTTTCACACTTTCATTTCGAGATCGAATCTCAAGAGCGACGCATGTTTTGGCGGCAGCGACGCGACCACCGGACCTCTCGTAGCGGTGGACGAGCGCAAGAGGAGCTACAAGGTGCACGCTCGCAACACCGTCCATAAGCTGGCGCACGAGACTCGCGACCGGATATTTGTGTGCAGCACGGCCACCCCGTTTTTTACAAAATTCGAAGGCGAGCTGCTCCAGTGGGTCACCACCTTCGACCAGGGCATAAAGACGGTCGAGGACGCCGAGAGATACTTTAGCATTCGGATGGTCGTTCCGAAGCAAGAGTTTCTCAAAAAGATTTACAAGACGTCTCTGCACGTGGTCAGGGACGACGGGAGTTACACCGTGCCCAACGTGGTGGACGTGCGCTACCCTCTGAGCGAAGACGACTTCCCCGCGATCGGCTGCGACTGCAAACGGGAGACCTGCGACGACATTCACTGCGTCGTCAAGCGAGTCTTTGACGAGATTGTGAAGCGTCCCAAGGACAAGCACTTTGTCGTTTTCGTACCGCTACGACATTAGAGAAAACATTTTGACCATCATGAACAACGGCAAGCACGAGAGCAAGACGACGGCCCGAAAGTTTGTCTGGAAGAACATGACCATCATATTCGTCGTGCCAGGGGACCCCGCCTGGTACCTGACGAAGCTACGCGACATGTACAACAACTTTACCTCCTCGGTGATCATGGTGACCAATTTCTTTTTCTGCGAAGGCCACACGCTCAAGAACGTCAAGCACATGCACATCATCGGTGGATTCCCCACCTACGAGTGTGCGACCATGTTTCAGGCGCTGGGCCGCGTCTCGAGACTCGGCTCACACAGCAACGTGGACTCGGCCGTGGTCAAGGTGTACATGTACAACGGCCAGCACTATGCCACGAGACGCGGCAAGGCCGTCGACAGGGAGAACGTGATTCGGAGAGCCATGGTCAGAATGATTCGAGACACCCCCCTTTCTCCGGCCACCGCAGACGGTAGACTCTCGAACCTGCTGGCGCTGTACGCGACCAACAACGACGACAACCGCAAGAGCGAGCCTTCCGCAGACCAGAGCGAGATCGACAAACTCTTGGCCGCCACATCGCGCTTTGCGTCGTCAAAGTACTCGTACAACATTACCGGAATAGGCATGTGCCTCATTGACGACTCCATCAACAGGTACAAGATTGTCCAGAAGCGAGCCTTGCGGCAATATTTATTCGACAAGCGAGTAAAGACCACCAAGAACATACGAATCGTCAAGGACTTTATGCGATCCGCCTCCTTCGGTCCGGGCGAGATTTTTCTATCGGTGCCGGACGTGACCTTGACGGGCGACGCGCTCGTCGATAACATCAGACGTCACGTTGTAAACAGGTACGTCATCTCGAACAAGATAGATAACTTGCCGCATTACGCAACGTCCTACAAGAAGCTCATAAAAGGCGCAAAGCTGGCAAACATGACCATAACCGCTCTGCGGAAGGTGCTACAGCAGGCCGGACTCGGGTCCGACTTTACCCACCGCAACGAGGCCATCCTGGCGTTGTACGAGTGGGGGCGCGCAAATAACAGGATCATTGTCCTGACCCAGTTATGACACGATGACGGATCGACAACTGGACCTCTTACGATCGACGGAGGCTTCGCGATGGTCAAAATTCAATTCAAAGACTTTCACGACGACGGACGGCATCCAGATACCCACGAGCGTGTCCCTCTTCAACGTCCGAGTGCCGGCGTGCACCGCGTTCCTCGCGGACGCGCTGGTCGAGAACAAGTGTGCCAAACGCGTCGAGGGGAGTCTTCACGTGTACTACTTCGGCGTGGCCCTCTACAAGACTCTGGGTTTAGCGGAGGCTTGCGGTCTAGACTTTGCCTCGGCCCTACACCGAGAAGATCTCGGTCGCGTCGACTTTACGCTGGCTTCCAAAGTGTTCCCCTCGTCCTGTCTCAAGGAAGTGGCGCCGAGGACACTCTGCTACCACGGAACGGTGTGTGGCTACCGACGTCCACTGACGGGGGTGGTGTTGGAGCTCTGGTCGGTTCACCGCGGGGAGGCTTCGGAGGCGCTCTTTCGGAAGTACGCGGTGCAGGTGGTGCCCTACGTGCCGCAACTCTTCTCCTTGGACTCGGAAGGTGCTGGTGGTCTGAAGGAGCGGCTCAAAATTCTCTTGGACTCGTTGGGCGGAATCGAGGACGAAGAGTTTGCGAGCAGGTTGCTGGTCGCGTCCGTGGTGCAGTGCGCGGCCATGCGGAACGCAGACGAGGCCTGGGTGGATCCGTTCGTCACCGTCGATGCTGCGTGCGAAGACGCTGTTGCAAAAATTGCGAGCCAGCTTCGAGACCGCTACGGACTGACACTGGATGAAGAGCCCCCGCTACCCTACGATTACGTCTGCCACGCCGTAAGGACGTGTTCTGCATCCGCGTGTACGTGGGACACGTTCGAGGGGCGGACCTGGGACAGGTGCATGGAATACAGGGGAGGCTACAAGTTTGCCGCGGTCGGTCGGTACGACGACGGCCCTTGCGTCCTGTACGATTTTTCTTCAATGTATCCGTCCGTGCTCGTACAGTTTACAGAGATCGACTCTACGCGATTTCGGAGCGTGTCCGAGTGTCTTCTCAAGTCGGCCTACGAGCTCTTGAAGGAGAACCCGGGTATGAAGAGGATGTTGAAGAAGATGTGCAACTCGGCCATCGGATGCATGGGCAGTTACAAGCACTCGATCGGCAGAATGAAGTGCCTCCAAAACAGGTCGGTCCTGGCCGCAACGTGCCGGCTGTCTAGGACGCTGCTAAAGTGCGTCGCGACGATGGGGGAGCGACTGAAGCATCTCAGAGTCGTGTATACCGACACCGACTCTATTTTGTTTTCCTCTCCCCAGCTCCGAGAGATTGACTGGAACCAACTCTTGACGGAGATAAACACCGAGTGGATTCCGAATCTACTACCGCCCGGAGCCAAGTGCTATCTGAAAATGCGGGTGGACAAGTGCATGCCCCGCGGAGTCTCCGTACTCGAAAAGGGAAAGTATCTTGAACTGTCAAAATAAATTGTTGAGTCTGCATACCAATTCGTCTCTGGTCTTTTCAATATCTAAACGCCCGGTCTGCCCGTTTGTGTGCAACGGAGCGTGAATGCCGTACTCGGGTAGCCCAAACTTTTCCAGACCGTTGACGACCCGCTCTCTATCGATACCGGGTAGGGCGCGGTACTCGTCCAGGCGCCTCTGTAACACGTCCATGAGCTTTTGTGTGGTGCTCAGGTCGACTCTTTCGAGGCCGTCGATGGAATTGCGAACGTAGACGTAGGCATTCACCTCGGGCTTGCAGAAGGCGTTCAGAAAGTCGAACACGACGCCGGGGACGTCCTTGGTCTCGACGAGGATCTTGCGAACCACGTCCGCCCTTGTGTGGCGCGGATAGCCGGGATGCTCGTAGACGGCGTATCCCGGCGAGATTTTGTTAATCTCTAGCGGAGTGCGCAACACGTACTCGAAACAGGCCGCCGCAATCTCCATGTAGTGTGCTCGGATCAATTCCAAAGGGTTCATAAAGTCGTGATCGATCAAGTTGCGGGCGGACGTCACTAGAACGTGCGCCTCTTCGGTGTCGGTCAGTCGGCGGCGCTTTTGGTGAGACAGGACGGCCTCTTCGAACAAGAGCCTCTTGACCGACTTTATCCGCTCGACGCGGTACTTGTCGGCCAGGAGAGAGTCGGGTGGAACTGTTCGTTCCATCGCCAGACGATGGGCCTTGTGTAAGATTTCGGCGTACAGCGGAATCACGACCTTGGAATAGTTGCGAGGACACGCGGCGTTGTTAGCGCGAATGTTGTTGTTACGCAGCCAGTTGGAGAAGCGCTGCTCTATGGTGTTTACGTACTGGGACCGAGCGTCCGCCTTGTCGGTCACTGGTGCCACCACTACAACGTTGGCGTCGTCCACCACGAGTCGGTGGCTCGCTCGCCTGTGTAGGTCGGGTGTAAGTGCCAGTGCCGAGCGCGCGAGTTTGGGTAGGCGAGCGAATATCTCCTCGGCGCTCAGATAAAATTCGGAGAGAAACTCTTCCTTGTCGGGGGTACCCCAAGTGGCCGCCTTGGTGACTTTCCACTCTTTCACCGGTTGCGGAGAATGTCTGTAGACGGCCGCGGCTCTGACCACGTCGTCGTCCAGGTCCAGCGAACCGTTGTGCAAGACGAGTCGGTAGCCGCAGCGAATCAGGTCTTCCACGTGGCCGCCCTCCGTCTGTAGAGGAACCACTAGGCGCATGACGTTTGGGATTTGGCCGAACGCTTGGGCGACCGCTTCGTACGGACCCGACCCGTGTCTCTCTTTCAGGTCTTCCAGGTAGGCTTCCTTGACGCTAGAAGGAACGAAACCCACCCTGAGCATCACGGGTTTCACCTGACCCGGCGTGCTGCCGTTTAGCGACGCCGGCAAAGACACTCTGTATCCGAGCGGCATGCCGTAAGCCACGGCGCGCGACATGCCCCTGCTCATAAAGGAGCGGCGTATGACGTTTTGAGTACAGGGAACGATCTTCGTGGTATTTATTCGCAGGAAGGCGGCCACCGACTCGTCCCAGGCCTGGCTAGTGAACAACTCCACGTTGACGCGGTTTAGGTAGTTTGTAAACGCGTTGCCCATGTGCGTCAAGAACCAATCTTCGTTCTTCAAGTATTGATCCAGCGAATAAAGTTGTACCGGTGGAGCGGACGGTATGGCACTAGATAGGTCTGTCAGAGTCCTCTCCAACATGTATTTCCTAGTGTTGTCCATTAGGCTCTTTACTGTGCTGCACAGTTGCGAGTCCAACTTTATTTTAAGTCCCGTAGTAGAATCTAAAACTAGTCCCGCCATTTCGGACGAATCGTAGTTTACGTTCAAGCGTCCCTGTGGAGGGTAGATGCCCCACGTTTCGGGGTGATCGTGCAATAGGCCGGCGGACAGTGCCGCGCATCCGGCCAAATTTACCCAGGGCGACATTGCCGCGCAGTTCGTGTAGCCGTAAGTGTCGGCCGCCGTCAACAACCATTCCAACGTGCTCACAAACGGTAGCGAGTAGAGTTCGTACACTGTCCACAAGTCGTTGAGGTCTTGCAAAGTGTCGGTGGAAAAGTATTTGATCACCAGAGGCTTGATGTCTTCACTGAGCGCTACGGTTGGTACTTTTTTGGGCGGTGCTTGTGTTGGTGGCGTTATCGTAACCTTTGGAGTTATGTTTGGCATATCGAAAATGTTCAAGTCTTTTCCGTACAACTCCTTATAAGCTACTTTGACTTTCCCCCCGAAATCAGCGTACGAATAATAGCCCGTTAATATCAATCTCTCTAACGGTTCGAGTGCAAAGACGCTAGTCTCTACGGTGCCCGTTTGGCCCAACTTCAAATCACGGTTCGTGCTTTTCGCATATTTGTCACACATTGGCATTGTGCCCATTATCCATTCTACATCTTTCTCCGGTACGTGCAATTTCAAATACAACGACTTCTTACCATATATTCTTTTAAAGAGATCTAGTATTGTAGGAAACGACACCTCCGAGCTCGGTCTATTCACGACCACCTCGTCAGATATATTACATAGATTAGTTGTGCTCCTGATAGGAGCAGTTTTGAACTCTTTCACTAGAGCGAGCACGACAGATTTTACAATCTTCGTAATATGGTCGTCGGTATCCTCCTTGGTGATCTTACCTTCTTCTATGGCTTCGCCCGCCCCTATTAAAGAGCTATACCATTCGCTTGCTTTCGTCTCTTTCCGGGAATACAATAGCTTGGAGAGCAGAACGTAACTGTTTTTACACTTTAGGAAGAGGGGCATGAACGGAGCTCGCTGTCGATTGAAGACTCCCCAGCGCACTCTGTGACGATCCACCGCAAAGACCCTATCGTCGTGCGCGGTAACGAAGGGAGTGTCGTCGTCGTACGAGAGGTATTGTCCTTGCATCGGAATGTTTGTGCGACGGGCTGATTTCAGCATTCTCGTGGTCGCGTTTTGTCCGATCGGATAAAACACGGCGGATTTGTTGGTCGCTACGCTCCGAGCGGTGGACGTTCGAGTAAACAGGTGGTTGATGCTACTCGGTTGATAGTTCGAATAACCCAAGTCTATCCAAACCCCAACGCCTCGCGCAAACTCTTCGGCAACGTAGTGTTGTAGCAACAACTTGATCTGACCGTGTTTCTCCAGGTACCTGACCTCGTTCACCGTGTTCACGTACTGACGGACCAAGTCTTTCGTATCTTGCCGCATGGGAAAAACGCAGTTCCACGCCATCTGGCAGTGGTCGTCGAATCGAATGGCCATCTCTTCGGTAAAGTCTCCCTTGGCTAACATTATTAGTTCTGCGCTGGCAAACGTAGGTGGGAAATAGGTTCCCCATTCCTCGGCGCACTTTCGGATCACGCCGCTCATTGCCGGTAGCATCTTTTTCGAGTGCGCGGAGAGAGCCGACGCGGCGTATAGACAGTCCACGTCCACGTATCTCACCTCAGAGACGTTCGTGTCTCTTTGCACCACGTTCGCGGCGAGCGTGAACGTCAAGGGGCGACTCAGCAAATCGGGAGGGGTATCCCTAGTTTGTCCCGTAGCTTTCTTGACCATAAATTTGGGAAGCATAAAACTATCCCCCTCTAGTACACAAACGTCGTCTTCGGTTGCGTTCTGAAAATTTAAACGATCTCTTATAGTAGTGTTTGTAACGTAGTCGCAATAGGAATATTGAATGGCCTTAACTTTGGCATTAGGAGTAGTTTCGAAGGAATAGTAAAAACCGGCGGGCAGTATCCTGCACCAGTCTACGACTTCGTCCTGCTCCAAGTCCAAGAGCTTGGTGAGCTGCGGAGCCAGAGCTTGCGCCAGTTTGCTCGGCGACCTACTCAGAGCCCTGGGGTTGTCGGCGATAAATTTCTGCCGACATTTTGCAGAGTCAAAGTCTAATTTCGCGGACCAGTAGTCCACGAAGGCGTCGTAATTCAACATTTTTTTGTTATAAAACGCACCGATGGATTACGAGCAACTGGCTACGAATCGAAAGCGACTCGCGATGGACATCGCGAACCTCGTCGGGCGCATCTCTGACGGCAAGGAAAGGACGGAGGTAGTGGTAAAGAGGTGCGAGCCCGTGTCCAAGTTCTTTGTCAGAATTTATCTCGCGCGCTTCAAGGACTCGCTCTCTTTCAAATCCACGAGCGCCGTACTACACGCCATCGACGAATTCGTGGACCCGACCTCTCCGAACTACCTCGCCGCTTTCGAAGCGATCTTGAACGCAGTTTTGAACGGAGTACCAGTCTCGTCGGAGATAGAAAAGGAAAGAGACTTGAAGCACGCCGAAATAGGTTCCCTCTTATTGTCGGAAAACAGAGTAGAAGAAACTGGCTACGTGGAGAGTGGCCGCTTTCACAAAGAAATGCACGCTATCGCCGATTCTCTCGATCTGAATCACGGCGATAACTGCCTGGGTCCTTTGAGCGTCTTTGTGAGCGACCAAGGCGTTAGAGGAGTAAAGAAGCCGAAGTTGACTACATTCGGTCGGACGCGCGAAGTGAATTTCAGACACAAATAAGCAGCCGAAGCCTATTATTGACACCTGGAGCGGGCGCTGGTTTCGATGGATTTTGAAGAAAAAACCCTAATCGACGCCATGACGGCAAATATTGCGGAAAACTTGATCAAGACCGGGTCGGAGAGATGGCGTAGGCTCGAGAGCGGTTTCCTCGATGCGTCCGCAAAGGTTAATAAAGACGCGTTTCTCGACGCCGCGTGCAGGGACGCCGTGGCCCACCTCCTGTTTACCTCGCTATTTAAAGAAAAATCATTAACGCAGTAGCATACGACCTCGTCAAGGGCGTGAACGCCCTGTTGAAGTTAAAGTCCGACGCCGTAGTAGAATTTGATGCCGGCGACGAGCTCGACTTTCTGGATGCGCTAGCCCAGGGAACTCGCGGTGTAGAGGGCGCGTACTGCTACCTCGTGCGCGACGCGCACTCAAAGATTGGTGAGAAAAGCAACGTAGCGGCTCTACTAGCCCAGTTTGTGGAGGGTAAGAAACACGCGTTGGCCCGTTCGGCGCTGGAAAGAAGTCGCTACGTCGGAGAGCTGATTGTTCCGCGACCCACGGACGACGCGACTCGGTTCTTGCGCGAGAAAAAGTTTCACACCCTCGTCCACGAGCTATGCGCGCGTAGGGAGGTGACATTGGAAAGCACCGACGTGTTACACGCCGTCCATCGGCTCGCGGATAAAGGTGGTACGACTAGAGAGCTGTCCAAGTTGGAACTGATGAATCGCGTGTCTAACCTTGAACACGTCCTGACGGTAAAGATGGCTCGAACGATAAAGCGTTACGCGGAGGCCGCCGACATATTGAGCAACGGATCCAACCGGCACGTAAGGTTTCTCTTGGTCGGCGAAGCCTTGCTTAGAGCTCTCGGCGCTAACGTGTCCGACCAAGAATACGAGACTTTTTTGACTACATTAACGAACACTCTGACATCGAAGGAATTTTACTACCAACGAACCAAGACGATCCCCACGTATATCGGCGAGCAACCCAAAGCACCTAGTGCAAAGCAGCCACTAGTGCCCGCAAAAGTGAGACAGCCTAGTACCGTGGTAAGGAAGAAAAGAAAGTTACAGAGTCCCGACGAGCCAGTCTCGCTTTCCCGCGATAAAAAGATTAAATACGAGAAGAAGAAGAAGAATTACGTACTCCAAAAGCGGCCGGAATCGTATTTGATGTGGAGAAAAAAGACGTTCGATCGAAAGATGGACGAGAAGAACGCAAAGGAAAAACGTATGCTTTTCGCCAAACGCAAGGTCGTAGATTTTTTATTTAGAGGAGACCCATCTCGCCTAGTCTTCAAGAAGCGTCGCAAAACCGGCGAGTGGAAGCAGGTCGACTACTCCATAAAGCTAGATCGCATGCATGAAGTCTTTGAAAAGTTAGTGAGTGACGAAGCACCGTTTCGCGTTCGCCCTCATTATGACGAGGGTGAGGGATTCATCGACGACGACCACGGTCTGGAGCTAGGTACAGCCGTATCAGACGCCGAGATTGCTGACGAAAGTGAAGAAGAAGAAGAAGAAGAAGAAGAAGACGACGCCATCGGCAACATCGAACAAGAACATTACGTTAGTCTGATGGCAAAGACGAGAGGCGACGATACGGGACAGGCTGACGAGTACAAAGAAGACGTCGTAGCTCACGAGCCTTTGTTTGACATAGAAGAAGACCAGCCCAGCGTTACCGCGGGTCGAGAATCGATCACAGAAGAGGAAGAAGAAGACGACGAGTCGGAAATGAAGGTTGCCAAAGACTTTTATTGTCTCACTTATCCCGATTCTAGACGAGAGTCGGTATGCGAGGACAACGCCGCGATGGAAGCGCAGCCGACTCTGACGGGGACGCCGAAAAATTTCGCGCTCGACTACGACACGGTCGAGGTCTCCTCGTCCAGCAAACTCGAGCGCGCGATACGCAACTCCTCCGAGCCGGATCACACGAGCAGACTCGCTGTGTACACAAAGATACCTTTGGTCGACCCCATTCCCTTCAGTGACACGTCCAACTGGCACGAGCTCGTGACCTTGGCAAATTTAAATTACAACATGTTTTTCGTAGAGTACGACGAAGCGAACAAGTACAAGGAGCTCTACGACAAGTTGGTTCGTCACAGCCGAGCGTCCAGAATTGGCGTTCTGTACACGTCTCAAGTCGAATCTCTGCTCCTGCACCTAAAGAGTGCGAGCGCTTTCTTCGTCCCCCCAAAGAACTTGAAGAGCGCGGAGCTAGCGCTGATGCTCGTATTGGCCAAGGAATACGACAAGTCGATCGACACGCACTTTATGGTACATCAATTGTCCGACTACTTGAAAGACACGTTCCGGTCCGGTGCCAAGGTCTGCGTTCTTCCCAAATGGATCACCCCTGACTTGGTCGGTGGCGCGTATAACCTGAATCGAGAATACGGAATGACGATAGTGGTCCCCCAATAAAACAAATTCTACGATTGTATCTGGCTGGTCTCGTTGTAGATCTATCGTACGACGATCGTCAAGATGACGCACGCTATAACTACTCTCAAAGTCCCCGTGATTTTTTTCCCCCACTATTTGTGGATTTGACCGTTGCATTTGGTATTGTTGTCGTGGTGGTGGTTGACCACCAACCTGTAGACTTTGTATCTCTGCGCGTCGTAGTAGTAATTGTAGTAGTAGGAGTAGTAGTAGGAGTAGTAGTAGGAGGAGGAGGAGTAGTAACAAAGTCCTCGTCGTCCACTCACGTGTCGTCGCCGTCACCGCTACCTTCGACCTCCTCTGTAGTACTATCGGCGCGTTCGTTGAGTTGTCGGAGCACGTAATCGACGTCGTTACACGCACTCCTTGAATCGTTTCCTTGTCGCTCACTCAATGTGAACGCGTGGCGGTAGATGCCCCGGTCTCCGCAAATGTAGTATTGAACGGTGTCGTCGCACTTCAAGGTCACATATTCGCCAATTCCGATGTAGTATCGTCGCTTCGAACACTGCAAGTAACTCTTTCTATAGTACTCGTACGGCATGCTAGGCGTTTTACACTCTTCGTAAATGTACGGGTGAACAGGCGGATTGCTGTCAAAGATTTCATAGTAGCCTTCGCGCGTATTACACAGCACTTTAAGCGGTGAAGGCGAGTCTGTACACAAGTGCAAGTGCGGCTCCGACGTTTCCAGAACGTAGACGCCCCGTCCGTTTTCGGATAGATTGAAATGTGCACCAAAGTCAAACAGCTTGTTGTCGATGCGAAGCAGGGGAGTCTGCGGACACCCAAATGATCCCTTCCGACTCTTTCTATAGTCGTACAACGAGATCGCACCGTGATATAAAATCTCGGAGGGCATGTAATCCGTTACGTTCGGACAAGGCTCCCAACAAACCTGATCGAGCTTTATTCTGTCTATATAGGACGCTTCGATCGCGGTCAGAAGCGAAAATAGTAACAACATCGCTAGGTACGACACGCGAGTCAAGCTCGGGGCTACTGTGCAAGTTTTATTTCTTTATCATAGCAGAAGCAGCATGATGACCAGTACGGTCAGGACCAAGAGAACGAAGGCAATGCCGTAGACCAGGAGTTTCTCCGCAAACAACGTCAATAGAGCGTTCTCTCCGTCGTCGATGGTGAACGATTCGCACTGGTATATGGCCGGTAAAGACGTCACAGATCGGAGAGGTATTCGCTGCTGCGGTGGGACTTTATGCGCTTCTTCTGGTAACGACTGCGACGAACCCCATGGATCCTCCATTTGCCCGCTGCGGACTGGTCAGTCGGAGTATTGGGAGGAGGAAATCAAAGGAAGTGTTGCTGAGCCGGAAGGCTGTGGATTGGGTAGTAGTTTGAGTCCTTTTATACACGCGCGGTTACACAATCACAGCGTCATACGGCGGTGGTTGCGGTTCTGCCACCGTCCTCGTCGTCGTGGGTGGCTGCTGGAGCATACGTGGTTGAAGCGTTTTTCTCTAGACGGGTGTTGTGATGGACGATGCATCCGATCGCGGGGATAACGGCCGTCAGTAGGGCGCTGTTTAGACAGAGAAGCACGTAAAAGATCAAGTTGTGATACTCTTCGTTATTTTTACCGGCGACGCACATTCGTAAGGAAGTGGCCATGGAAACTGCGTCTTGGATCGGCATGGACAAGATTTCTCGTTCGTAATACTTTAAGTCCTCGCAGGCGGCTTCCAAGTAGCTCGGTTGTACATCTCCAAACTTGTAGTCCAAGAATCTTCCGTCGTTGTGCGGGTCAATGTGAAACATGCGATCGTAGCCGCACACGAACGTCACTGCACCCGACCCGCAGTCGACGCTCAACCGGCTCCCCACGGGAATCTGACCTCTGTCCATGCTACAGTCGAGCTCCGGCGGGATCGATATGTTAAAGGGGGGTAGGTCGCGATTATTTGGGTCGAAGGTGCATACGTCCACGACGTAGGGCCACGACACGACGTGGTCTTCTTGGACGGGTTCGTACCAGTGCTCGTACTCGTGGCATTTGACCGGAATGCTATTTTTCGGATGGCCACATATTACATACTCCTTTGACTCGGCGCTCAGGTAATGGTTCGAACCTCCGCCAGCGCTCAGATTAAAGTATTTTTTGATCAGAATGACCGTCCGTCCTTGGTTCGCAAGTAGGGCGCTCCCCTAAAGGCAAACACGCCTTCCGAATAGGTGCGATACGTTTCCTCGCTGAAGGAACCGGCAGTCACCTGCTCGCTCGCCAGAGTCTCCGTGCCGTGGGCGCAGCGATTCTGATAAAAGCACCACTTTTTCCTAAATATGCGATCGTCCACCCGGTCGCTCCTGACCGTCACGGTCGGGGCCACCAGTAGTACGACGAAAAAGTGCATATCGGAGACGCGTAAAAACTATCAGCGAAACGATGATCATTGACGCGATAAAGAGCAGAGTAATAACGATCAAAATGAAGGGGAGGACCGATTGGGTATTCATGGAAGTTTTTATTCACAATTCAGTCCTCTTGGCCATCATGAAATCGCGACACTTGAGCATCAGCGAGTCGATTCTTTTCAAGGTGACCTTCTCGTATATGGGCTCCTCCTTGGCAAGATCGACCTGCTGCTGCCGCTGCTTTTTGCGAGCCAACAACGCCCTTACTCCGTACGCGACGCCCACTCCCACGAGGCTGGCGAGTACCGCGACGACCACGGCGGTCGCGATCCAAACCAACACTGCTACTTCGTCGCCCTCTTCCTCTCTCTGCGTGGGGACGCTATAGGTGTAAAGATTGCCTTTTTCGCGAGAGTAGTAACGCCCGGGTTCTCTACACACCTTGTCCATTTCGAGCGTGTGCGGCAAGTAGTGAGCGTCCACGTCCTCCAAAAAGGTACCCTCGGCGTCCACGACCAAATGGTAGAGCCCGTCGTGACAGCACACGTACTTGGCCTTACCCTCAGGACAATAGACGATCAGAGCCGAGCCCACTTGCACAACGTCCGGATCGGCCATAGCGCACGCCACGTGCGGCGGCGTTTGGACCGTAAAGTTTGGCATGTAATGTTTGGCGAACGGGTGGGCGCACACTTCGTAGACATAAGGATACTCGAGCCTCGTGTCACTGTTTACAAACTCGTAGTAATTACCCGCCGTATTACACGAGACGTAAAGGTCGATGGTAGACACACCGCACGCCAGCATCTTGTTATTATACGGGTAAAGCAGCGCCTCGCGAAAGTTGCCCGTCATTTGCGCGTAGTACATGCTACTCACGTTTATAAAGACGTCGTACGACGCTTCGAGATAGGCAGTCTCGCGGCAATCTATGACTCTCTTTCTGTGAAAGCGCATAAAGTCGTTTCGTGTCACGAGACTTCGAGCCACGCGCTCGTATATTGAGAGAGTTGCGTTTGGCTCTTGGTCGCCGCGACGTAGTAGTCTATTCTCCCATATCCGAACGTCAGCGTCCGTCCGCCTACCACTCGCCGTGGCGGCGGCGAGCGACAGTAGCATAAACGACAGAGAAACAAACACCGGGGCGATCGTTTTTATTTCATTCATCGAATCTAGCCTTCTTTGGCGATGGAGCTTCCTCGTCGTCTTCTTCGTCTTCAGAGAGCTTATTATTTGGAGACGTAGAGGCGCCTTCTTCGTCTTCGTCGTCGGAAAATAACTTTTCCTTAGACTCCGCGTCCGTGCTGGTAGACGGCGACTTTATGTTCTCTAGCATCAAGGTCTTGAATTCGTCCTCCTCGAGTTCGTCCAGATCAATGTCGGCGTCCAGACGCCCAAAGTTCACGTCAATGGGTTTCAAGATTGCCGTTGCAAAGTGAATGCGGCAGGTGAAGGTCTTTACCTGGTAAATCGGCTCCATCGAAATTTGCATGAATCCCTTGTAGACGGAGTTCCTGTTTTTTCCAATGTCCGTCAGACTCCACAGCGGCTTGTAAGACAAGGTGCGATTATTTACGTGTGGCTCCACGACGTTATTGGGGCAAAAGTTGCGGATGGCAGAACAGTACTCACTACCACGCTTCACGTCCTCTTCGCTCCGGCGCTTCCTCGCCAGCCTGGCATAGTCTTCGCGCTGCTCCGCCGTCATGTTGCTCAAGTTGTCGAACGCGTACGACATCTTTATAGGTATGAACTTGTTCTTGTATTGCGGGCTCTGCGGATTTCCAAATATATAATGACGAATCTTCTCAGAAAATGCGTGAAACGGGTACATTGTTGCAATTTCTTCGAAAGGAGAGTCCTTTACGCCCACGTTGCGAAGAACGTAGGAAAAGAAAGACGCAAATAGTCCGATGGCTGCCGTCACTGCCATCTCACTGTTCAAGAGCGGCCACACGTCCACACCCAACTTCATGTTCTTCTTAAAGACGGCAAAGTGTGGACCGTCGTTTTCCAGAGTACGCACACACTTGCGGTCCGCCGACACCCAAAATTCGTAGTGAAGACCCGGAGCCACCGTGACCTCTTGATCCGTTATGAAACTCACAACGGTCGCCGATTGCCCGTTGGCCAGCTTGAACTCTAGGCGAGACGTCTTGTTCTTGGTCGACACCATCTCCAGCTTCATAGAGCTCATGACGTCCAAGAAACTCTTCTTTTGCTCGGCGTACTCGAGTCGACGACCGTCCTTTACGATCTTAGTGACGGCCACCGTCTTGGGGAAAGCCTTGGGAGTTTGGCGCAGTTGCTGCTTGCAGCCGATGGCATACTGCGCGTTTTGCAGAAACTTGTAATGAGTCTTGTGAGACTCTTGTCTCATCTCCAAGGGAACGTTGCCACACGGTTCCTTGGAAGGCTCCAGAGGGTTCTCGTTGACCAGCCGCCACACTCCGTGCTTCTTGGCATCGACATCGGCGCGTAGAGTCACGGGATCGGTGTCGTCGAGCGGGCGGCCCTCCTTCTTCAAGGCGAGATACCTAATGAATCGTGCACACAAGTCCTTGGTATGCTTGTCCTGAGCATGGTCGTTCACCAAATCGGCAAAGAGGAACCAGTCGTACTGCAACGGGTCTTCTGGCAGACAGGCGTGATCGGCATCTAGGGCGCAAGACGTCTTTGGGACCGCCTTGACGTTCCTAGTAAAGACGAGATCTGGGTCGCAAAGGTGCCCGATAGTCATCCTGTCCTTAGAGTGCTGGTCGCAATATACCGTAGTCGCGAGAAACGGTCCTTAATATACCTCCATCCGACGTGAACTTTAGACGGCCGTATCAAGGTCGCCTGGGTAGTGACATTGAGATAAGCTTACATATAGATATCGCGATAAGGAGTCGCCTAGAGGACACGTGAAGTGCCTCCCGACAAAAACGAGGGGTGCGTGGCCTTGATCGTCGTTCCGTTGTTTTCCCAGGCGAAAAATAAAAGGACGGTATGGGTTTTTCATTTTAAGTATCAAAAATTATCTTTACGCAAAGATACACTGGCGTGATTGTGGTGATCAAAAGAATAAAGATGCAAATTATCGTGAGCCATTCGTTGTTTTTATGCGAGTCGTCGTTGATGTCGTCGTCGTCCTTCTCGTCGCATAGTGCGTCGATTTTTAGGCGTTTGAGAGCCTTCTCGGCGCTATCCAGGTCCTCTACCGGATGATACTTGTAGTCGTGACCGCACAGAAACGTGGCGTTTTTGCCGTTACTGCACTTCACTCTCACTCGGCTCCCCACCTGGACAGTCGTCCCGTTGATTAAGGGACACTTCACGAGCTCTGGGGTGTAGACGGACGCCTCGTTGCCTTTACACGGATATCTAATGTGCGGTGGCTCGCACGTCTGAAACACGTACGGCTTCTGAAAGACGTAGCCGCGCGGAACGTCGTACACGCTCTCCCTGATATTGCACTGCACTTTGAGAGTAAAGTCTGGATAGGCGCACAGATGCATGTTGTCGTATTTTTTTTTAATGTTGCCCCAATAGTCTACCGTGGCGTACATCATTAGGTCGAGTATCTCTTCGTAAGAGACCATCACGCTCGTAGAGTTGTTGCAGTCGGAAATATTGTCTCGTTCGTGGACCTTCTTTTTGGCGGCGGCCACTATGCTTCTGTATTGGCCGAGATTAACCTTGGTGGATTCCAAGCTCTCGTATGGAATTTTGGTCTTGACCGAGCATTCGGTCATGCTCATGCACCAGTTCTCCTCGTAGAGTCTAGCGTTTTCCGAACACTGCACCACGTTCGTTGTGATCAACGTCACCACAATTGCCAATGCGAACATCGTTTATACGGTCCTAGTATTTCCCGCTAACGGTAATTGGAGGGTTCTTAAACTAAAAACAAACGGCGACGGCGGTATTAAAAACGCGACGCGATGTTTTACATATTTGCACAATGTGGATTGCTTCCGTGTAACGTGGTGGCCCTCGTGTTCTTTGCCATGACTTCGGTGATCATGGTCGGCTATGGCACCTCTTGGAGGTGCAAACTCTGCCTCTTTGTGGGCTGTTTCCTGGTCACGAGTTTCGTATGGCATTGGATCTACCTGATACAACGGAAGCAGGTCGAGATTGACACCTTCAATATCAAGTATCCGGAAGGCATTCCCGAAAAATGCCTCGTAGTCGGAAACGAGCCGTGGTATGTCCTAAAGCGATATATGTACGACGACGATCTGTGCGAACGCTTCTACCAGAACCTCCACATTGGCGCCATGTGGCACGTCAACCCCCTCCTAGTGCTGAGCGATCTGATCGGGAAGACGGTGATGCAGCCCATGACCTTTCTCGGAAGCTACACCGGACGCTTCGTGCAAGACTTTTCCCAACGACAGACCGTGTGGAGTTTGTTCAGCACGCTGTCATCGCTCTGCGTCGTGGCGGTAGTTTACGCCTTTTTCTTTTTGGCGATTCGCACGTGCTACCGTCACCGTTCCGACGTGTGGGCTATGTTGCAATAATAAACGGTTAAACGTACTAAGAAATAAAAACGATGGCAATCACCATGCATGTGCAGACCTCACTCGATTGTAAGGTCGACATCGGACCGCTCTTGAAATACGAACGCCAGACCGTAAAGGTAAAGGACGTGATAGCTGAATTTAACAGCGTCAATGCCATCGTTTTGGTTCAACACGACGGGATTGTGTTAAATTTTCACAACCCGTTCGATGCCAAAAAGATAGCCTTCGTTCTACGGAAACATCCGCTGGAGGTGTGGAAGAAAGACTCCGTCGGCAACCGAGACGAGACTTTCGCGCACCCCGGCGACCTGTTGCTGGCCCCGCAATATAGACTGGAGACGCCCTATTACCGATCGCCGTCGTCGGACCTTCACGTACACCACACGCACGCCTCCGAAGAGGACACGTGTGGCGGCTACGTGTACGTGATCGACGGACTCTCGGGCAAATACCTATGCACGCTAGACTACCTTTACTGTCTGTACAACTCCGTGGACGTGACCAACCGCAACCCGTGGTCCGTGTCGAACGCGACTGGCGTGAGACCGAAAAGTGCCGCCATATGCAACGGTCTCTATTGGCAGAGGATATGCACAGACGGCATGGCCGGAATGCGAGACGACCTATACTATTCCAAAGACGTCGGAGCGGCGGTTGCCGCTGGAAACACGGTCTTATACGGCGATTTAAACAGCTACAGGGAACACGAAGTGGGTTACGGCTTTGTTCTGGCTCTGGCCTACGTGATCGATGAGGCGCTAGACAAGCTAACGTATACGAAGCACAGGATAAACGACGAACCGCACTATGCCAAGATGTTTGGCGACCTCGACACGTCTCGCCGAGCGCACGACATTCTCTGGATGGCCACGAATGCGATGCGAGAAGTCAGGGCAGTGCAAACCGCCGTCTGTGTCTTGTTCGGGAGGGAGGTGTACAGTCGAATGATGCTCTCGATGAATACGGAAGGCGTTCCGGTCGGTAATGCCCACGAGACTTTAACCGGAACGTACATAGATGCGGAGCCATACTTTGTCAAGTACGACTTTGACAAGCAGGATGCGTGTGCACGGACGTACCCGCTCGCTAACCCAGACGATATTAAGGATCAATTATCCACGACTAATGAGGGCTGCGTCGTTTTACACAAGGACGTGGAACGCTTAATATTGTTCGGTTCCGATCAAAAAATTAATTGGGAGAAAGCCCAAGCACTATTCAACGGATTGGTCGACGACTGGCTACGCTACTTCGTCAATAAAGTCGAAACCACGTTTCCGAAAGACGTGGACATGTCCAAACACAAACACGAACACAACTTAGACTACGAAAAGGACGACGACGTTGCAGATCCATCTGCGAACCGGGAAAAAGTTTACACTGGCCACGTGTGTTTGGCGCGAGAGTCGACGTCGTGCAACGTTATATTCACGTTTGCCGTGGACGACGACCTCATACTCGAAACGTTCGCTAGTCCGATAGAGCCCTTGTCCATTTTGCTCACGCGTCCGCAAAGGGAAGTTCAGTGTACCGAAATGTGGAGGTGGATTTTTAGGACGGCCATGAAGTCCATACAGGGCGTGTCGATCGCACAGATCGTCGACTCTCACATAAACAACTTTGACTACAACCTACTCTTCAACACTATAACCATCACCGGACTCAGAGCTTCCTATCTCTTCAAGACGCCAGCGCAGTTGCCAACCCCACAGCAACCACTGACTGCCGTCGTTATAAAGAGTGCCGCTGCCTTCGCACACGCCGCGTCGTCGTACGATTTCTTGGATTTTGTATTGAATACCTATACGCTCGGCTACCTGGGTCCGGTGGATAAAGTGGTGGATTCGGAAGTTCCTAGATACAAATTTAGACTCGTTCGGGACACGAGAGAAGACGGCGATTTACAAGACCCCATAGACAGAGACTTTATTATGTACGATCAACACCACGCCAGACAGTACGACGATTTCACTCGCACGCTTTTACACTACTACTACTCCAAAGTATTGGGCACGCGAACCAAGAAAGCCATCAAGTACTATCTAGACACGGTCCATAAAGCCCCTAATAACCTCGAAGACACCACGCCGCTGCACGTCACCATACCGCTGTTTTGCAAATACGTCAAAGAAGACCTGCGGCCGCAAGAGAGAGAAGAGTTTTGCGAAGCCGCCGGCAAGGCAGCCATCGAGGGGCAATCTTTCGAGGACGTCACTAGACTAACGACGGGATACGCGGTGGACAGGTCCGGCGTCCCCAACATGTGGACAGTCTTTGACCTGAACCCCGTGTCCAACGGGTACTTTGTCACCTACAAACTCGCGTCCGGTAGAGGCGAAGAGCCGCCGCTGATTGCCATGCACAACGTGGACGCCAGCCATCGACACGATCAAAACGTCTTGCTGTACCTGTCCAAGTACCCGAGGGTCTTGAAGGGCTGGGACGTCGTGCCCTATTTCGTGGAGCTCATGCACCTCGTCTCGTGCGTCAAGGGCGCCGTCATGTGGGTCTACAGACGAGACCCGTTCCGAACACTCATATCCAACGTCCTGGACAGATACTACGACGGCCCGCTCGTCCGGGGGCTGGATGCCGACGAGTATCCGTGCCCCGTGTACGACATAGACAAGCTGAGCACCCTATACAAGTACGTCAAGGACGTCATGATCAAGAACGACGTGCCCGGTCATAGGACCATCTCCATGGTGCGGGTCGGCCACTGCTACGAAAACTTTGTGGCGCGCGTCGGCGCCTCCCTACTGACGGAAGAGCAGTTGGGTGTCAAGAGGCGTAGCATTCGCTTCCGGAAACCTTACTGATCTCAAATAATAAAAATGTATTCCGTACAAATTACCCGGGACGTCTCATTGACTCTAGACCCCCTGATAGATTTCGAAGCGGGGGACTTGTCCGCCGTAGCTGCCAAGAGCGCATTCGAGGCCAACATAAGCCCAGGAACTTTGGGGGAGTTGGCATTCGTCCTGCGAGAGAGTCCTTACGACCCGGACGACCACAGGCTGCTGCATCGATTGCCGCCCCCCGTCGACCCGGTCACCTTGGTGCCCGACGACGACGACGGTGGTCTGGCGCCGTCGCGTTGGACGGGCGGCTACGTTTACCTAATAAATCCTCTCACCGGCGAGTACCTGTGCTCGCTGGATTACTTTTACCGAACTAGGACCTTACGCAGATTCGACGACGCGGACAGATTCTCGTCTTCCGCGGCCACCAGGTTCAGGCATCCCGACGACGCGGTCAACAACGCGATGCTGTGGAATAAATTTGTTGCCGCCAAGCAGCAGGGGTGCGCTCGCACTCTGGACGATTTGGCCGACTACGCCGCGGCTGTCGGCAACAAGTTGGTGAGCGTCTACCCGAGTCCCGAGGAAGGACGCGACTACGGGCTGTGGGTGACCAGAATCTTGGTCGGGGACCGCTTCTCTGAACGCCAACTCTGGAGCGCTTTGGTAGACGACAACGACGACTCGTGTCCGGAAATTGTTCACCAAGCCGCCTGCTTGTTGTACGGACCGATCGTGTACTGCCTCTATTCACCTCTAAACGAAGCGACGAACGGTAAAGAAGTCCCGGTGGCAAATTATCCATTCGATCAGAACGAAGTCTTTAGGCTCCTGGCGCCGCTCTTCAAAATGCCTAAAGTCTACGCTCCGATGTTTTACGATTTCACCACGGATGCCGCCGGGCCGCTCCTCGGCATTCTAGAAGCATTCAGACTCGTCGCCG
Organism: Ixodes scapularis; assembly: GCF_016920785.2. Taxonomy (NCBI): domain Eukaryota; kingdom Metazoa; phylum Arthropoda; class Arachnida; order Ixodida; family Ixodidae; genus Ixodes; species Ixodes scapularis. Next base: position 231,871 of record NW_024610089.1, on the reverse strand, counting down.
ACTTTTGGCTTTCGCTCTTGTTCACCGACCCCGTCACAGTCAAGGCTGCTCGAAGCCTAGCGATAACCGAAAAGTTGACGGTGACGAGCGATTTCAACAACTACGTCTTCACCGAGGAGGGTGTAACAGTCAAAGTCATAAAGAGGAAAGGCGGCGACTTGGCTCTGTCGTATCTATTGACGAAACCGCTCGGCAAACTCCAATCGGCGGGGGATTGGGAAGCCGTCATTACGCTGGCCGGGGTCCCTACCTGCAGTATGTCACAGCGGCTCGTCACGGCGTGTAGAACGAGCTACGCGTACGGAAACGACATTCTTTCGCGGTTCGGCAACAACTTTTTCGCTATCACTCGGGGCATGCGGAAGAGGACGGCGTCCGTCACGCGAGCATGCGAGTCCTGCGACTGGTTAGATTTTGCCCTAGAGACGTGCTACAACGACGGAGCCTGGCTCTACTCCGACGACGGCTCTTTGAAAGAGTCGAGCGCCGCGAACCTCGACGCCAACTCGGATCGCGTACCGCTGTTCTCGAATCGAATCTACGACGACGATTTCAAAGAGGCGGTAGTAGATCCGGTGATTAAACACGCGTACCAAAGGCTCCGTAGCATGTTGCTAAGCCCCGGAGTTTGGGCTAAGATATTAGTCCCTTACGTAGGGTTCGTGGGCGCGGCGCGAACGGATTGTTCCATAGGTCCACTGGCCTCGGTCGTCTATTATAGGTTACATTACCTGAACAATCTATTTCCGAAAAATTCGTCGACAGTCTTTAGTGAGGAAAAGGTACTCCAATTGATGGACCTTTGCGAGTCCAAGACCGCGGCGCGACGAAGTTCGATGAGAAGATCGCTTCAAACGCTCTTCGAGTCCGAAATATCTAGCGTGACGGCTCAGATGGCGCAGAGGAGGGTCTCCGACTTGCACCCGAGCAGCTGCTTCCTGCAAGAAGTGTGGTCGGTCGAACCCCACGTGTGGTTCGTGTTGAAGTCGCAATCCGAAGCGTATTTGGTGAGGCACTCGTACGTCGGGGGCGAGGTAGAGATTCCAAGCGAGTTGTACCATAGCGCGCGCAATAGACTGTTGCACCGCTCCAGACCGTCCGTGTGCGCTCCCCACGTCAGACCAGCCAACGTGGCGGTCAAAGACAAAGTCTACCTGCAGGTGGGAGTCTTTTCACCACGATTAGAGAGGTACTACTACGGCCTGATGCGCGACTGGCCGATGAATAGGCTGAGGATAGAGATGGAGGACGTCGGTGACGTTTCTCTCGACGCAAAGTCCATCCACGTCCTCCACTCTGTCTTGTACGGGCCGTCGGGGACGGTTGCGGCCACGTGCAAGCGACAGACCGCGCCAAATAACGCGGCACTAAAGAGCGACGTGATGCTCTGTAACATTTTCGGAACCTCCAATACCGACGCCTGGAGCAGATTCGCCACCTATGACTCGGAGATCAAGAAAGTCGTGGAAAACAGTCATTTATTGTTTCACGATCCCACGACGTACGTAAACAAAGTCGTTTTTTCGTATAGAGTAAGGGATCCCACCGCTTACTTTCCAAAGCTGCTGTCGCATCTAGAGGTCAGTCACTTGCTGGACGCGTGGCTAGACTCGGCCACCTACCGCCCTTCTCTGGTACTCGGCGACACGAAAGAGAAAAGGGAAAACAGGCGAAGAGTAGAGAAGTTGACCTTCAAGCTGCTCAACTTTCCTTTCGCCACGGCGCGATGGGTGCGAGTTTTGACTTCGGCCTGCGAATTCCTGACCGGCAAATGCCACGTCTTCTTCGACTCGGGGGTTTCGGACGAGGTCTCCTCCAACAATTTTCTTCGCCATCACGGGGCCATGTACCTGGACAACAGGATGGAACGCGCGATACACAAGGGCGGAATCGCCAAATATCGCATGGCCTGTGCGTCATTTAGATAATAAAAATGTCGTTACCGATGTTCTTGTCCGTTTATTCAAACTATGGACCAACCTATATCAACGTCCGACCCTTCCTGATGGCCATGAACGTCAGGTACAAGCTCAGGTGGGACTTGGTCTCTGGCCTACGCAAAACGTACTACCCACACTTTGCTCTAGAGGAAGGCGGTTTTCGACTAAACTTTTTCGTCACGGATAAGGCTCTGTATTCGGGTAAGGACGACGAGCTCGTCCAAGTCGAAAACATACTACCGAACCAATACTGTAGTCACTGTAAGACGGTCTTTGATCTTAGTTTTTACCACTACAAGGGTGGTGCTTACGTCTACTTGTGTAGAGAATACGAGGCCAACATTCATTTGACTATACTATGTTCTCTAGACTATGCTCTGCTGGAAAGGGGCGTGTATAAACTACCTCCCAACAGCGATCGGCGACTCCTCGTGAAGAACGCTTTTTGTAGAGATTATTTTGGAAAGACTGATCAGGCCAAGAACGTCACGTTCGACAGATTCACTCTCGCGTTTACGAGAGAAGAAATCGTGCCTTCGTTCAAGAGTAGATATATGTATCTGAAAATGCTGATAAACTCCAGAAACCCCCCACCGCTCATGCGGCTCGCGAGTAAGCTTTCCGCTCCGCCACCGCACGTTACTGTCACGGACTACGAACTTTGCTATAGGTGCCTAGGGAACACCTTCTACATGGAGAAACCTTGGCTGACCAGTATCTACGCGCTTTCGGGCACAAACATTGTCGTAGGACCAACGTCGGAGATAGACGAGTACATAAAATATTTAGTTGGGCTGATACACTACGTCAAGGCGACGACCGACCGTTTATTTCGGATGGAGTATGATTTGCCAGCAGACTGGAGGACTCGCCTATGGACGAAAGTGAAGTCTTTCTGGCGAAATCGCTTTCTACGTTCCAAGGCTACGGAATACTTGGACAAGACGAGAGTCGCGGTGGACAAGACCGAGGACGAGCGATGGATGGTATTTCACGAGATATTATGTATGGTGTTGACGTCTCCGTTGTATTGCGCGATGGCTTCGCCTCTGTTCGATATCCCATCGAACGCCGATGGGGTGGTTGCCAAACAGACCTCCATCCAATACGTCCCAGAAAACGGTTCGCCCATATCTCTCATAACTAACGGAGAGTCTACAGTCACCGAAGATGGAGTGAAATTGATATCTCCCATACCTTTACAGCCTGAACGAAAAATCAAGTACACGAACGAAGAATGCAATTATTTAAAGAGATTTTTCGAAAAAGTAAAGAAACTTGTGGTTTCGTACGAGCCGACTATAGCCAATGATTCCGAGAATGGATATACAACAGAGGAGGCTAAGCAAATGTTGGCATTTCCTAAAGACACGTTTAAGAATAGAAAAACGTACGAAGATGTATATGAAAAGATAATGTCAGCGCTGGCTACAATGTGTAAGCGAGACGAAACGTACGACAATGCAGATACACACGAAGTTGAAATCGTGGAGCATTTAAAGTTAGTTTCGAGAGGATCCGCATTCAACAGAGTGTACGCCTATAACGTGGGTAGAGATGACGACCTCATAAACGAAGACGTATGGCAGATCGTCGACTCTTTGCCCATTCACGCGGCTAAGAGAACGGGCACCGATCACTGGAAGCGAATACTAGAATAGTTAAAGTCAGGAAATAATACCACAACGTTACCCTTTACTAGCACTCCACTCTCAGTGGCTCTATACTCCGATTATGTCGTGGACAACGATGGAGACATATTCTTTACCAATAGAGCGATCCAGAACTACGACTTGTACGACGCGACACTCTATGCCATGAACACCCTGACGCTGTTCAACGAAACGGCTTGTAAAGTCGAACCGTTACACTTGATGGTGAAAGAGGAAAACGCGAGAATGGGTTTATGTATGCCCCTACAGCCTTTCGTGAGACCGAACCGCACGTACGTGGACCGTTGGACCAACACGTGGAAAAATTTGGAAACGGAGATTAGCTCGCGTGTCTTGTTCCCCCTGATGATATGGGCATTGAGCCTAAAGGTCATGAAGGATGACGTCCAACGATACGACGTGTACGCCATAAGTAATGCGAAACACTTGTACAACATCTTTAACAAGGGAGGCTCCATCGACCGAGAAGATTTGGAAAGAAGTGTAGCCTTAATTAAGGCGACTAAGGTCGCTACTCGCAAAGTGTTCATGGCAAATGACAGGTACGGAGACTTAGTGGCAGGCATGGGTAGCGACTTTGGTCTAGTCCCCAAGGTGATGATAGCTCAAATGGCTAGATTCCTAGAAGGCCTGATGGACTACACTACACTCTCAGATAACGGCTTTGATCGGAGCCCGATTGTGCACCACTGCTACGTCTTGGACGACGCGTCGGCTCTCTTACAGGTTACCAAGAAATACGAACTGAGCGACGGGGGAGTGCAGATTCATCCTCTTTGGACCGAATACTACACCGTCGTCCATCTAAAGTTGGGTAAAATTTCCTACGCGTACGGTAGCGACGGAAACTCGGCATCACTGGACACAATAGGCGAGGTCTTTTGTACCAACGCTCTCAACACGCTCTTTGCCAAGATAGACGAGACCGCTGTGCTACCGTCGAGCATAGCCACGGACAACAAAGTCACGGAATGGAACGATTTTTATTCGATATACATAGCCGAAAACGCTTTCTCGAGCCACGGACTCACCTCGCGACGCACCGCGAAAAACGAGATCGTCACGGTGCACAGAAAGATCGGCTACGAGAGCTTTTCCAAACTGGCGCCCAACGTGCGAACGCGACTCTTTAGGGATCTGACTGACGTCAAGGTTCCGGCGGTGGTCGAGCTGCTGAAAGAAGAAGAAGGAGAAGGGTTTCACCCGCGCTACTTGCTCCACAGGCTTACGATAAATAATTTCGGTCGAGGAATACTCTTGACGTCTTACGAATACAACTTTTTGAAAATAATCTCGAAGCCGTCCTCGTATGTATAGATAAAATAAGGATACAGTGCTGTCCTACGACGCGGGTTACATAAACGAGGTTTTGAACGCGCGGAAGCCCTACGACGAAAAGAGGTCTTCCCGGCTCTACCTCCCGTTTTGGGGCGAGAAGCTCGACGGCATGCACACCGACACTCGCTTTGCCGTGTCGTGCCACAAATTCTTGGAGTACCTCAACGCGGAGCAGACCTCCGTCTTCTTCCAGAATCTTTCCTCGAACGTTGTAGTCTCTAGACCCCCCCTAAAACGAGCCAACGACGCCGTGCTGCTGGCGGTGCGAGACTCTGACCGCGTCGTCAACACCGTCTACGGACCGAGTCCCTGCTCGCTTCTGTTGACGAGAGACGATCAGGTGTTGGGCAATAAAATCGCGGCCTACCGCTTTCATAATGTGTCTTGGTTAAAGCTCGACCTGCACGCTCTCAAGAAGAGGCCCGATCGAGCTATCTTCCGACCAAACATTTACGTGTTGGACGGAGACGACAGGGTCTTGTGCACCTTGGACTATTTGATTTGCAAGGTGGGTTACTACACCAACTGGTCCCCAAACGACGAGAGCATATCCGATTTTCTCGTGAAGAAGGTAGACTACCCGCTCGTAGACCGAAGCGTCTCGGGTCTCTTCCGTATACCCCGCTTCGGGAAAAGAGCAGACTACGTCGCCTCTCTCGTTGCCGCCATATCGAACTGTCAGAGTAATCTAAAAGTTCGCAGGCGGCACGACTTGCCAGTTTTTATAGCCATGACTTGGAACTCGCGACCCGCCTCGATTCGATGGATACAGCAGAGCGGGCGCCCTTGGATACTCTCCGACTACTTGACCTCTAATGTTTATCGCGCCGTGTCGTTCGATTTAGAACGCGTACAACCAGAGAGTCTGGATTACTTTAGACGCATCTTTGACCTTTACCAATCGACCGCCGTAATAGACCAGATGATCGACGCATGCATAGCCTACGGCGGTGACGTTTTTGCAGCGATCATGTCCTCTTTCGAAAGCCGGGCCGAAGAGCGGATCGATTACGATTCTTTGAGCGCGGAGACTCAAATAACGGTACGGGTAACGTCGATCGCGGCCCTTCGCGGGGAGAAAGAGACGGTGCTGACGCACCACGAACTCTCCCCAGAAGCGGTCGACAGGCTCTACAGCACTCGACTACTCGAGGTCGGACTGGTGGAAAAGGATCCCGTCAACGTAACGGTCACGCCCAACCACGTCTTTACCACGCTGAACGACAGCGTGAAGAATGCGCAGAGATCCGAACGACTCACGGCCGAGAGTTGGGGGGAGGTCTACGAAGAAGAAGAGGAAGAAGACTACGCCGACTCGCCCCCGCCTCGATCGAGCCGCAGTTGGTACGTGTCGTGTCCGGCCCAAGTCGAAGAGTTTCAGGACCAAATATACAAACTCAAAAAGGAGCGCGAACGACTACAGACCATTTACGAAAACCTCGTGACCTATCTGTGCGAATTCATGTGGAACGGGATACCCACCGACGGCTCTTGGGCTAGAGCAAAGTGGAAAACAATCGAGGCAGGTGGGGCTCCCAAGGACGAAGAGGAGGATTTGCTACGTTTCGTAGATGGTCGGGGCGACGCAAAAGTGGAAGGAATGGTTCTACCTCACTTTAAAACAGACGAACACGTGGTAGTCACACCCGCTAAAATATACCTGTTGAGACGCATGTCCCACAACTTATTCGTAGCGGCCAAATACTCGAACGCGGCGTCGGTGCTCCGGTCCCTCGTGTACGACCCCTTGTACGGAGATAACCTGGTCTGGTGGGGCGACACCGACGGTAGCGTGTTGTCTAGCAAGTGGGTGCGCATGGCCTTGTGCTTGCAACTGCTCTACGGCAAGAGCACCCCTGCGACCAACGATCCGCAATCGGTCTTCAAGAACGATTGCGTGAAGAGGTACGCTCTGGAAGCCGCGTGTGTAGACAGATCAATCTACAACATGTTTACTTCTTTGATCTTTTCGCGTCCTTGCGGACCGGCGTCGTCCTATCCCGCCGACTTTACGCGAGACATTGGCGATGATCCAGCGAAAATCACCAAGTTTAAGGAAAGGTTTAAGCAAACGCTACACTCGTGGCTCTCGACCAGAACGTCGAAGGTTCTACGCGACAAATTTAGATGTATAGACAACGAGTTGCGAGGCTTCGACTGGCACGCCGACTGCACCTGCGACCTGGACCGGAGATGCAGGATCGTAAAGGACCTGACCAACATCAACCTATGTCTATATAACGGTTGTATGGAACTGGTAGAAATCGAACCCCGGCTCTTTACGTTACGGCACCTGGTCGGGTCTGTGTCTTTCGACCAGTCGACGGCGATCTGCAGAGTTCCAGAGAGCTACAGCATCATCGCAGTCAACCTGTTGCTACGTCGTCATCGGTGCATAGAACGCCTTGAATTTTCGTCCGAACTCGTCGCTTCGCCACATTTTGACTTTGTTCTGGAGAGCTTGGCCGACAATGACGGTGTCACCAAATTTGGCATTCACAATCTACACGGCGAATATCTGAACGAAGTGTTTGACGCGGCTTCGCGACTCGGCAATTTAAGGGAACTGTGTCTGGTGGATACCGTACTACGTCGGGACGTTGCAAACACCTTCAAGAGAGCTCTAAGATACAATCCATGGATCGAATGCGTGGAGCTCATCCGAAATTCTGTCGAGGGTAACGACGAACTTTTCCTAACCACGTTAACGATGCTACCCAAACTACGCAAATTTGTCTACGACAATAACAGTGTGCACGAAGATGCCATCTACCACCTTGCCACGTTGATGGAGCGAGACACCTGCCTCCTCGAAGAACTCAGACTATCTAGGTGCTTGCAAGAGGAGAGTACCGGCGTGCGATTTTTTGAGGCACTGGGCGAAAATTCGACTTTAAAGGTTCTCCAACTAAAGGCCTGCCTACTATCCAACGAAGCGATCGACAACCTGACGGTCGCGCTAAAGAAGAATCGGCGACTCGAGAGACTGGAAGTGATCTACTCTCGAATGGAAGGGGATTGGATCGCACCGATAGCCGAGGCGCTACGCGTGCATAATCGGACGCTCAAGAGACTCGACCTCGAGGCGACGAACGTGTGGCCGGAGCGATGCGTTCTCCTACTCGAAGCCATGAGCAAAAACTCGTCTCTAGTCGAAGTGAATCTCGGCTATCTCTGCGGCATAGCCGAGGTCTTGGAAACGATCGTGGAGCGAGGTTTACAAGATCGAATTCGTATTGGAGTCGTCGGCACAGTGATGGGTCATGCTCTGTGTGATCTGCGGGCCGTGAATCTTCTCTCGACCATTACGAACCTGACCGTAAACTATAGCGGCATCGGTGCGGTGAGTGCCTATTCGAAGCTACTGTTTCATTTTGCGGCACAGTCGACTGCCTTGAAGGTCTTTAAGGTCAACCTGCTGCCACTCATCTACAAAGAGACCTGCGACAGTATAACCGAATTTTTACGATCCACGACGACGGTCGAAACCTTTCATTTCAAGTCTCTCATGAGCAACCTCACCATGGTGGACAGCGTCATGATGGCGATGGCAGAGAACCGAAGCGTGGTCGAGTGGTCTTGTGCAGACTGCGTGATTTACCCGCAAAGTCTACCGGTTCTGCTCCATATGCTGCGCACCAACAAGACGCTCGCGTACTTGGAGATGTCGGCATATTTAACTGCGGAAGACTACGGGCAAATTGCGTCCGCCATGTTTAAGAGTATTCTCAGACTCGATATGCAAAACGCATACGAGGACTTTGGAGTTGGCGAGGTGCTTCGCCAAAACCTTCTGAGAATGAACAGGGCCGTCGAGTTTGTAACCGACCCGGAGGACTTTGTCGAGTGCGAGTGTGTACGTGACTTTGAAGACGTGCTGGACACCGCCTCGTTTGCAAGGCACTTCGCTCAGGCTCACCCCCAAGACAATAGCCGCTTGCCATCGATGTTGGCGCGCGCCAAGCGGTCTATCAAAGAACGTTTTTTCGAATTTAGCGGAATTTGCAGAGACAAAGTCCCGCTGTGCGAGTCGAGTGGCAAGCCTATTCTAAACTACGAGTGTTGGCAGCACGTCTTTTCTTTTCTCGCTCTCAACAACGTGGTGTGGTGAATAAAAATGTACAATTCGTACTCTACTTGGTGGTGTATTTATCGACCTAGCTAGAGCAACAAGTCTGCTCTAGAGTAGCATTTATTAGGCCCTCTTCTCATTAATGGCATTGGTAAAAATATTAACCCGTACCGATGAGTTGACCTTTCTAATTACTGATACCGACACGATCGATCTGATATCAGAATCAAATAGTTCTTGCATAGATATATAAAGATGCATGCACGCACAATGTCTACTGGCGCATGCATCTCTTTTCATCTATGCTTTCTTTTACCCGAGAAGGTGTGCAAGCATGCTTTTAAAGCGTTGCCTCGAGCCCAGCTTTTTTTTTTCTGGGCGACGGCCAGAGTTTCTAGAGCGCACAATCGTCTGCCTCGATACAGGCCGACAAGTGTTCCAGACCACTCGGGCCGTCGTCTTACGTAACTATTAACATTTAATCAAACTAAAGGAGAGAGCATAAAGATCTTTATTTGATGTCCTTTAGCTTCAAATACGAGGCGACCGCCTCCCAACATTCTCTGTTTAAAAATGGAAAGGCACACACAGACATTTCACTGTCACATATTCTTGCCAGTTGAAAAAAGTTTTCACGAATTTAGCGGCGAGCCCGCGCCAAGACGTCCACTTCACTCGAGTTGACATTCACACAACAGCCGTCCTTGGGCGTAGAAGGTGATGGGGCGCTTACATCGCAGAGCAGAGCGCACGTCGTACATGTCCGGAGCAGCATCCGCGACGCTTGGATCGGCCACAAACTCTGCGGCCCTGTTCAAGAGCCACCTGTTGTGTCGCACTGCCTCTTGTATGACAAACACTCCCGATCCTCCGGGGCGACGGTTGTAATCATCTTTTCGCAGCTCGACACATCGGAGCCGAGGGTTCAGTCCGTCGAAGCCAGCGTAATAATCGATGCCGCGTGGCGTCATCGACATGCACAGTTTAATAAACGTCTCGTTGTTTTTGAAAACTTTGTAGAGACTTCGCAGGGCTCCCGAGCTCGCGACGACACACTTCAACCATTCGAACGATTCTAGTCCGTGGTTTTCCGATAAGCCTTCCAAAACCGTCTTTACGACCGACTGGCGTTCTTGTCCACACGTGACTAGAGTGAGCGTCTTCAGAGTCTTAGAGTCTCCTATGAAAGCGGCCACCTTTTCAGCCACACTGTTCAAAAAGTTGGAAAAGATATATACGTGTTGCACGTGCGGGGAGGCGCGGAGGGCGTCAAACGTCTCACCGAGGTATTGGTGAACCTCGCGTGACATTCCATGTTCGATGGTTACGTATTTAAATTGTGCCAATAATTCTACATTTATGCGGCTATTACACAAAACGGCCAAATGTAAGCGCTGGCACTGACCTCGGTCGATGGCCAGCTGCGCCAATTCGCCGAAATCTGTCACGTAACCAAGCCTCATGACTTGTAGGCTCTTGTTGATGGATAAACCTCTATCAAAACCCGTAGGCTGCGCGTAGACAAGGCTATGTTATCTCTTAGATTAATTTCGATTAAAGACCGATTATGCGCAACGGCCTCAGCCAGATAGGATGCCGTATCGTCGGAGAAAGTTGAAAAGTTGACAAGACAATGGATATGAAGTAGTTTCAATTTAAGCTTAAACAAAGTGACTCATAGAAGGGATTATATAAATGAACATTTTCGTGGTAGTCGTATCAGCAAGCCAGCACAGGACAAAGACTGTAAGTTTCGTCTCAAAATGTTTTCTAGAAATTAATTTATCTTCAAAGTCTGGTCACTGATAACTGTCGAGTGTTCGTGGAACTGATCTTACATTCACGCGAGTCTCATCGGCAAGGTCAGATGTCGAGCGGTAACGCGAGATAGAAATATGCAAGGTTGGTTGTTATTCGAGTGGTTTTTGACGTCAATGCTACTAATAGCTCGCCGCCAGAGAGTCACATGGGCTGTGAGAGCGGGGGTCTTAGTGAGGTATAAAACGGGCGACACGACACGCCCGACACGACACCGACTACAAGCCTACCCTCTCCCTCGCAGCAACGACAGGACTACTACTACTGGCAGACATGGAGTCCAGGCGATTTCCAATGCCGACGGCACGCCTAGAAGCTCCGGGCCATCATCTGAAGACGCTGGTGAAAGCAACCTTCAATCATTCGACCATACCAGCCTCGACCAGTATGAAAGTATTTGAAAGTTTGAAGCGAAAGAAAATGACCAAGGACAAAGTGAAATTCATTCCCGGCGTCGTTCCGAGGACGTGGAAGGAGATGCCGCAAAACTACGACCTCCTAACGGTACCGGTGAAACCATCTCCTTCTCTTATCATTTTATTAATTCATTTCGCCATGTGGTCCATAGCTAATCTGGACAATTCTCCCGTTGATTCTTTAAGGCATTTATTCATCGATTACCTTAACGAAGAGGTGGCCCGCATGATGAGCGAGAGACATGTAACGAAGGAATTGTTAAAGTTTCTCGAGGATTCTGTAGCGTCGGCCCCCTATTCCGTTTGGCTGCCGGTGGACGGAGACTCCAGCGAAAATTGGGTATTTTATCGTGGCGCACGTGAAAAACCTAAACACGTCGTGCAACCTCTTTTGCTCACTCACTATCAAGGGTATGAATGCAATCGCGCCCACGCTGTTTTAAATATGTTTAACGGCTACAAGGGTAAAGTATTTTATCCTTATAGCTACACGTTCAGTCACGATAGCAGAGATAAAACTAATAAGGTAATTCTCCTGCAATATTTCATCTTACCAGCGCTAACGTCGTTGACGATGCGCCGAGAACTCGCCGAGTTTATTGGCTTAAGTATTAATATTGAAAAGGATAGGGCCCTCATGGTAAATTACATTTGCGAATCCATTAAAACATTGGTGTATAAATCTGTGTTTTTTTATTCGTCGGAATTTAGTCAATGCGTGAATGTAATTGCAAATATTGAAAGTCGGAAAATGACGGATAGAAAAAAATCTAAATTGGCGCAACTCATAGAGTATCCGAACATTTTGACCGATCCATGGGTTTACATCTCCGGGGTCGGCCTATCAATTGGGGACTTTGATGTTGCAGAATTCTCTAGAGGACTTTTTTATTCCACGGAGTACGAGTCTGTCGCTCGGGAGACATCGGAATTGATGACATCTTTATTTTTTTATGTATTGTATGTTATTATTGAAAAACGGCGGGTGTGGGATTGTCGCCTCGTTGTCGAGTCTAAAAACGAATCTATCCTGGCGGCCTTTTATAATTTAATATCGGACCTCCTGCGACCATTCAATTGTAACGCTGCCGCCACATGTTCATCCGTACTAATAAGGCCATAACATGGCGTCGCAGGAGGACCTGAATTACGGCCGCCTGGATAATTATGATACTCTTAAAACTCCGAAAAACATTAAGGCTTTGAAAACCTTTCTCGGTTTCTCCTGCGTGACCGAATATACCAAAGTAGTGACCAAAATTTCTCAAAAGTCTAGTCGCCGCGTCTTCGTTATGCACCTGTGCTATTTCGAAGACGAGGCGACCGTCGAAGCATTTGTGAAGAAATATTTCGATGCGACCACTCTGTGGCCATTCGTCCTCGGTCTCTTCATTTATTTCAGTACGAGGAAGGACGAGGTGCTGACCGAGGAATTGCTCGACCTATGGTCGAAGCAATGTCCGACCCTCCTGGCCACGTCGATGAACGTGGCCAATACCATGACGCCGAGCAGGTTTTTCAAAAACGCTTCTATCATGGACACGGTTCGGACAACGATTGGCTTCCAGCAACCTGTTGCTGAGTCGACGTCTACCGGCGACAAACAGCGATTGGTATTTGCCACGTTGTCTAGCCAGGAGGTGTTTGAAGGGATCGAGGACGACTCGATTAGTAGCCCGGGCTCCTCGAAAAAATCTGAAAGCGTCCAATCTGGCAACAAAGACTCTTATTCGGACGATGACGAATTGGATATTGCAACCAAGATGGTATTGAAGAACGCAGGAGTGCCAAAATCCAAAATTGATTCGTCGGACAGCGAGGAAGAAGAAATCGTGTGGTACACCTCTTCTTTCAGAAAACGGAAGAATTGTCTAGACTCCGATTCTGACAGCGGACCGATTCCAAAGAAACCTGTATACTATTCCGAAAACGAAATTATTGATATCGACTCGGATGACGACCAGAACGGATCTTCATCGACATCATCTCCGGATTCTCTAATTAGGCCCATTGTGAAACGTCGGAGACAAATTCTATCCGATTCAACGGATGACGAAATGGTCGAAGCCCAAAAAGTAAAAGTCCGTTCTGGTCGGACGAGCCGTCAACGCCACTACCAGAAAGTCCCTGGCTGTCAGAGTCGGAGTGCTCGTCTTTCACCAGACCGGTGGTATCTTCTTCCGCGGTTAACGCGGAATCATTAACTTCCTCACCCAAGTCTCCGATCCTGCCGCCGTTAACGCCACTACTAGAGAGTCCGCGGCTCTCGGAGTGTTCGTCCTTCACCGGACCAGCGGCATCTCCTTCCACGATCAACTCTGAAGTATTATCCTTTTCGCCCGAACTTCCGACCGTGCCGAAGGCATCGCCCAACGCCGAACCGCTCCTGCAAGAGCCCGAGTCCGAGCTGCCACATCCATCTTCATCCCCATCAAGTCTGCAGCTCGAGCTCTCATTTTCTCCATCACAGTTCAGGACGTCGCCGTCGCAGCTCATACTGCCGCCGTCGCCAGAGACTGTATCCAAGATCGCCGGCGCCGGTGCCAGAGACTCTACTTCCATCAGTGCCGGTACCACAGACTGTAGATACAACATTGCCGGTGCCGGTGCCACAGAGTGTAGATACAACATTGCCGGTGCCAGTTCCAGAGACTGTGCTTCCATCACTGCTGGTGCCACAGACTCTACACACAAGATTGCCGGTGCCAGTGCCAGAGACTGTGCTTCCATCACTGCTGATGCCACAGACTCTACATACAGGATCGCCGGTGCCGGTGCCAGAGACTGTGCTTTCATCACTGCTGATGCCACAGACTCTACATACAGGATCGCCGGTGCCGGTGCCAGAGACTGTGCTTTCATCAGTGCCGGTGCCAGAGACTGTGCTTTCATCAGTGCCGGTGTCAGAGACTGTGCTTCCATCAGTGCTGGTGCCAGAGACTGTGCTCCCATCACTGTCGGCGCCAGAGACTGTCTTCCCAAGAGTGCCAGTGTCGGCGCCAGAGGCTGTGCTCCCATCAGTGCCAATGTTGATGCCACACACTGTGCATACAACATTGCCAGTGGCGGAGGCAGAGACTCTCTTTCCAACTGTGCCAGTGGCGGAGGCACAGACTCTCTTTCCGACAGTGCAGGTGCCGACAGCACAGACTCTCTTTCCGACAGTGCCAGTGGCGGAGGTACAGACTCTCTCTCCAACAGTGCCAGTGGCGACAGCACAGAATGTCTTTCCGACAGTGCCAGTGGCGGAGGCACAGACTCTCTTTCCAACAGTGCCAGTGCCGACAGCACAGACTCTCTTTCCGACAGTGCCAGTGGCGGAGGCACAGACTCTCTCTCCAACAGTGCCAGTGCCGACAGCACAGACTCTCTTTCCGACAGTGCCAGTGGCGGAGGCAGAGACTCTCTCTCCAACAGTGCCAGTGCCGACAGCACAGACTCTCTTTCCGACAGTGCCAATGGCGGAGGCAGAGACTCTCTTTCCAACAGTGCCAGTGGCGGAGGCACAGACTTTCTCTCCAACAGTGCCAGTGCAGAAAGCACAGAATGTCTTTCCGACAGTGCCAGTGGCGGAGGCACAGACTCTCTTTCCAACAGTGCCAGTGCCGACACCACAGGATGTCTTTCCGACAGTGCCAGTGGCGGAGGCACAGACCGTGCTTCCAACATTACCACTACCAGCGACGTGGGTGCATGGTCAAGATGCGCTAGTGGCACCACAGTCTGTGCGATTTCTACCCTCGTCAATGTCGGCGCTGCGGCAGTGCGATGAAGTGCACGTCCCATTTACTTGGCATCAGGAACAAGTACCAGTGGCGGCGGCGGCGGCACCCACCACTCATTCTGTATTATCGAATGACCATCGGCAGACGATGTCGACAGATATTTATTCATCATCGCTTCACTCTGGATTTTGTCCACCATCGCTTCAATCGGCATTTAGTCCCCCGATGGCTCATCACCTTTCTAAGGCAGTTTTTGGAGATGACTCCTCCTCGACATGGTCTGAGGCGAGCGAAGACTCTAATTCGTTATTACGTCAATTGCTGACAGCACCGCTTAAAAAGAATACGTATTTTTCACCGATGCAGAGCGCATTTCAAGCTCTGTCAAAATTGTCGGAAGCGGAATCGTGCTCTACCCCGTCCTTTTCCTCGGAGGAGCAGCTGGAAAGGGAATACGAGTCTGTTACCACTTTACAACAACTAGTGGCCATCACCGTAAACGACGACGTTCCAGTCACTCCTTCGAGCGTTACGGGTGAAGATATGACAGACGAGGACGTGGCAATGGTAGCCGACCTGATTGATTCGGTCTACAAAAAAGACTCTAAAAGCGACAAAGTAGAAGATTTCTTTGAAACTGCTCTGCATCAGGCCATGTGTGAATACAATTGCCAACACGAAGGAGACGAAGAAGAGGAGGAGGTCAAACGCCTGCCTGTGGACCTGGTGAATAAGGTGGTGGCGAAAGTTGTGACGGAGACTGAAGAGCTCGACGAGGAGGTCATCCTCCCCCCAAAAAGTGAGTGTACATATATAACTCCTTGTTGTATCTTTTTTTTCTAGCAGAGTGCATCTGATGGGATGGAAGATCCGACGCGTCTCGTAAAAATCGGGATGCTATTAAAAGCACGTCCTAGACCACCTCGGCGAGTAAGACCGTCTAGAACGAGGAAAATAGACTGGTCTTTAATTTGTATATATTCCTTTATTTACAGGTCACAAGATTCCATCCTTGCAGGAGCAGCGGAGCAAGACCGTGTCTCTTTATGACGAAATACAAGAATATCTAGACAGTTTAGATTATGAGGTGTAAATAAAGAATTGTACATATACCGGACCTCTTTGTCTACCTGTGGTGATTACTCTGCCAAGAGACGAAGTTCGTTATAGAGGGTGACTAGCCTCATGCGTGACTTGCCCTTGACCCGCAGTAGTCTAGTCAGGAGCCGAATAGTGTTTAGCGAAAAGGTGTGCTTATAGCGAATAAAGATCGGGTTGTAGTTTAGATCGCTAAAGTCTCGTATCTGTTGGAAGCTGCGAAAGGGATACTCGTGAAAGAGGAGTCTAAAGAATAAGAGACCCAGAGTCCAGACAGCCGAGGCTTCGGGAAGATACTCGTGCTCTAGGAACCATTCGGGCGGCGCATATTCGAGAGTTCCGCAAAAGGAGGTTCTCGGTTTGTCCGAGTCGCGGAGAACAAAATCAAAGTCGATGAGCTTGATGTCTCCGGTGTCGATGTCGACGAGCACGTTTTCTTCTTTGACGTCGCAGTGGAGCAGGCCAAAGAGTAGCCAGCAGTCGTAAACGATTCTGACTATCTTGATGAAAAGTAGAATGGCTTCGCGTTCGCGAAGTCTGTAGCAGTCGAGGTACTCTGCGAGGGTAACGTCGTTTTCGGAACGCTCGGTCACGATGACGTATGGTCCACCGCGGTCGATTTTGAACCAGTCGTACATGTAAATTGCACCCGAGATTAGTCTGACCTTGAGGAGGTTGGAGACTTCCATGTGGACGCGATATTCCGACCAGTGCCAGACCATGGTC
Organism: Ixodes scapularis; assembly: GCF_016920785.2. NCBI lineage: Eukaryota > Metazoa > Arthropoda > Arachnida > Ixodida > Ixodidae > Ixodes > Ixodes scapularis. The sequence continues at coordinate 215,065 of NW_024610089.1, read as the reverse complement.
GAGTCGATGCATTTTGTAGCGACCGGAAGGTTGTCGGAGATGCGTCTGCCGGCGTAGACTTTTCCGAAGCCGCCCTTGCCCAGTCTGTAGGTCGTGTCGACGTCGTAGCCTCGATTGGCCAGCTCGAATTCGAGATTAATCATCGTACAGGGAATAGACGCAGTAAACGTTTTTGCTCACGAAAACGTCACCGAGAAACGTTTTTTCTATATGTCCGTCGGTCAGCTTGCGCTCTATGTAGACGTTATCATTGTAGGCCGAGTTTAGGATGTTCCGAACGTCGCCACCCGTTTGAATGCTGTAGATCACCTTTATCTGGCGGTGAATGCCGAGCACGTTGGGTAAGTAGCGCGTGGACATGGTAGTGATGGGTGGAGGTGCGATTTTTATGCGTGCAATTGAAATGGCGCAGGGTGGGTTAAATGACTAGACGACTGCGGTGTCTTGTTGATCCCAATCGTCTATTTCCTCAGACGGATCTTCTTCTTCTTCGTCTTCGCTTTTGTTGAAATGCATTTTTATGTAATGTTCTTTGAGCCAATCGATAATGGCGCCGATGGTCCGAATGTCTTCCGTTTTGCTGTCGTCCTTGTGGAAGATGACGGAGTTTTCGATAAAGACGGGAGAAGAAAACGGTGGTGGTACCGTTATGTGTGGTAAGATGGATTCGCGAATGACCTTAGCAATCGAGGTCGCCTGATCTCGTAGTTCTTCCGAGACCACGACCGTGCTGCCATCGGTCTCTGACTCTTCGACGACGTAGTATTTATGAACCTCCTCCATTTGACGCGATATCACTATCTTGTGGAGAGACTTGATGCGAAGAGGGAGTTTTTTCTACACACTACAAAAATAATAATCGGGCATGAAGTGCGTGTCTTTAGGCAAGGGGTCGTATGCTAAAGTATACAGGCTCATGTTCAACAAGGACCAGACTGTGGTGATAAAAGTGAGTAAGAACAAGGGGAGCGAGATATACGCCGAGTATACGATCCTCTAGGTCTTGAGAAAATGCGGAATAAGCGAGGGCATACCCCAGTGCCTGAGTAAGGTAGCGTTCGACAAGGGCGCGGCGATAATATTTGCCGACTCGGTGAGTAGGCCCTTAGACCGGATACTATATCACGACAAGAGCTCGATAAACTTTAGAAGCGTTTTTAAGCAAGTGTTTCGCACGTTACACGCGTGCGTGCAAAAATGCAACGTCTTTCACTGCGACATAAAGCCAAACAACGTCGTAGTGTACGCCGACATGAAGTGTACGGTCATAGACTGGGGCGGCGCGTACCTGGCTCCCGCTATACACAAACCGAGCGTTTCGGATCCGGCTGCCGTCAGGACGACCATGGCGTATTCGTCAACGGAGGTCGTGGCCATATATTGCGGCAGCCGCAAGACGAGTTACAATCCGGAACTCCTCATGACATGGACCCTGGGAGTCTTTCTGTACGAACTTTATTTCCGCAAAATACTCTTTCAACGACCCAAGGAAGACCTGCTTCCCAGTGGAATAGTCGGGGCCTCCAAGGAAACGATTCGTAAACTCGAGTCAAAGATCACCAAGGCTGTGTACTCGGCGCCGGTGGACGTGGCCGAATTGATTTGGCTCTGCTTGGCGCCGTTGCCCGAGGACAGATGTAGACTGGTGGACATTGAGGCGTACCTTGTCAAGGCAGGTTAATGACGGCCAACAAGGAATTTACGATATAGTGCGAGTTGCAGCTGGTCGTTTCTCGCACCAGGCCTCCGTCCGTGTCGACAAAGAAGCTGGTCCCGTTGATTTGCAAGACGACACCCGCGTCGAAATCGACGCATTTGGAGTACACGTCCTCGGTTCCGTTGACAAAGTAGGGTATCCCGAACCGTGCGAAGAATTGGCCCGACACATACTTGGCCGCTCCGCCGACGTTGCACACGGGTGGGTAAACGAATCCGTCGTGATCGGCGTCGCACACAGAGTAAGTTTCCAGCACCGAGAGGCCGTCGAGAGTGAATTGGACCGAGCGACGCCAGTATCCACCTTCGCCAGTGCAGACGATGGAGCGCACCATGTTTTCTATCGAGTTTCAAGACATGATGAATTGCTGCACGGGGCGCAGACCGTCCCAGAGACAGTCGGAGAGCCACGCGCACGCCACGTCTCCGTTACCGCCACGACCGTCGTTGTCGAAAACGCAAACGCCGACGTCTTTGCACATGTGTACGTAGTTTCGCGAATAGAAATTTACTATGGACGGACCGATGCATCCGAGTGCCTGAAGCAAGTGAACTGACGTGGCCTTGGCTCCGGAGTTGATCATCACGGATAGCGTGTCCCTTTCGTCCAAGACGCTCATCACCGAAGACGTGATCTTCTGCCAGTAATAAACCATGTCTTTGGTGTCTTTAAAGTGCTCCGGTATTTTTCCAAACTCGGCCTTAAAGAGTTTGCTGCAGCGATTCATTTCCTGCGCAGACAAATCAAAGCCATACTGCGTCATAAAGTCGTCGCAGAGACGCGTCACGCACCCCCTGTGGCGTAGGTAGTCTTCTTCGTACCCCTTACATATCCTGACCGCGAACGAATTGAATCGATTCGTCGTCTTTTTGGTCCACGGGGACTTTCCAAAGGCCTCCGTGATTTTCTCGAAGGTCCAGGGGAATCGTGGCTTGACAGGCGACGCGCCAAACATCCACTCGTACGTGACGTGCTCAAACAGCTGCCGATAGGTCCTCGGCGGCCTCGTGGAGATTGAGCGAGCACGGCGCAAATAGTCTACGAAGGCGTCGTCCAGACGTTCGTCTGGCCACGAAGTCAAGACAAATATTGCCATCACCGTATTGTACGAACACTTTATTATGCCCATTCCGTTAATTTCGGAAAATAAGAGGACGGGTAAGGAGTTTAAGATGGCGTCGGGCTCGCAGGGCTTGTAGCTGGTCGAAGAGACGTACAGCGTCATTTCGTCCCCGTCGTAGTCTTGGTTAAAGGAGCCGCTGAGTTCGTGGTGGATGCTAAGGACCAGTAGATTGTCGTCGTCGTACGGCACCGGCTGAATTAGCTGCATTCCCGACGAGTATAGAGTCGGGTGCCTGCAGAGGAACACGTCCTTGTTCCGCACGTAGTTGTACACCTTGAGGGGCACGCCGACTTGCCACAGGTCAATGTCGGTGTCGCACACTATGACTTCTCGCACCGTGTAGATGGGTCTAGTGCCTCCGTACATTTGTCTAAAGAGACCCTTTTTGTGCGCCAAGACGTCCAGCATGGACATGTGAATGCGTCCGCCAGAAAAGATGTTGTTGGTGACCGAGCCGTTGCATCGGTTGGAGGAGACGTCCCTCCGTATGTCGTCCGACGGGATCATGGCGTTGTTGTTTGTGGACACGCTCATATACATGGTGTTAGATACGGACGAGGCCGCGTCGTTGCTGCCGCTTCCGCCGGAAGGCAAGGACGAAGAGCAGCCGGCGCTTCTACTGCCGACGACTTTGCCTATGGCCATGTTGTGAATCATCGTGACGATCTTTGCCTTTATCTCGGGAGCTACGACGGGCACGTTGTCGGACGAGATTTCTACGGAGCTGATGAGCTTGTTTAGGATCGGATAGTACTCGCAAAGCCTGTAGACGGTCTTTGGCTTGGACGTGTGATTCTTTTGGGAGGTAGAGTTGACCATGGCGTTTAAAGATCTAGACTCGTAGGTGATTTGAGAATGAATCAGCTGCTGCAAGTTCTTGTCCTGCATAAATTCTAGGCGCGCGCACGGAGGTCTCACCACCAGGTATCTGGAAGTGTAGCGCTCGTACTGGTCGGGGTATGCGATGCGAAACGCTTCGACGGCGGCCGGCGATGCTACGTCTTTGGTATTCAGCATGGACTGAATTTTGCACACGTACAGGGGTAGAACGTAGCGAAATCCCAAGTCGACCAGCGCGGGGTGGCCCGGGCACCTCGTGTTGTTTTGTTTGCACATGTCACAAATGTCCTCTGGAGAATCGTACATGTTTAAGCCAAAGTATTTCGAATCGTAGAGACGAGCCAGGATAGCGTTGTTGCCGAGCTTGGTCTCTCCGCACAGTTCTCGCACGTCGAACATGATGCGGATCGTTCCGCTGCGTATACTCTCTTCTATCACATCGTCAGTCAGGACAAAGAGCGTCACGTGCGTGTCCGGCATCACGCGAGGATGGGCTTCTTGCTGTCGCTACAGTTAAAGTATAGCTCGTCCTCTTCTTCGAAACCACTGTCTCTATGCGCGAAATGCTTGTATTTCGAAGGAACGATATTATCGGTCGCATTGTCGTTGGCGGTTCGGTTTTTACGAACATGAAACAGGCGACGTAGAGGTATATCTCGGTGACGATCAGGACAAACACGAGCAGGGTGGTTGCGGTGTACAGCGTGTAGGTAAAGGACGGAAGGAGAGCTTCGCAAAACTCTTCCGCGTCGTATCCACACAACGGAACTCTGTCACCGGGCCATATTGAGGTGACGTCAATGCACGCCGGTGTTCGATTCACTGTGTACGTTTGACAGAGTACCTCGGTCCTGCTGAATATGTAGAAGACGACCACGTTGAGTGCTCCGTTTAATAGTACGTATACGAGGTAGCAGATCGCGAGAAATGTCAAAGAGGCAAACGATCGTTCTTCTTTGAATTCGTAATAGCTTGCGTATGTACTAATACAGACGATGGCTATAGTTATGATAAAGCCGAGGCTGTTGTATATCTGTATGCGTAGCTAATGGGATCGGGGCTATTTGAGCGTGTCTCTATGTAGTTTGTCTGGTTCCACATCATAATGCCGCATATCATCCATAATATAGAGACGATGAAGAACAGGCAGCTCAGCGCACGAAACGGGCTAGCGGACGTAGACATGTTTCCAGATAAAGCGTACTAGTAACAGTAAAGCGTGGGTTTTTTTTACTACTCGCTATTTTGGGGGTTCATATATTCCTTTAACCTGCTTTGGATTTGAATCTCCAAGTCCTCGCATATGTCCTTTTTTAAGAGGAGGCGTATCGCGGACACGATCATTGACGCGTTCATGGTCTGGCGATTGGACCTGTGGACCAATTGACTTGTTTTGTCACACACCTCGTTCAACGTGTCGTGCAGAAGGTCGTTCACGATGTCGGCTGCCTGGACATCGATCGAACAATCGTACTTATCCTTGGTGTATTGCCTGATGTAGCAATGAAAATCTCGTCTCTTCATGATGGAATATATAACTCGATAGATATCCAAACCGTGCACAGATTGGTTTTTTACAGACATGGCGAAGAAGTCGACGCAATCTGTGACCAGGAGGCAAAGGGCCAAGCTCATAATACCCCGTGGGCGCATTCACGGAATCCTCTTGGATCGAATGTACACGTGGAGGACTAGCAGTACTGCGGCGGTGACATTGGCGACTATACTGGAATATGCCATGGCCATCGCGATCGGAAGTGCCCAATTACACATGAAGCGAGAGAATAAGAATAGGATAGACGCCCAACACATGGCGGCTGACTTTTATTCCATATTCAATAACAAGGAAGTCATACTAAACACCTTTCGTCGAAAAGTCGTTCAGCGGAAAAAGAAATCGAGCGGGAAAGTAAGGACGTCGAAGCGACAAAGCGTTAACCTTTGAATTTATTTCAGATTGGCGCGCTGTGCGGGACATGCGCGCAGCGTGTGTTTCAATAAAAGCCGAATCACGGGGGATTTCACACCAACGTCTATGGCACGCCTCAATTTGTTCTCGGCATTAAATATCTCTTCGTAGAACTCGCCGTCTATCCATCGTTCGTTGAGGGCGGCAATTTCCCTACAGGCACCCGCGCCGAGTGGAAAGACAAACTCGCGCTCGAGCAAGTATTCGTATGTCAGGCGACCAAACTGCCACGAAACAATCTTTTCGTAGTCTAGCGAGTCGGGCACCGAGTGCCGTAGTTCGGGCGGTCTGGACGCGTCGTTGTCATACTCGTCCGGTTCGATGACGTACTCGTAGTTTTGCAGGTAAATGCTCCGATGCCAGTCGAAGACAAAGGCTTTACGACGGTCGAGCTTGCTGACATGAACCATTTCTAGCGAGAGGTTAACGTGATACACCTGCCTCTCGGCACAAAACAGGATGCAGTCCAGGACCTGCTCCAGCACGTAGAGGTTGTCGAGATCCGGTAGGTAGGCGGCTCGCATAAACGCCGCGTCTTTGAAGACAAACGTCGAGCCGTTGCAGTCCTCCCTGTGGTTCACCAGTTCGGGCATCTGCTTGCAACCGGCGCATATAACCAGCACGTACAACTCGAGTGGGAACACTGTCAGGTAGATGTCGTACTCTAGGACTAACACGTTCGTGGACGGCCCTATCTTTATGACGTATTTTTCGCCCTGGTCGTCGACGTATGAATAATAATGAAACATTTTCTTTGTATATTTCGTCACCCACCCTATATAAAGACGCCGGCATCACAGATAGTGGCTATAGAATGACGACCGATGAAGTTATGTTTTACAAGTACCACATCGTGGAATCCAAGGGTTCCGGCTCTTTCGGAAAAGTTTTCTCTGCCCTGAACAAGAACACTGGCAAGAGGGTCGTCATAAAGAACGTTCCGATATGCTACGACAAAGAGTGGGGCTACGACTTTCTCTTTACAAACAAGATGTGCGAGATTGACGTCATCGAGCACCTATGTGCGAGGGGAGTCGACAACGTACCTCGACTGTTGGACTACGGTTACTTTCGCTGGAACAAGGAGGAGATTGGCTACATTGTAATGGAAGACACGGGTTCTAGAGACCTCTTTCAATGTATCCACGGTCCGAACAAGATGTCTTTCGACGAGGCCGACATTATGCGAATCTTTACCAGAATCCTGCGCTGCGTCTACACTGCCGCCGCCTCGGCCGGAGTCTACCACGGAGACCTCAAGACGGGCAACGTGATTGTCGATGCGACCCTGCAAAACGTCCAGGTGATCGACTGGGGCTCGGTGCATCTCGTCGGCAATAAGAAACCGAGGCACCGGACCTGCACTACGGAGTACTCGTCGCCCGAATCGCTGGTCGCGGAATCAAGTATGGAAGGCTACGACCCAGAACTTCTCTTGGTGTGGAGTTTGGGCGCCGTACTGTACAAACTCGCGGTCGGAGTCATGCTGCACGAAAAGAAGGACTTTATCGACTATTGCAAGATTGGGCTTTATTACGCGTGTACAACGAATGTGTCGTCGTCGTCGTCGTCGAGGGTCCCCTCCTTTCAGAGAAAACTCAATGCAAAATTAGACGCCACCGTGAAATCTGTCAAAATTAACCGCATGTTGCGACGTATGCTAAACGCAAATCCTAACCAACGTTGCCGATTGGAGGAAATGTTTGAGTTCATCGAATAAACCCTCCTCACCATCTCTCCCCTCTCTCTCTCTCTCTCGTCCATTCTTTTTAAGCCGACTAGTAGTCGACTCGCCAGTAGTTCCTGCAGACCTACGGCGTAAAGATGTCTTACCCTGTCAAATTGTATCCTCGAGATTACAAGGTTCTCTCGATCATCGACTACGACGCGGTCTCCATCCGCTACGACGCAGTCCACGCGTCGAGTGGCGTGCGAACTATTCTTCACGTCGGCTTCGCGTCAAAGATGATTGCATCCTGGGACGTCGAGGGCACCGTCACGGGTGTGCCGACGGAGGTTAGCTTATCCTTTAGACTCGCCGACATACAAGGCCTGCCACGGATCTTTGGTTACGGCAGGATATCGGCCGACGTCGTCTTTTACGCGACTCTCTCGTACAACTACATAACCGTCAAGACGCTAGTGGACGCCGGTGCCTACCTCAACTGGGACCGCTGCGAGTGCTTTCGGCAAGTGTTTTACTGCGTCTACGAGTGCGCCAAGCGAGGGGTATACCACACGGCCCTGAGTCCGCACTGCGTCTTTTTCAACGAAAACCAATACCAAGTGGGTGGTTGGCGATTTGGCGACGTATCGGACGTGTCCGGAGCGACGAAGACGGAGGTGTTCACTGCGTCTAACAAGGACAGTCGATCGCCGGAGGCCCATCGCACGGACAAGTACGCAGGGATGGACTATTGTCCGGAAAAGCAGCTCGTCTGGAGCCTCGGCATCTTTCTATACTCTCTGTACCTGTCGAGCATTCTTTTTGAGCGGAGCGAGCTCGAGTGTGTAGGCAACCTCGTCCGCAACGTTATGTACAACAAGGTCAAGAGAGAAGTTACCATAATTCAAGACCTACAGTCGAGACTGGTCGGGAACACCTGCAACCTGCCCAGAGACGTGCGGATGCTGATTTGGAAGTGCCTGGCCTTCTTTCCAGAGAAGCGACAGAGTCTAGAAACGACGAAATATTTCGTCGACAGAATGACCTTGGAAAAATAAAGTACGTTTCTCGCATTTTTGTTTATCTTCATTTCGTACGACGATGGGGGTAGACGCGATGGAAGCCGTGGTAGTGGCCGATTATATGGACAAGCTCTTTGAGGCAAACCGAATAGAGCTGTCGAGGCAAATATACGACAACGAACAGTTAGAGAGGTTGGTCGCGGCTACGAACGCCGACTTTCCCACACCGTCCGAGCACATCGAGACCGTGGTAGCCAAGAGGCTCCGCCATTTTTACACTAACGATACAGAGAGCCCCGACGACCCAGACTATCTGGTTCCGCTATACGACGTGCTCAATGCGTGCATACAGATGTGGAAGAAGCACGTGCTTCCCGAAACCCACTTTCCCACGTTATTTAACGTAGAGAACGCAGTTGGCGACTGCGGCTACCTTGTGGTCACGCTGCCGTCGTGTGACAATTGGCTCGTGCACGAGTGTTTGCTGGGGGAAGAGGCGTTTGTTCGCGACAAGTCGACTGACGTCGGATTTTACGGAACGTGCTGGGACAAGAGGGACTTTCGCAGGATGCTGAGCATTTGCGTAAAACCGCACCAAGTCGCACTCGGCGCGTTCCTGCGCGACAGACTATCGAACGCGGACGATATCGCCAATACATTGCAGGTATCGCCTCGCGTACTTCGTTACGCCTTCAAGTACCTGCCCTTTCAGGTCCAACGCGACGAATATAACCGCATCACTCATCGAGTCCTCGATTACCTGGATCGGAGGGTTCCGGAAGGAATTAGACAGCTGGGCGAGGGCCCCGTTCACCTGATACGCATGCAGGAATTGGCGATTCAGACGAGAGACGTGGTCGTCAACCAATACGAGTATTGCTGATGGATCGCTGCTTTACTTCGACCGAACGAAGGGGACGTTTGGCCAGCTTCGCCGAAGAGATTACAAAGTGCGGCGAAGACGACGTGTTTGTAAATTACTTTAGAGCACCCACTTGTGAAATTCGAGATATAATACAAAGACGACTCGGACACCTGTATCGCGGAACGTTCGAGGAAGCTCGAGGAGTATTCGAAGACTATGTCCCCTCGACGCACGAGCTTGTCGTCGGACTCGTAGAATACTGGAAGGAGAGGGTGTTGCCAACGCTCGACGCGTCGGACTTTGCCAGGATGCTCAAGCCCGAGAATGTGCTTCCGCAAGACGTTGCAGCACACGTCCTGGTGACGCTACCGTTCTGCGAAAATCGGCTCATTTGCGATCGGATGCTCGGTCTCGAAGCAGCCACCACCTCATCCGAATACAGTGGCGTCGTCAGCGAGTGGAACGCGGACCTGGAGCGCAGCCTACTCCGGTATTATGTCCAACCGTACGGCGTGCGCATGAGCATCACACTTCGAAAGTACCTACAAGTTAGCGAAGATTTTGACAGAGACTTTGGTTGGCGGGACTACGAACCGTCCCACGTGAGATACGCCAGAAAATATCTCCCTTTCAAAATACAGTACACACTCTACTTTGCGTCGCACAAACACAGGGCGTTTGTGGACTTTGTTAAACGAGTGCCTCGCGAGATTCGCTCAGTCGGAGAAGATCCCACAGAACTCGTTCGATTCGACGAGGGGTTTGCAATGGCGTCCAAGGACGTTGTCGTTACCTATCCCGAGCACGTAGACTACGCGAGATACGTGGAAGAGGACTGCCACGGTACCGACGAGTAATAAACACCTTACTAGTCGTCGTGTGTGAATTTGTCTTTATTATACTCTAAGTGTACGGCGACGTTGTTTCGCCGCAAAAAAGAGGTCGGCCACGCATTCCTTGATTGTTTTTGTTCCGAATAAGGGATCTTGGTCTGGTAGGAGAAAAAGGGCCACGTCGTCAACTTCGTCGATGATCCTACACGCCAAGTATCTGCTGTTTGTGGAACGGTATCTCGGAACGTGTATGTGAACCGGGAGCATATGCACCGACTCCCCGTTCGAACTGTAGTCGTCCATGGACACGACTCTGTCACCGCCTCTATCTTGGGCTTTTGAGTAGGCGACGACGTCCTTTTCGAGCTGCTTCTCTCGCCACCAGCTCGTGACGGCAAAGGCACACAGGCTAGGTTCCCTTTGGCGGACCACGCAAAAACCAGCCCCCTCGCAGTAGCATTCGTAGCCCGGGTCAATCGAGTACACGACCAGACAGGTGGTACAGGCGTCGTCGTCCCGGATCACGTACACGGTCCACATGCCTAGATGCGTCAGGTACTTGGGGACGTCTCCTATGGCGTTGAGGAATCGCACAGAGTCCGTCGTGTACTTCATCTTGCCTTTGAGCGGAAGACAAGTCGCCAGACTAGACACCTTGTACCTGAAATCGAGGTAATCGCGACCCGTGGGTGCCGCCGGCGAAACGCAAATTACGCGCACGCCGTTTGAGCGACACCACAGGCGCTTACACCAGTCGTTGTTGAGCGAAGCGATCGTGGGTTTCCTCTTAATCATTTTGCAGTAGTAGTGGTACGGTCCGTTGTACTCGAAGGCCACGCGGCTTCCCTTTCGGTCGCACATTGCGTCGATCCGCAGCGACCTACTTCTTTTCTTGTCGACGATCGCCGATGTAGTGGCAAACATTCGGTCGACGGTCAGGTCCTCGTGCGAGTACTGATCCGAAACGTTCCAACCGAGAGAGCGCAGATGAGCCACCATCCACTTCTCCTTGTATCTAGAAAACATTGTCCTTTTTCCAAAAGAGCGTGGCCTGGTCCACTCTGTCGAGTATCCGAGCCGCCAAGTACCTCGCCAGAGTCTTTTCGTTCTTGAAGAGAAACGTCGGCACGTGGAGCACTCGTGGAGTTTTTATATTTTCCAACGGCATGGATTGCCAGAAACGCACCTCTATATAGCCGTACTCGTCGCTAGAGCCTTCGTCGTACGCGTGGAGGTAGGCGTTCGTGGCCGGATCAAACACGTGCTCCCTCCTGATCCGGTAGCGTAACGTGTATTCCTGGGTCCGTTCGTTCGACTCTGTTACCTCTAATGTCCTTCCCGCGTCTTCAAAGAGACTTGGCAATTCTCGGTCGAGTAGGTAGGCGTAGTTGAAGGTGACCCTTGACTCAGCGTGGCTATCACTCTTTAATGGTGTCAAGGTCGTGTCCGTCAATAGACGAAAGTATATATAACGCTCCAATTGAGTCTTTGACACGACACACGGTAACACTATTTGATCGTATCCGTTTAATCGACACCACCTGCGCTTTAAAACGTCGTTGCGCGTGCGCTGCCAGTTGTCGACGGCGTAGTGGTACGGACCGTTGTATTCCACCATTAGTTTGAGGCCGGCGGAAGCGGCGTCGGCCCTATATGGCGGAGCGTTCTTCAAGTACGGGTTGCGAAAACCTGGAAACGTAACCTCTCGTAGAAATAATCGACCGGTAAGTCGAATCAGTATTATTGCCACGTCCTCGTTTATGCTCCTGTCTAGCGTTTTGTCGTATTTGATTTCCATTATTTTAAACAAAGAGAGAAGGAACGTCCACTATGGTTCTGTCGCGACCGCGAGAATGTAGCAATTTTATTTTGTGTCCTGACTTGCAATTCGTTACGTACAGATTTATTATGGGGTCTCCCGAGCTGGCCACTACGGCCCGCGAAACGGGCTTCCAGTGGTCTGCCGTCAACATGTCGCCCTGGTTGGAGTAGACTCTCCTTTTTGCGTCTACTAGAAGGTTGAAGGACGTTTCGGAGGGGACCCAGACGTACTTTCCAAACTGCCGTAGTACGCACCAGGTTGAATGATTTTTTGTTTTTCGAGATGAAGAGACAGGTCGAAGTCCGAGTTTGCGAGCGAAGGCTCTTCTCTGACAATACGGAACGTTTGTGAGCGAATACCCGAGGTACAACCAAGAGTCGAGGACACGTATCCGATCGTCGTGGTGATCCCAGAAACCGGGAAATATGGAGAGTACCAGGGGCGCGTCGTCTCGAAGACTAAAGCTAACGTCGGGGTGCTCGGAAACGAAGCTTCTGGTGGGAAGGGAGCTTTCAATAGGGACCTGATACCACATGCAGTAGGCTTTGCGTTCGTTACCCCCTCGTGGATACGTCTCTGACACGACAAACAGGTAGCCGAACGACGAGTGTGTAGGGACGTAGACCGTCGTGTTGCGTCTGTCGCGACAACATTGAACGCAACCCATAGTCGCGTGCCGACTTCCGTCCACTATTTTCATGAAGGACATCACGTACTGGGGGAAATTGTACAACAGGTCCCCGAACGTTATCGTGTTCATTGTCTTCGTAGAAGGCATGATCCTTTCTTTAATTGAACGGGTTATATATAGAAGACGCCATTAAACGATTTTTCTTTATGCTGGTCGGGACGTAGACGTGTTCTTCTTCCTCTTCAACGTTTCCAGAAGGGACATAACGATTGTCCAATACCGGCATCTCTAGTTTTGCGAGCGATTTGGACAACTGGAAGAAATCTACCTGTAATGCCTTGTCCACCATTGTTGGAGCGGGTGCCTGTGCGTAGTACTCTACCGCGGGTACTTTTGTCACGTCGCTTACACTCGACGTCTCGCATTCGTGGAGGAGTCGCTCGATGTATTCCTTGCATATAAATTCTCCCTGGACGACGTTGTTTAGGCTCTTGTCGATGGGACGGAGGGAGACGTTACTCGGCTGTAGGTTTTGGAGTCGCGAGTGGAGGTGAAATAAACTAGCCTTCGGTAGTATGGAGAAGAGAGCGTGGTGTTGGTTTGTTTTGTATGCAGCGTACACGAATGATACGAAGCGCGTAGACTTAAAAAATAGTGTCATCCAGTTGGAAGGGACCGGCGAGCAGAGTTGAGCCAGGTTGCTGGAAGACCTACGCACCCCCCTGTAAGCCACCACCACCGGTTCCAAGAGCTTGATCACAGGGTGTTTGGCCAGACGTATCCATAGGTCTGGTTCGTACCACTCGCTACTAAAGACGAGACCGTCGTCCAACAGCTTGGTGATGTGCTTGAGTGCTGCCGAACGTGCGTCTCCGAGGTCTGTCTGTATCTGGATCGGTCCCATGGTAGTGTAGTAGAGTTCCATAAAGTCCACGATCGTCTGAAAGACTTTGTTGCGCATGGCCATGTGGCCCACGCGCTTGGAGTGTGTGTTGCATTCCGAATTGAGTACCTCCTTGAATCTGTTTAGCGACGCCTTGCCGTTTTCGGCGGCGTACATGGCGTATAGTGGCGTGTACATTGTCAGGTGGCATCGACCTTGAATTTACGCGGAATGTACAGCGGGGCTGCTGGCTTTCTTCGTCGCTCGGGACCGTTCTTGTTGGTCACGATTCTAAAACAGACGCCGCACATGAATATAACTCGACTCATTTCGTCTGCGCAAAAACCCTGACTGGTAGTTTTAATTATGTTGGAAGGTTTGTGACAACACAACGGCATCGTTACAATACTTTTTATTATTTGCTTCCAGGCGACATGGGCACGCACCTCGTGGGGCAACGGACGTGCACCCTCGACGACGACGAGGCAGCTTTGCTGCTGGAAAAGAAGCCGCCTGCAAACTGTCAAGAATTTATTGGAGCCAAACTTGACAACGAATACAGAAAGTACATTTACAGGCTGGTCCTCGATTTCGACTGCCGGGCCGACGAACCGCCGCTAGACTTGGACGAGGTCGTCGCGAGGAGCGGTAAGGGCGCCGCTCATCTGGTACGCACTTATCGGTCCTTGCGGATGGGGGAGACCGATAGGGAAGACGCTCACATCATCAAGTGCGTGCTTACGAAGCGGACTAAGCAAGTGGACGGGCAGCGAGTGACGCGGTGGCACGTTCACTATTCCAATTTTGTCATCCTCTCGCACGTTGCTCGCAACGGAAATCACATCCTGACGTCCGTCAGGGATCGTATGAAGGCAGCCGTCGGAGCGTCGTGGACAGACTTGGACACCTTGGCCGGTTCCGCGCTCTGGTTGGTGTACGGCAGCCAAAAGTACAAGTCGTCTTCGGCGTACAAGTACGCCGCCACAGTCACGTTTATCGTCGACTCGTCGTCCTACGAGTATAGCTGCGAGGTGGACGAGACGGATCCCCCCGGTGGTGACAGGAGACTGCGTTTCGTCCTATCGATGCACAAGCCTGTGGACGAGGACGAGGATTTTATCGTAGACTGGGACCGAGCTTCGCCGGGTCTTCACGAGGACCTTGTCGACAAGCAGGGAGACGAAGAATGTGCGGAGGAGAATGTGGAAGGAGAGTCTACGGCGTTTTCGATAAAGAACGACCAGTGGGGCGATCTCGAACGCGACGCTTTCGGGAACCTAAAGATTCATTACCCGTCCGGCCCACCGAGCTTCGCGGTCGGCGACGCGACCGAAAACTCACCAAAAGAGTGCATCCAGTTGGCGAAACGATATCATGGTTTCTTCAAAGTGGCCTCTAAAGAATGTCTTCAAGCCAGGGAATTTATATTCAAGTGGTCTCTCCTTCAGCTCGTATATCTCGAGAATTATGCCGACGACTATGCCCGATGGAGTCGCATGCTCTTGATAATAGCGAGCAACCTAATTATAACGTGGGTCTGCGAATCTTTCGCCAGCTGTCGCAGACTAAGAAACTAAAGATGAAAGAGGACCCCAAGTACCACTACGACAGGGCCGTGGCCTGGCTCTGGAAATATTCTAAACCGGTGCGAAACGACGAAGCCAGCGAGGAAGAAGAGGACACCAAAGAAAGCGCGGGACAGCATTCGGCCGGCAACTACGTCTGGATGAACGGTCGTTTGGACGTGGTGTACGAAAAGCCAACCGCCGACAAGAAGGAGGTGAAGCCGTATTCCTTGCCTCGACGCATCCTCCGTCTGCAACACGAACCCCTCTTTCAGATGAACGAAGAAGAGGAAGAGATGTCGGTATGGTTGATTTCCGAAATGTCCAAGGGATACGGCCGCATCAACATGGTGCTCGAAGAATACCTGAAGCGCCTACTGCATTTAGGAAAGATCAAGATGATCCGACACAACACGGCGAACGACACGTATGAAATGTTCATCTATAACAAGTCCAACGGAGTAATGTCGGCCGAAGCGCTCAAGAGCGTGTTCCTCAAGTTACAGCTTTTGGCGGCCAAGACTTGCTTCCAGAAGGAGTACGTATCGGACAACATTATGCCTTTTATGTTGTGTCAGAAATTTATCATAAACGTGACTCGTCGCCTCGAGCGCAAGTTTGACTTTTCCGACTTGCACTCGTACTTTCAGAGTATGGCGTGCGCACATTCCGCTCACCTCACGAGCAACCGCCACCTCGTGTTTCCCAACGAAACGACGTACGACCTGTACGAGTGCAAATTTATTCCCTGGAGCGAAGATCAGGTTTGCACCGTACGCAGCGAGTGCAGGCTGGACCTCGGAAAGGACGAACTCGTTCCGCACACGTACACCGAGTTGCACCCTCTGCGTGGTGGCTTCAA
The DNA here is from genome assembly GCF_016920785.2 of Ixodes scapularis. Classification (NCBI taxonomy): domain Eukaryota; kingdom Metazoa; phylum Arthropoda; class Arachnida; order Ixodida; family Ixodidae; genus Ixodes; species Ixodes scapularis. Next base: position 199,267 of record NW_024610089.1, on the reverse strand, counting down.
GTACAGATGCAAGTTGTTTATCGACGCTGCCCATAAGGCGTTGAACATTTTTGAAAAGAACGATCTGTCTTGCGACGTGTATCTGGTCTTGGAGAATTTGGGTCCCGTCGTGTGTGAAAAGATGGCCGAGTATGAAGACGAGAAAGAGTACATGGACGCGATCATGGACGAGCTCGTGAGCGACGCGCCAAACAAGTTTGAATTTTATTACAACCGCGACCTCTTTATATACCCCGAGGACACGTCGGACGAAGACGAGCTCGACTACGAAGGCGAAGTGACCACTCCCGACGAAACTCCGACCCTTAGGTTGTCTGAGCGCTACGACGAGGTTATGAATTTGTTCCTCCAAAATTCGAAGCGCGGTGTCTACATCTGCGTCATCATATATCTCCTCGCGCTACGCTTTCTACTCAAGAAGCACTATTATCTATCGGAGATGATCATGGCGCACGCATTTACCCCAACGGAAGAGGACGACGACGGAGGTCCCGTGATCTACAAAACGACACAGGTCACTTGGGATCAACTCGTCTGGACAATGTTGATAGAAGTGTTTGGATCTAGCGAACAGGCACGCATGGTCCTGGAGTTTTTGGCACTAGGGCTCTCGACAGACAGTAATGGGAGATTGGTCATGTTTCTCCACGGCCAGTCTACGAACGGAAAGTCAATGTTTCTGGAATTGGTCCACAAGATGTTTGGAAAGGACAATCTTTTGTTTCGACACTTGCCGTCCAATTTCTTTACGTCAAAGTCGGACCAGCGCATGGACGCAACTTTCCGTTACAACGCCGAGGAGGTGCGCTTTGTGATAGAGAGCGAGATGCCGATTTTGGACATGGACGAAGGCGGTCGCCGGAAATTTAAGCAATATACCGGAGGCGATACGGTGGCCAACCGCCAACCCTACGATCGTTGCAACAACGATTTCATACTCATTTCCAAATTTCTCACGGCCTCCAACGACTTACCGTACATTCCGCTACACATGAGTGCCGAACAGAAGCGAATCATGATCGTACCGGCTCTGTCTACCTTTATCCAGGACCGGGCCCTCTTGCGGCGCAACCTAATCGGCAACATGGTCGCGGATCACTATTGCCGACTCTTTTTTAACGTAGAGTATCCGCGCATCAAGCTCGACTACGTCGTCAATATGAACCAACAGGCCAACACCATGTTTCCTCAAGACAATATAAATCTACACTATAAAAAATTTGCTTTCCGCAGTATTACCAGGATATACTGTCGGAATCCTTTATTCAGACAATCAAGCAGCCAGCGAGATTCATCCGCACACAGAGATAGCTCGTGGGCAACAGAAATTACGTTCGTCCGGACTTCAAGGAGAAGATGGGCGCCGCTTTCTGCAGGAACCTACTGGAGCACGTCGTACCGTCGATGGGTGGGCTAAAGGACTCTTCAAAGACCGTCAACAAACTAGAGACCTACGTGTCGGACAACCAATCTCTCTTTGCCAGTTACAAGAAAATCTTGTACGCTATCCTAAAGAAACTCGTCGTGCAGCGAAAGGGCTACATGGTCCTGACGCACCACCTCCGTGTTCAGGTCCAAGAAGAGCTGTCCGTGCAACGGGAAGCGATTCGAGGTCTTTTATTTGGTCGCTATAGAAACGCAGGTTCCGAGGCCTTTGAAGAAATTGACAGCGCGGTCAAGTCGGATCGCTCGTTTTGTTACTGTCTACGTGAATGCAACTTTGACCTGACGACCGCCAAAGACGGAGTCCAGCTCAACGATTTTCAATACATCGAAGAGTTTCTGGACGACCGTGCTAAGCGATACATCTCGCCGATCGAGGGGTTGCTGTTGCGCGAAGACTTGAAAAAGTACGCCTCGGGTAACCTGTACGAGGGCCCGAGCGAACACGAAGTGGAGCGGACGAGACGGACCTGTATGTTTGATCCGGCGGTCGATCGGGACTTGGTCTACGGTTCGGGCGGATCCAACGAAAAAACTAGAGGGGAGACGCGTGGAGGATCTGCATACATGATCCTAAAGGCCAAGAAACGAATGGTGGTTAACGTGGCACGTCGCGTTAATCTGCTGTAAATCACTCTTGGGCTGGAATTCCCTCTTCTTGCCGCGGCGGCTCGACCGGAACCTGCACTACTTCGTCGACGACAGGTTCGTCTATCGCCAAGTCGTTCTCTTCGTCGTCTGACACTTCGACGTACTCGTCAAGGTTTTCCTCGCCTACGTAGGGCGGAATGTCGAACATACCATTGTCGGAGTGTTCTTCCAGCACGCTAGAGAGGTACCTTACGACATGTTCTTTCTTCACCTCGTCGTTAATGCCGATCTGATCGATGATACCCATTGCCTCGATGTAGTCGTGGTTGTCGTAATCTCCTCCTTCCTCCATATCAACATCCATATTTTCGTCATCACCCGGAGGCGCTACCCGTTGATTTGGCATAAAGCGTGAACATCGGGGGTCCCTCATGTCTCGCCAGAGCGTCTGGAAAGTCGGCAGCAAACCTTCTCCGTATATTCTTTCTAACGACTTTACAAAGTCGAGGAGAGTGTCGGAAGGAAAATAGCCATGGACGTTTCTCATCATATCTATAAATTCAAGCGCCATGTACACCGGATTCGTTACGGACATGTATGGTTCGAGATTGGGCGTCGTGTATTCGTACGTCGACTTGTCGTCGTCTATCTCGAGCTGCCGAACAAGATCCAAAAAAAGATACATGGGCACCTTGGCCAGGCCAGGATTGTTCGTGGCCGTACTCAAGAGACGTTTCAATAAATGTGGCAACGTCCAAAAGAAGGACTGCCAGAAAGCGAGCGTGTTGAATATGTGTTCGGTGTACAATATCAAGCGAAACTTTAGAAAGGCGCTAAACTGTAATTCGACGTACATTTGAGCCACGCGGAGACATAGTATTCGCTTTTTGGCCGACATGGACTCTGAGAAATTAGATATTTCAAAGGGATACTTGCCGGTATAGATTACTTCGACCGCTCTAACAAATACGTTGAGGTCCGAATACTTGGTGACGCTACCTTGAAGGTACGGATTGATTCGAGTCATGTTGGCCAGCAGGTTGAGTAGAAAGACGTTGTCGCACGCGTGGGAACGCAGCACGTCGGCGATCGAGAGGAGTGGTAGGCCGGGGCGACGTAAACGTTGTACAGGTCGCGTACGTTGCTGTTTGCCATACCCATAAACACGAGGGCGTGGCTGCCTCTGAGGAAACTGTCGGAGGCCGCACGGTCTTGGGGTTTGGTAAAGTCCAGCTCGGTATTGTTGGACGCGTACACAACCGGGACCACGACTCCGTATTTCCTGCCGAGTTTCTGGGTGCTTTCCTTGAGTTGCGGTATGGAAACGTCCAAGATGTCAAAGCCCTGGAGGAGCGCGTTTAGTCTGTGTATGGCGGTGGGTAACATGACGGTCGTGCCGCTAATTTCGAAGAAGCGAAATATCTGCTGAACGCGCGTCAGGGCGTGGTCGAGAAAGTCGGGTGGTCGGTCTGGGGACACGGGCTCGTGCTTTAGGTTTTCGATAAATTCGGACACGAGCTTGCGGTACTCGGCCGTCGTCTGGTCGTTTGTAGTACGTTTGTTACGCCACACGTGCTTCATGATGTTGAGGAAATTCTTTTTGACGGTAAAGTAATTTGGCAAGAGGTGGATCAGAAGGTAGACCGTCTGGACGTTGATGTATTTGCGTGGCATGGGCGTAGTCTTGGCTATGGGCTCGATGCCCACAAAGGCGCTTTCGAACGAGGACGACGAGCTCGGGTTCTGCGCTGCCTCGACGCCCTGTTTGTTTATGACGCTGCCGAAAATGGTGCGGGCCGGACGCGCGGGTTTGATTACGATGGCGTCGCTCTGCGATAGAATGTAGGGCCTGAGATTGTCCATGTTTTGGATCGAACTCGACCACTTGTTGAAGACGCGCATGTGTTTCTGAAATTCGAACGGTTCCCCGTATTTTTTCAGTGTGGGCACGAGCTCAAAGAGTTTGGAGAGGTATTCGTTTTCGCGCTCGTTTAGCTTGTAATCTGCCAACTCGGTAAACATGCGCTGAGCGACCGAGTGAACGAACGAAGCCCCCAAGAGCTGCAGTCGGCGCGGGGACGTGTCCACGTAAAATAGTTTGGCCAACACGCGAACGTCCTCCACGGTAACGTTCAGCTTCGTCTGTTCGTCGGCGAAATGAACACCCCTGGGTCGGTCTGCCATTTTTTTATTTAGTCTTTTTCTCCTTTTGGGCAATCTCGATGAGCTTCTTCCTCAAGGCCTCGGCCCCTCGTCGCCGCGTTGGTGTCTTCACGGCGCCGCAGTAGACACCCTTGGAGTAGGTTACGGTCTCTTGGTCGCAGATGCAATCGACGTAGTATACGATGTCTGCGTCGTCCACACCCACGATCGAGTCGCAAGCGCCGTCAGACTCGAGAAGGCATTCACGGGAAACAGGTACTCGAGTCTGTAGTCGTTCAAAAATTCCAAATCGAGGATGCTTCGCCCCAGTCCTCCACGGTAACGTTCAGCTCCGTCTGTTCGTCGGCGAAATGAAAACCCCTGGGGCGGTCTGCCATTTTTTATTAAGTATTTTTCTCCTTTTGGGCAATCTCGATGAGCTTCTTCCTCAAGGCCTTGGCCCTCGTCGCCGCGTTGGTTGCTTCCACGGCGCCGCAGTAGATACCCTTGGAGTAGGTTACGGTCTCTTGGTCGCAGATGCGATCGACGTAGTATACGATGTCTGCGTCGTCCACACCCACGATCGAGTCGCAAGCGCCGTCAGACTCGAGAAGGCATTGAGACAGGATCTGTTCTCGCTTGAAGGCGATTCGATTCAACAACGCGTCGTCTATCGTTTCCATCGCGTCGCAGCTACCCAGATCTATACCTGGGTCCAGGCCCTCGTCGTTGGTGCCGGCATCCTTCAGGGCCTTGTAATATTCGTAACCGGCCGCCACGGAAGCGGCGTGAGTTGTAAATATAGACTTGCAGCGATCGTCAATGTCGGTTCGGAACCCCACGGGAAACAGGTACTCGAGTCTGAAGTCGTTCAAAAAATCCAAATCGAGGATGCTTCGCCCCAGCTTTATGCGGTCAGGAAACGCGTCGTAGAGTGCGTCCAGAGTCTCTGCCGGATTCAGGACGGTCGGGTACCAGTCTATGGGCTCGTTCGAGTATATCCTACGAACGTCGTACTTGTTGTCCCTACACGCTTCCAAAAGGTCGAGCAAACCCTGTTGGAAAATCTCGATGATGGAAAGATGACGGAAAAGGCTCATACAAGCGTAACCGTAATATGGGACATCCTATACAAGCGAAAAAGGCGGCTCCAGTATAGTGGAATACGGCGGAACGATACAGGTGGGCGGAACCATACAAGCGTGTCGTATTATGGGACATCCTATACCAGCGTAGTGGATATAGGCGGAACCATGTAGGCGGACGGAACCATACATGCATAACGTAATATGGGACATCCTATACCAGCAAAAAGGCGATACCAGCATGGTGGAGCCATATAGCTCCAGCGTGTTGGTTTCGCCTTTTCACTGTTGTACAGGGCGATTTAGTTTTAAGCTTTACATATATGTTTAGAAAGGTCGTGAAAGCTATATTAATGCGGTTTGTGCAGGCGAGTTATACGGCCAGGCGTACGTAGTATAGGGACCTAGTCGTAACGATCAGTCAGATAATTAAATACAATTTGTTAATCAACTTTTTAATTAGTGAAAATGAAAATATGGTTTCAATTAGAAACTTGCTGAGTCATTGAAAACCACAAAATCAAGTTTTTTTTAGAAGGATATAATTCAGGGGTAGCGTTTTATGCATTCTGTAAAAAGCTTTATTTGGACGAGTTTCTAGGTTTCAGTTTCTTATCAGAGCTCATCTCTGCGCCCACGGTCCTGTTCCCCAGGGGCATAGACACGCAACACACATGCGACTTGCTTCCCTTCATCCTACGAGGGAGGCGAGGGGGCGGCTTCGCACTGCGGTCACCGGGCAGCTGGACCGCAGGTGCAAAGATGCGCTCTGGTAAGAAACCGAAGTCTGGAAATGCGTCCAAATTGACCATTTTTTTATAACGCCATAAAATGCTACTCGTCTTATATCTTTACAAAGAAAATTGATTTAGTGTGTTTTGATGATGCTTAGCAGGTTTCTAATTGGAACCATGGGTCTATTTTCACTGATCAAAAATTTCACGAACATACTATACTTAGAGAGAGGCTGAAGCAGTTTTGTATTTGAGAAAACACTTTTAAATCTTCTTCATTCGACCTCCAGAATCTCAAATATCAAAATTATTTGCTAATTTAATTAATAAAGGCTGCATAGTCATTTTTAAAGCACTGTGAAAGCACCTCCCTAGAGAGCGACGTCACAACAGCAGCTTTCAAAATCTTTGTTCACGCATCTTCAGCGCCTATCAAAGCTATGCACGCATATGCTATTTTTTAAAAGGGCAGAAAAATGTGTCACGACTGGTGCCAGTGCCGGAGAATATACCTAGAAAACTTGCGATTGGACGCGCGGCCCTTAAGCGACACACGCTTGGCGGCCGAAAGGTCTTCTTACGATGTCACTGTTGGTGGGATGTTTTTTGTGTTTTCTCACGTTTAGTTATATCTTTGAGGAAAACGAACGGGATATTCAGATTCGCGGGATAAAACTACGCTAGAATGAACCTCCATCTAGTTTTCTGAAAGAAGTCTGGCACATCTCTGTAATAAGCCGACGGATCATTACAAATTAGCCTTTTATACTATGCCGCCCTGGCCATATAACTCACGTGCACAGACCACGTAAATGTAGCTTTTACAGCTTTTTTTAAAAAAATCTGTAAAACATAGAAAAAAAACTCTGTAGAATGTCCCCCAATACGATACGATTGTATGGTTCCTTCCCCGCTTGCATTGTTCAAGAAAGACTTGTGGACATCCAGCGTTTCATTGGAATGCTGGATGTCAGCGAGTCTCTACATCAGTGAGTGGTTTCAAACAAGCATGGTGTTTGCACACCAGTAAGCTCTTATCCGAGGCTCACCAGGACCACTAAGAGCAGAGGCGAAATGTCGTGACCTGGTAAATTTGGTTGCAGGTATTTATTTTTACAAGAACTGCATGCAGCAAAGCTTAACTTTGCTTAAAAGAAGATTATTAAAAATTCAATACTGAACAATGGTGTCCCTTGAGCTGTCAGACCAAACTCCCACTCTTGCCACTCAGGAGTTCCTAACTTGTGCGTAGAGGATCAGCACAACCCAGATTTGTGCTGCGAGCGCACCTGCAATATAAAAGTTGAATAAACATGAGATGAAATATGAGACGTTTACAATTCTCTGTAACGTGAAATTAGAGCACAGATCTTGAAGAGGAGGATGGGAAGGTATGCCCCTCCTCCCCCTCCCCTCCTCCTCTTCTGCTCCCTCCCATTTAGCAGGAAACTTCCCTGAATTTAGCGGGAAAATTTCCCCACTAAATTTAGCTGGTTAAGTTTCCCACTAAATTTAGCGCAGAAATTGATGTCACATCACCTCAACACAAATGCAGTTTTTCCGCTAAAAGTAGCAGGGAAAATGACGTCGCATGACCGTGTCACGTCAGCCATAAAAAAAATTCAGTTTCTCAGCTAGACTTAGCGGAAATATTAACGTCACATGACCACAACATTAATTCAATTTCCTGCCAAGTTTAGCAGGGTGGTTACGCCGACAGCGACGCCGCGAAACGCGGAAACGGGTGCTAAGAGCTGCGCTAAAAACTAAATGCATCAGGTGAAATAAAGTGAACATTAGAGATACTGTAAGAAAAAGAAGATAATCTAAGATACCGTTCTCAGATCCTTCCTTTTGTCCGTTCTCAAATGTTTTGATTTCAAGAAATATTTATCTCTTTATTCATACCCAGAGCACCCCTCCCAGTTTCAGCATGAATGCAATAAATCAATGCAGACTAGACCTTGTAAACTATAATCCACATGAAAATTAATGTTTGCCACATAGTCATGTATGAGTCAGTGGCTCAGATCTATAAATACATTTGTATTGAGGAACATTCTTGAATAAAACTTCTGGGCTTCGAATTCAACAGTTTGTACTTCCATAAGGAACACTGTATGGCACTGATTTTTTTTTGTGACACCTCAGAAACAGCACAGCACTGTCATCCTCGCATACCTAACAAGAATTTGTATTTTTTTTTTAGCATGGCATGTGCTATTCTAATGCCCATACAGCATCCTTTAACAAAATTTCCTTTGTAGAGCTTTTTATTGGTTCTTATTTAGCTCGCACGACAGATTCGGTACCTTGAATTCTCACTCGGCATCAACAGTTTTATATATTAATGTAATAGCGAAAGACAAGATGTATGGACTTGAGTACGGCTCAGCAAGCACAGATGTTGAGAAAAGTACTGAAGAAAACTCAGATGTCAAAATAAAAATAAGCTGGAATGTGGAATTATGGACATGGACATGAATACAGTTAGCAGATTCAATATGAAGAATATGTGTTAGACGCACGCTCAAAGAAACCTGTTGCATCTATATTCATTCAAATTACTTTGCAGAACCCAGCGCTGCAGTCTCAGGTGGGAGTTCGCTGAATGAGTCTACTGAAAATGAGTGTAGACGGAAAAAGCAGTTTGATCTGCGATAATGAACATTACATAAGTGACATGTCATTATTACTGTTACAGTGCCGAATGTTCCAAACTGTCAGTCGCATCATTCTGTGAGTTCCCTCCGTACATTACAGGGTTTGGCTCTCTCGAATGCTTTGCGAGAAAAATGATGAACTGGAAATATCTAGAGTAGTTCTAGAAAAACTATTTCCAGAATCTTATCTCAGCATCGCAAAGAATATAAAAAGTTTCTAAAGACAAGGTTAGTGCAGGAGTTGAATAAACTAAATACTTTGTTTTTCGAAACCATCTTGCCGTAGTAAACGTATGAAGTTCCCCTAGGTAGAGCTAGTCATTACGGATGATTTTGCCCATTGCGTACCATAAAAATTTAATTTGCGACCTACAATATTTACAAACTCAATTAACTCTGAATAAGTGGACCACTTGGCATTAAAGATTGGCCTCACCATGACTGTCTGCCAACATCTACATAATAATTTCCATGAACCTATGTATTTCAAGAAAATATTTGGTGCGAGCTGCTTAAAACGCAATAGCACTTTTTAGCAAGTGCTGATTGTTGGGCAAGTTGGTACGGTACGTTAGAAAACATGACTGTGCTTTGAAGACGGGGACATAGGAAGGACAGACACCACAGAGTGCTAACTTTCAACTGATTTAATTCAAGAACCTCGGCGTAGAAACACACTGCGTCACCGCACCACATCTCAACCAATCCGTGGCCCTGCCACGGACCGCATGTACGCCAACTCCTTATCCGCCAAGTCAATTAACGCCACACTGACACAACACGTGCCGGAACTATTTATAGCATCAGCCTCCATAATCTCTCTAACAGTCATATCTTTGTGCCTAGCAAGAACAGTAGACTGAGCAAATAATGGTTTGCACTCGCAGTCATGATCTGTCGTGTCACTGTCATGACTGCGGGTGCAAACCATTATTTGTTTCGTCTATTGTTCTTGAGAGGCACAAAGATATGACTGTTAGCGAGATTATGGAGGCTGACACTATAAATAGTTCCGGCACAAGTTGTGTCAGTGTGGCGTCAATTGACTTGGCGGATAAGGATTTGGCGTACTTGCGGTCCGTGGCAGGGCCACGGATTGGTTGAGATGTGGTGCGGTGACACAGTCCGTTTCTACGCTGAGGTTCTTGAATTAAATCAGTTGAAAGTTAGCGCGCTGTTGAGTCTGTCCTTCCTATGTCCCCGTCTTCCAAGCGCAATCATGTTTTCTACCGCACTTTTTAACACTAATAGAAAGCCTGTAGTGGGCCACAACTTAAGCAGTTTTCACTTCATTATAAAGAGCAATTACACATATGTGAACCATGAACATAGGCCTGCACTGAATTTTTTTCTTAAGCTGAACGTGCTATGCTCTGTTTACTATATAAATCTTTGCAGAGCTGACAATGTGCAAGTTCCTGTTTTTTTATATTTCCCATGTCCCGACTGGTGAGTGTGGTAGGGACATAAGATTGATGACACCAACGAAACACAATGATTATTTTAAGAATTTGTTTGGGTATAGCACGAGCAAGGCGATCTGCGGGAAGTTATTTCTGTGACACCGTCGAACCTACATCCGCGGGCTTTAAGTTCACATGTTAATCATGTCTGCAGACTCCTTTTTGTAATTGGAATTTCATCCAACCCAAGATTTGAATATGTCTTTTTTTCATTTTAGGCTTAGTAGTGCTTTTGCTGTTCTATTAATAGGTAAGAAAAATGCTTATTTCAAGTGGCATACCTAACACCTGGTGGCACGAGGACTCCCCTGTCGTGACGCAGACCGAAAGTCACAGCCAGGGAGATACTGCGATGCTCTTGTTGCTGGGATTACCTCCCCCATGGTCCTGCCCAGACCACAGAAAAAGATTGAGTCCAAGCTTGTGGCCACTAGGATCTCCAGATCTTGAGGCACCCAAGTAGCTGAAAATAAAAACAAATCACAATCAAGTGCTTGGCAGAGCTACATTAGAATGGCTAGCATATTCTTTCGTGATCAGCACATAGATCCTCTTATTTTAGTCATAGTCACCCCCCAGGACAAAGCTACGTAGGCGTTAAAATGATGGGTACCGAATTTAGGTGAATGATCAAATGCATTCATTTAACCCCCTTTCGCCCCAACCTGAGACTTCTGTCAAATATTCACATTCAACTGTAAAGACTACAAATAAAACTACTACTGCAATGCAAAGCCGTATAGTGGGAGAGTTTAGCCAGCGGGTGTGGCAACGAAGGCGCCGGAGAGGAAAGGGAGGAGAACGCCGAAGGAGGGAGAGAGAAGGCAGCAGGGAAACAAAGAGGAGACGACCACCATTTTGACGCAAAGCTGTCTGCACGGAGCACTGTTGAGGCTACGTGTCGTCTGCTACGGGCTTATTTATTTTTTTTGCCTAAATAAAAGTGCGTTCAAACATGGAGGAACTTCTTTCTTTGGGTTTTTAAGCCACCGAGGAATAACACTAGGTATATCATTTTATTGCCAGAGCCTGCCAAATAAAAGGAAAGAACCGAAATTTGAATATCGATCCCATGCCGGGCGAATGAATGAAAATGGCGGCCCTCCCCGCTCAGCTGGGAGCAGCCTAGAGTTCACGCACATGCGCTCACGCCTCTTGCTCTGTGCCGCGGGCTGATCAGCTCACTCGGAAGGGAGACGTTACGGCAGCGAAATCATAGACTGCCAGACTCTCCCCATATATGGCTCTGCTGCAATGGAAAGATTTTCCTACCCTCGTGCTCAGCGAGTGTCGACTGTGGATACAACTCCGGTTCATACACTCGCTGAACATGAGGGTAGAGTGTACCAGCAGAGGGCAGGTGTCTGTATACAAAGAGTTTAGTTGGCACACCAAGAGGCTAACGAATAAGAATGGGTACCACTCTGATCAAAATGCCAAAAAAGCGTGGATCTCGGCTTGACACTAACAGCGGCACACAGTATCTATTTTAGTGACAAAGGGGTACTAAATCATTATTTTCAGCTTCCTAACTAAACTAAATATTCTTCCCGGCTTGCTTTTTAGGAAAATCTCAAAATTTACAAGAACTACTAAGACAACGTCTAAAAAAAAGCAATGGCAAAACCAGCAATCGAATTCGCCTGCTCTCCAGTAGCACGACATCTATGGCAGGCAGACCTGCAGAATGAGCAAGCAGTTTAAGAAACAGAGATGTCCTATGTATAATTTTTTTTTTATGTTGCAAAGCAAGCGCTGGAAGGAGGTTTCCAACATTAACGAAATTTCTTGCAATCAGTTGAGAACAAATTAGAGCAGTGAACTTGTCCTTGCTTCTGGCATAACGTTTTAGTGTTGCCCATGGAAACTCACATAAATTTGAAAATAAAAACAAAAAAGACTAACCTTCATAAAAAAATCAAACTTTGGCAAAGAAAAGTTACCTTGGAAAAAATATGTACAATACAGTTGTACAGCGTGCATTTGTGTGCTTAACCAATTTTGAGGCAAATCGGCTACAATGAAAAGAAGACGTTTGAGTACAATTAAGGGAAAGACAGAAAGGATGCATACCTACAACAAAAACATTTAGAACGACCACGGGCAGGAAACTCTGGTGAGGCTCTCGGAGTGACTCCCTCATATGGGCCTGCGCAGACCACAGAACAAGATAGGTCAGAGCTTGCAGCCATAAGGTGCTTCATACCATGAAGTTACAGAAGCGGGTGCAATTGGAAGCAAAGTGCATTTCATTTCTCTGAAAAACGAATAGTTTAATAGGTAGCTTGCATTCATAAGGTGATACAGTCATGAATGCACAGACTTTTCAATGCAGCGCTATATCACCAACTTGTTAACCATGCCGGGCAACACTAAAAACTGAGAGCATTATTTTAAACTATCTTAGCTTAAAGTTAACCACGACAGAAGCTTCAAGCCATCCTTGCAAATTCAGTGCACAAAGCAAGCCATGTGACCTTCTAGTTGGACGCCATGGTACGTCGAGCTTATAATCATGCGTCATGCTGTTTTCGCTGCAAAGGCTTGTAGTTTCAAAGGTGGTCCAGCTTAAAGAGACTAAAAGTATAGACGTTTATGAGTGGGGCCCTCATTTAGTCTGCAGCTACATTGCGAAATAGGACATTCCAACCGGGATGTTTGCTGCCTGTAACCACACGACCAGCTTGTGCCCAGCGATTGTTCGAGCTGAATACATGTCCTCGACAGTGCCATTATTTGACAAGCATTTCTATGACTGTTAAACATGACTGACTTACAGAGAGACTCCACCTCAACGACTAATGACTTGGGATACCTAACTGAATACTGATATATCAACTAAATGCAAAACAATTACCTGGCAAGCATTAAATTTTTCTAGAGGCTGGGTCGACTCCACATTAAGTTGAAGGAGTCGATGCGTAATAGGACAATACAAACAAAAATATGCCTTAGAATTCCTTTTGCACCCCCAAAATGATGTGTTTTTGAAGGTAAGGTACACAATGTTCTTGATTTAGAAAGTGCCTCAGCTGTACAAATGCATATGCAATAAGGGCACTTGCCAAGCCTATTCTACTCAGCTCTGTGCAGGTTAAGCTAAGTTAGAGTATAGAAGTACATGCTCACTGACACCATCTGAAAGGCAGGGAGAAGTCTCCGTTGTTCGACCTCCAGCCCGTCTGCTACCTTCGATGACGTTTCAGCGCCTGATGAGCCTGGAGCGAGCACATCTGTCTAAAGCGGGGTGAAAAGCACAAGCATGTGCTGGAGGACGCCCAGCCATTCTCTTTTTGTCATCGGCTATACTACATATTTTTAGTAAGACATATTTTTAAGTGAGGAAAAGTACTGCAAATATGCAGTCCACCTTAAAGATAACAACAGTTGCCATTCACCATTTTCCAAATAAGTGCTCCCACGTACCGGAACATCTACACATGTGGTGCGTGAGTAGGTTCAGGACTGAGAGGCTAGAAAACGAAGCGCTCGCAAGGCTTGTCTGGCCCTTCCAACCATGCGGGTACATTCGTTGCAAGTTCCCGATTTGTAGACAAAATGATTTAGAATGAGCAAATCTTGTCTACGCCCGAGGTAGAACATTGAATTGCGATTCCCCCATATTGTGCGAACCATCCTTCAAACTGCGGTACCACCTGCAAATAAACTATGTTGTGCTGCGGCACGCGTCCATGCTGCCTGCTTCAGAGCAAAAGCACTGCTCGTGTTGAAGACGACATCCCACAGTGGACAGGCAACAATTTTTAACGAACAAAAACAAAATTGATATCATTCAATAGACACAGATAGGCTCACAAAGTGTCGGCACCATGATTGTTGTTGTTGGTTTTACTCTTGCATACAAACAAAGGTGACTTCCTCTCTCCTCCGATGGACAGTAAAACCCCCTTATCTTGGTGGCCCCTATTTCTTCTCGAATCGGTCACAGAGGACATAATCGCAGTCACTGAATTCCGCAAAATTAAAGGCCGCGAAAATTAAAGGTTCGCCAACATTAAGGGGTTTACTGTTCTTCTGAGTGTCACATGATGTTAACATTTCAAGGAGGCTGAAGGTATTGGTTTAAGAAAAAATTTACCTATGAAAAAAATGCCCTTGAAAAAATTTACCTATGAAAAAAATGCCCAAAAGAACCTCACGTGCCTAAGCACGTGAGGTTCTTTTGCACTACCTATAAGGTGGCAAGTTTATTTCGGCAGAGCTTTTGGTAAAACGGAGTCACAAAAGTAGCTATATTTGGCGTCAACTATTTTGTGCTGCATTATAAAGCCAGAGTAGATTCCACAGTGCGTGCTTCAGCAGAGCACTGTTTGTTGCGAGAGCATATGTGGTTTAGTGTTGCATCCCATTTGCATAATCTAGAGAAACTAGCACTGACAGAGTTGGAGCACTCCAAATATTAACAGCCGACTGTAGAAGCATTGAGAGATGCACACATGCGAACTGTGCATTTCTTAAAGGTGGGTTCGAGCAAAGGTAAAAACAATATCTATACTTACGGCGGCCATACTTGCCTTTCCCAAGCACGACCACTTTTCCCTCGGTAGCACCATCCAGTAAGAAGCACCAGCAACACGCCCATGAGACGCCGCCGCCTCCTGGATTGAATGACGACCCGCCTGAGGTCTTGGAAGGAGATCCGGAACACTGCTTTAGGCCAGATGTTGTATCTGGTGGGGCAGAGACTAAAAGCAAAAATTAACAAATTTATCTGAAGCGCTACATTCCTATAGGACAGCAGTATTTTTTTTAGGCCAGTGATTCGCTTTAATTAAACACAAATGGTTGGTTTATATGATGAACCATCAGCCCCTATTTTTCTTAAGTGTAACGCAGTGTCTAACGTTACGTCCGACGGAACCCGAAATAAAAATTAAAGTTACACCCAACGTAACTGTGAAGCATTCGAGTTACGTCCGACGTAACCCAAAATAAAAATTAAAGTTACCGTATTGACTCGAAAATAGGTCGAACTCTATTTGTTGGACCCACCGAGAATAAAAAAAAAAAAATTCAAATATAGGTCGACTTTTTTTTTTATTTTTAAGAACAGGGGAAATTTTGGGCAAAAGAAAGAAACCTTTATTTACATCACTTCACAGCTTGGTAGACATCCTCGCAAATCCGCCACAATACTTCACTGACACCGTTGTAAAATGACGACAAGAAACGAAAGAAGGTGCGAAGCGACGAAAGACAAACTACAAAGACGCAAACAAAACCGCCGTGTCGCCATGAGCAACACGCGAGCCGAGCCGCCTCGAGCAACTAACAAAAGTAACATCTTTTTTTTTTTTTTTGTGCGCGTTTGCGAGGATGGAGGACAAAGTGCATGGCGCATCGCGTTCCTCTCCTTCCCCATTGCCCAGCAAGGGGAACGCTAGAGGTGCGATGGCGAAATCCAATGCCCCAAGAGGTGCGCGCGATAGCGGCATCGGCCATCGCTGTTGTTTTCGATTGTTTAACAAAAGCCTTTGGAAACAAGAAGCGGCGCAGCTCTACGGCAACGCCGGCTCGGTGACTCGATAGCTTCATGCCTCCGGTACGGTCGCAAAATTTGGTCGCGAATGTAGGTCGAAATTCTTTAGTCACGATTTCCGAAAAAAAAAAAATAATAAAAGAAAAGAAAAAAAAAAGGTCGACATATATTTGAATAAACACGGTAGTCAGCTGCGCGACGAGACACACATTATGAAAGCGATTGGTGCGAGCGATCAAGGTGATGAGCGACGTTTTCTAGAAGCCCAGGAACCGAGCGGCGCAAGCAGCGAGAGTGAGAAATCTTCGTCGCTCGGCGCCGGCACTCGTAGCTTCTCGTCGTCGCTCGTCTCGTTGATCGCTATATTGCTTACATGCTGTTCAGAAAGGTGCTCTAAGTGGTTACCATTGCATTGGGACCAGCCTCGCATCCAACCGTAACCAGTCTTGACTTTTTTTTAAGCCGCCCAGGTAGAAGTTAACATCGTACATACATCGTTTTCAAGCATGGCTCCTCGTTCATTGCTCGATTTACTTTTTCGTAAATGACAAACCGCAATGAAGCACAATTATTCTAGTTCAAAATTGTCACGAACACTTGGCACGCATGCTTACACTGTAGCGCACCTAACGTAATTTAAAAGTAGAACGAAAACGGGACGAGATTCGCTTACCGCTTCACGGAAACAGAGTCCTTCCGATCCTAGGCCTAACGGCCGAAATCGGAAGTCGCCTGCGGTCGGGCGATCGGACGAGTTGAGCCGGCCGCGCTGTGCTGACCCCGGCTGACCACGCCTGGTTGAACCTAGAGCACTATATAGCTCCTTCGGAGCAGAGTAGCGCAATCTAGAACGCCGCCTCTCGGCGACTAGCGGCGAACGCCCGGACATTCCAACTGCGGTCAGAAATGCATGGAGAACGTGAGAAAATCATTGTTTCTTCAGTAATGTGGGCATGTACGGAATGGCAATCGTTTTTGACATAATAATGGAACATTTTAGAATAATTTTCGCTAAGTTTTGCGCCCCGAAAGGACCTGATTTTTTTAAAAAAATTGTTTGAACGGCATCATGCAGCAGACGACACGGCGACGTCACACCATTCACGTGACCCGCTCCGGCCAACCCGAAAAGCCCATCTCCGCTGCGAGCAAAAATCGTCTGCTTCAAACGCCATTGCCTTGGAAATTGCCTTCTCAAAATTTGCACACGCATCCGATATTATTAAAGCTTTGATAAAGTGTTTAGTGCTTTAGTAACTTCACGACAGACTAGTTTTGAAAAGTGTGAACTCGGCGTTCATTTTTTAATCAGCCGTGTTATGTCGACCTCCATGTATTCTCCCATAGGGCGGGCCGCCTCTTGGAACCCTGAGTACCACGTGACTCGCGCCGAGCCGCTCTGTCGGCCATCTTGTCGGCAAAACACGAGGTTCAAAGGATTGCGCTACTCTGCTCCGTAGGAGCTATATAGTGCTCTAGTTGAACCATGAGAGGCGTCGTCGAGTTGAGAGCCAGAGACGCAGTAGAAACGGACCGTAAAACATCTGTCCCGTAAAACGCAGAAGGAGCCAGCGCCAAAACCGCTACGTCTGGCTGCGTCGCCATCTCCGCGACGACCGGAAGTGTGTAAACCGGGACTGGCCGGGAAGTTAGAAAAGGCGCGGCAGCGGAAGCCACTGGGCGGAAGCTTTACGTTTCGGTTTCGCTTTCCTCCGACATCGGCCACGGTCGCGGGCTGGTATGTTTGCGGCTGGTTGCGACGACGCGAGGGGCCACGAAAAGACGCCGAGTTGGCCGAGTACGAGTCACGGCCCACGATACGAGCAACGGGCCATTTGCCCCTGTCGACCGGCGATGCGGTATCCGCGGCTTAGTGTCACGATCGGTTTGTTGCCGTGCACGTTGACTCAAAGCTCGAAGTTATGCAGTTCCGTCAGTTCCGTTCCGGCACCAGCCGCACCACGTTTTCCGGTGCATCGCACGTGGAGGCCTTTCGACGCATTCAGTGAACGTAAAGATCGCGCCCGCTGTCTTCGGTGCTGTGGAAGAAGTTGGGAGACGGAAGAAGCATCAAAACCAAGGCGTTTAGGACTCCAGTCCGGGCCGCCGGTCCACTCTGAACGAGAGGCGACGTGTGTGTGCACGCTTTGAGGAAGCCTCCACGTTTCGCCGCGCCAGACCTCGCCGATCGCGACCAGACCCCGAGTCCGAGAGGCTCTTGCGCAGCCAGGAACGGCAGCGAGGTAGGAGCTGCTCGTTCTGCGCAACCATGCAGTGCTCTACAGTGATCGGAGCTCTCGGTGTCATGCGTGCTTGCACCGAAGCCGTTGTGACCCCTTCGGACGCGCAAGTCGTACTTCGCAAAGGTTTGGACGGGGCCGCCGTCACCGAGCAGCTCCGCTAAATTCCGCTTACTTATGATCGCAATAAAAGCTTGCGTTTGTTCTCGGGAAAAAAATTGCGGGACCGCTCTCCGCGCCGCCGACGAGGTTGGCCGCCACCATGTTCTCAGCTGTTCACTCGCTCCCGCAGCGAGCGCCTTCCGATAATCCTCCCCGTTCCAAAATGCGATGCGATCTTCGTTTACATGGGCTGAATGAATGCGCACTCGCCATCTCGATCCACCTCTGTCTAGCGACTTTAATGCGATGCGCTTTGCGCATTATGCCGTTTACATGACCGCATATTGAATGCGGCAACTGGATTCAATGCGACTAAGTCGCATTCATGTAAACTCGGCTTATGTTATTTTTCGACATGTATGATGTATGTAACGATACCGGTGGTAAACGATGGACGTTTTTGTTGGAAGATGGCGGTCGTCTTTCTGCATGTATGGTTTAGTTATACCGGTGGTCTTGTGGTATAGGCGTTTCGTTGGAAAGATGGCGGTCGCCTACATCATCGGACGCAAAATCATACCAGCCATACCGAGTCA
Source organism: Ixodes scapularis (assembly GCF_016920785.2). Classification (NCBI taxonomy): domain Eukaryota; kingdom Metazoa; phylum Arthropoda; class Arachnida; order Ixodida; family Ixodidae; genus Ixodes; species Ixodes scapularis. The sequence continues at coordinate 180,708 of NW_024610089.1, read as the reverse complement.
TATCGGCGAGCAAACCGGCTGCCAGTATAGACAGACCCGGAGCCATAGCGGTGCCGGTATCTCCAGTTATGGAGAACGCAAAACCAAACTAGCTGCATGTATAATAACAATAAATTATGGTGGTGTCATACCAGGACTGTACAAGCAGCAGGTTTGTTTCTTGTACGTTTTTCCAATAGGGAAGGTAGGAGGGGCAGGTATCCGACGTCGGATCCATCGACGCTCACCACGCGAAGTAGTTTGGCGTACATGACTGGTTTGTTGTGAAAGAGCGCCAGCCAAAAGATGGAAGGATAACACTCGTAACGGTTATACGCCAAGATGCTCGTAAAATTTTTCTCCAAGTAGGCGCACCCGATGGCCAGGCAAAAGTATCTCTTGTACAGCGACACGGTTTTGGGGCTACCCCACGAATAGAGCCCGCTCTCTATCACTTCTGCCGCTCGTGCAAATACCTGCATATCCGTGTAGTTACCGTACAGCTTGAGTCTGGTGAGTTCCTGCAGGGCTTGTAGGCACCAGAGACTGTCAGCGCTACCCGATTTGATCACATCGGATGAACGATACAGGCGCAATTCGGGACTGACGTAGTAGTTCCAGAGTTCGTTGTGTCGCAGGTTTTGGTCCCCGAGCACTAGTTTGATTATCGAGTACACCACGTATGCCCTGGTGCATGTCTCCGCGGCCAGTTCTCGGTCGGTGGCGAAGGAGGCCTTGAACAGGACGTTGTAGTTTCGAGCCGCTCGAACGACGTTTCGCAAAAACGGATCGTCGTCGTTCACGTCTCGCAAATCGTACCACCGGAGTAGCACGTTCACCACCTGTAAGGTTTGGTGAAGGGGCACATCCTTGGTGACCTGAGGAGTTACTTTGCAAAGGGTCATGTCCAGTACGCGTGGGTGGCGTTCGCTCATGATCCCTTTCAATAGGAGCAGGGCGGTTGGCGACACCCAGCGGGGTAGGGAGAGAGCCGGGCTTCCGTCGTTTCGTTCTCTGTTTGGAGAGTCGACGACCTCCACGCCGAGACGGACGTAGTTGACCATGTCTCGTCCTTCGCTATAGCAATCCGTCGGGTTCTCGCATTCTGGCGGCTGCCTAGTAGGAGGTCCCGACACTAGCTTGCAAGTCACGAGCCTGTCCGGTCTTCTTCGACTCTGACGGGCGAATGCGGCGTTGGGTTGGTCGTCGTCGTCCTCCTCCTCGTCGTGTAGGCTCCACACGCGTTCGCTATACTTTGCGTTGGGGTACCGCTTATAATCGTGCATAAATGAGGCGAGCGGATCGATCCACTGGAAGAAGACGGCCAATACGTTTCTGGGTCGTGACGAGACGGAAGTTTGAGTTTGTGGATGAAGGGGAGGTAGACGAGATTATAGAGAAACTTTACGTCGTCCGTACCACCTCCGTCCCTGTAAGAGGTGAGGCGTCTCGTAACGGAATCGACTATTGCTTCGTACAAGTCCTTACCTGTCTTTAGACGTCGTTCGTCTATGTTTAGTCTGTTTGCCAGGATCTTTGCATCCGCGACGGTTAGATACGGTGCCGACATGTTTTTATTCTAAACACACCAGCCATTTGGAGGGATCCAAAAACTTTATTATTTTCAAATGTAGCGCACGCCAACGTCCAAACTCTGTGGGATCTTGGCAAAGACGTATTCGAGTTCCATGTGCGGCAAGAGGATGTCTTGTCGCAGGTCTTCCGGCGCAAATTGCATGTACGATAGCAGATGACCGGCAAAGTCCCTCGCTCTGATTTCGTTGGGCCCGTTAAAGTTGACGACGTCCTTGAGTGCGTTGGCGTACTTGACGAACGCGTAGATCGGGGCAAATATTTTGGGGTACTCGCTCGACACGCCGGGAAGTTTGCCGTAGCAAAAATGGACGCGGCCGTCCTTTGATTTGTTGTCGGCGAGCACGCCGGCCGTCTGCATGTTGCAGTCCAAGACCAGTCGGAAAAGGAAAGTGACAATTTCGTAGCGTTCATCTTGCTTCGCCTTGTTTCGACCGTGGTGCAGAACAAAATCTAGATACTCGGGTCGCTTTCCGAAAACCGAATGTAGCACGTATAGGTTGGTCTGTAGGGCCTTTAACCGTCTACACTGCACGTAGTCTCTAAACTTTACCAGGTAGTATGCTTCCAAAAAGGCTAGGCACAGATAGCGTTTCTCCAGAGATATCACGTCGACCGGGTGGTACTTGCTGCCAAACGGGTAGCGGCCCGTGGCCACCGCCTCCTCGGCCCTCGAAATGATGCGTTTGTCCTTGTAGCCAGCCTCGATTCTAGCGTCGCTTGGCACCAACATCAGGAGGCGTTCTAGAGCGCGCAGGCAAAAGGTGGACGTGGCCGCGTGCGTCGTCAACACAGAAGTGAGCGTGTCCACCTTGCACTTGTCTGTCACGTACAGCTTGTACAGGTCGTGCGGTCTCAGCGAGTCGCCTGAGGCACCCATGAGCATCTTGATTAGGTAAAATCGTAGCATGTTGCAAGTGTTCTTCCCGAGAATCTGCTTGTCGGTCGCCAGTGAGGCCTGAAAAACGACGTTACGCTTGAGCGCCGTTATGTTTATGCGCTTCAGAAAGGTTTGCGAGTCGTTAGAATCGAACAGGTCAAAGGCTTGCAACAGTCCGTTAATGTTGTCTATGGCCTGTCGCATGTTGATTTGGGACTCGCGCGAAGATTCAATTTTTTTCGAAACTATGCAGCACGCCAGGTCCAGATTGAGTGGCTTGTTGTAAGTCAGGATCTCGCCAATCAGTAATAGACTCTGGACGCTCAGGTGCTTGACGTACGTCGGGTAAATGGGCGTGACCGTCATCGAAGTGTTGGGTTCTTTGAGGGCGTTCGTGTTTAGGGCATTTTTCTTTGACTTGGCCGCCGTTGCCACGTCCACAACGTCCAGCTCCATCGGGCAATCGGTCTTGTAGGCCACGGACACGTCGGGGACGCGCCGCACTTTATCCAACCACCCCATAAAGTACTGGAGCAGAACCTTAAAATCGGTCGTCTTGGGTGGCGACGACGTCGGCAGGACTTCTTCCAGCACCTCGGTCATGTAGCCCAGGGTCCTGTCCACTCTACAATTCTCCTGAATCTCGGAAAACATGCGAGACACCACCAAATGCACAAACTGCGCGCCCGTCATGGCCTTGTCCGCGCTCAGCGCAATTCCGAATCGATCGGCGGCGGCTCGCACCTCGGTGTTACGCTCGCGCGGATAGTCGTACGTGCTGAGGTTGACGACGGTGTTTTCGTGTTCCATGATCACGCCGCTAACGGCGTCCACGTGCGTAAACTTGTTTGTGACGTACTCGTTGGCATTTTCACCCAGTCTGATGTGGACCGGGTCTTTCTCTAGCAGCGGATCCATATTTTATTTATAACCTTTTTTATGACCTCGGTCGTTATCGGAAGCTCCGCCTCACGCGCCATAAATATATTGAGGGGAGTCGCGCTCCGGCGTATGCCGCATAAAGATGTATCTCTACGCCGTGGACTACGAGTACGTGTACGACAAGTTTAGCGGCAACTCGAAAATAGCGATTTGTTGCAAAAGAAAGGGTCGCGACGGTCTGTACGTGTCGTGCGTGGTGTACGTGCTATGGTCCAGCTACCTTTACGTTTCCGTCAAGGAATGCGCCATTTATAAGTACGAACGATGGGGCGGAAACGAGGACGACAACGAGTCCGACGCCGACTATGTCAGGCGTGATGTCGTGGATGGGCGACTGCAGCGACAGAAGCTCGAAATGTCGTCGGCTTCCAACGTGCGGTGCGAGGTGGTCGAGAAGCTCAACGGCTATGGATTCCGCGAGGCTGAAGACGTCTACCTCAAGGTGTACATCTCGGACCCCAAACTCATGCGGGCGTTCCTCCACGGCATGCCGGCCGGATCCCCCTTTGGCGGCCAAGTGGATTCCATCATTCAGTTTATGGTGGACCTCGAGGTTACGCCCTGGCTCTACGTAGCGGACGACACGATACGAAGCCTGCAGCGGAACGGCACCTGTTTTTCGCGAAGAATCGAGGAGTTTGATGTCGTGGACTGTAGGGATCTGAAGCCGGTCGTCGAAGAGTTTGAGTTTGATTTCGACGCGGCCGACAAGACACGTGCGTCGCACTGGGACTTTGGTAACCGCCTCGTGGATTGCCGAACGCACTGCCGATTTCTGCACTCGGACACCTGCAATCTGGAAGAGTTTGCCGCTGAGCTGAAGAGGCAGCACGTCAACGTTACCCGGTCTTTGGCGGGGCCTTCGCGTTACTATCTCCGCGTCTATCACGAAAAGGTGAACACCGACTTTAAGCTAAAGTGGGATGACGACTACGTGCGGTTCGAGAAGGGACCGACGAAGGCCGTGACGATAGTGGACAGGGCCACGAACGAGGCACACTGCACCTTCGACGATTGGCTGTGGCGGTGTGGACGGACGGCGACTGGGATCGCCATCTCGAGAAAGTTTGAGTGTAGGGAAAAGTTTAGCTACCGCAAACCACTCGACATACCGCCCGTGGTCACAATGTGCTTTGACATAGAGTGCATAAGCGACGACGAAGCGAACTTTCTCATCGCCAAGCTGGGGGATTCCATAATTCAGATTGCCTGCGTCACCGTACACGACATGCTCCGCACAAAATTGACCGACTATTCGAAAGCCGACTGCATACAAAAGACCGTGTTTACGGTGGGCTACTGCTCGCCCATCCCCGGCGTCAGAGTCGTGAGCTGCATCGACGAGAAGGAGCTGCTGAGGGCATTCAACTCGCACTTTGTCGAGATGGACCCGGACATTGTCACCGGCTACAACATAATCAACTTTGACTTTCCCTACGTGTTGCAGCGAATGGACATGCTCAAGGTGACCCATACTATGAGCAGACGCAAGTGGTGTCGGTGGACCCACTACCACAAGTACGCCAGTGGTCGCATCGAGTATTTCAAGCCGCCGACGCCGGACAACGTGGCCAGTCCGGAATGGCGCAAGTGCGTGCGCGACAACCAGGCCAAGTCGTGGAACACGGAGATAGTCTTGACCACGCCGTCGCGGGTCGTCATCGACATGTACAAGATTATTCAGGAGGGGCAGTTTCGCTTGCGGCGGGAGACGCTGGACGCAGTCTCTTCGCACTTTCTCGGCGGTGAGACCAAGGAAAACGTAAAGTACAAGGACATGTTTCGGCTCTTTCACGGCGGACCCGACGATAGGAAAAAAATTGCGAGTTACTGCGTCCAGGACTGCATGCTGCCCCTCAAACTGATGACCAAGCTCACGACGCTCGCCTCGACGCTCCAGTTTGCCAAGGTCAACATGATACCGATGCGCTACGTGCACGGAAAGGGGCAGCAGATCAGGGCCTTTTCTCTGATTTTGCACGAGGCGAAGGCGCGCAACATGATCTTTCCCTCCTTTGTGCCGCCCGTCGGTATGGACAGTTTCCAGGGGGCCACCGTCGTGGAGCCGTACAGGGGCTTTTACCAGAGCCCGGTGCTGACCTTGGACTTTGCGTCTCTTTACCCCTCGATAATCATTGCGTACAATCTCTGCTTCACGACGCTCAAGACCAACGTCGGAGAAAACGTCGGCGAGATGGTCTATCACCGGAACGCGAGGCTGGTGTGTGACAAAGTGTCGGACGAGGAGCCTCGGAGGCAGGCCACGATAGGGGCGGTTTTCTCTCGCGGCATCAAGCCTGAGCTCAAGAAGAAGCATAATGTCAAGCGATTGCAGAGGGGGCAGACCACTTTGGATAAGTTTGTATCCAAATCTCGCAGGACGTCCGTACCCGCCACTATCGCGCGAGCATCCGCCTCGCACAAAGAGGAGGTGGAGTTTGCCAACGGCGAGATCCTAACCCCGTCCGGCGATCGCTTCGTCGACCCGAGCGTGAGACTGGGCGTCATCCCGAAGGTGATTGTTCGACTCCTGAACGCTAGACGCGAGGTCCGCGCGGAGATGAAGAAGGAGACTGACCCTTTCGTCAAGATGCTGCTCAACAACCAGCAACTGGCCATAAAGTAAGTAATATAGTAAGTAATATTTATTTTCAGCAATATTGTGCTGAGGGCACCAGACAAAAAGCTTCCATGAGGTAGCTTGACTGGGCCTGGTGCCCCTGCACTTACAGGGCATTATAAAAAAAACAAGTACTACAGAATACACTTTGACTAAACAAAACAAACACGTACATCTTTTTTTGTTAAACAGTGAATATCATTGTGGTCTATAAGGAACTTGTTAAGTAATGAAGGCAGGTTATGCGCAATAGATTGGAGTGCATAATTTGTACGAAAATGAGGCACGTTCGAGAACTCTCTGCGTCTGACAAGGATGAAGGATTCACGTTTTGTCAGATGGGATACATTAGACAAAAAAGAAGCAAACTCAGCGGTCGAAAATAAATAAGAACATAGCAAACGGTACTCGTATACACTGGCAATCCTCATGATGTTGAATTTAAGAAATAATGGCTCAGTATGAGTGTCGTAAGGCACGTTTGCAATAAAACGCAGCATTTTCTTTTGTAGGATCGTGAGTTTGTTAATATTAGATTTGGTTGTTGTGCCCCAAACCAAATGACAATAGTTAATTTGTGAGCTAAACAGAGCATGATAAATTTGCATTTTAATATTTACAGGCAACAAGGAGCGACAGTGGCAGATTATTCCAACAACTTTTGACAGTTTCGTAACTAAGTATTCGATGTGATTATCCCATTGCATATGTTCTGAAAAAATGACACCTAGCGTTTTGTGCTGTTTAACTATTTCAATCTGGTCAGTTCCAATCTCTAGAGTATAATTACTAATAACGTGCTTATTTACAGGTCTAAACAAAATTGCTTTGGACTTTACAGTGTTTATTTTAAGACCATTTATTTTTGACCACGAAAGAAACTTTTCCAAAACTAAGTTTCCCATGGGTATAAGTTCGTCCATATTCGATGCAGACAGAAATATACTCGTGTCGTCTGCATACATTACAAAACGTGCTTGATGGCAAATATTGACTAGATCATTTATATATACATTGAACAGCAGAGGGCCGAGTATGCTGCCTTGGGGCACACCAAACTTCAAGATTTGCAAAGAGGAAACATGATCACTCACGGAGACACATTGCTTACGGTGTTCTAAATATGAATGAATAAGTATCAAAGGCGTGCCACGTATGCCATAACATGAAAGTTTATCAAGGAGCGTCGAATGGTTAAGACAGTCAAACGCTTTGCTAAGGTCAATAAATATTCCCAGTGTCAGCAGTTTGCATTCTATATTGTGTAATATTATTTCTTTCTGTGATATCAGAGCGCTTTCCGTGGATTTTCCCTTGCGAAATCCGAACTGGGAGTCAGTTAGCACTGAGGTCTTCGTAAAAAAATTGTCTAAACGATATAATATAATTTTTTCCAGCCCTTTAGAAAATATTGGAAGAACAGAGATGGGTCTATAATTTGTAACTAAATTTTTGTCTCCACCTTTATGCAAAACTGAAACTTTTGCGAGTTTCATGTTATTCGGAAATTGACCACTCGACAATGCTAAGTTAAATATATATACCAAGAGTGGGGCCACCACATCGATTACGAATTTAACGGGCTTTATTTGTATATCGTCTATGTCATGGCTTTTACTGTTATTCAATCCCATAAATACACGGATCACTTCCAATTCGTCTGTAGGTTGTAGGAAAATTGTGTCTGTTACACGGTGCGAGATAAACGAGGAAGCATGCTCATTGTGCGCGCTAGAAGGCAAGTTAGTAAAATGTCTGTTAAAGAGCTCAGATAGTTGTACTCCTGACACGCTCTCACCAGAAAGTGAAAGTTCATCTATTGAATTCTTCTGCTTGCTGCGTTTAAGCACTTCATTTATCGACTGCCAAACAATCGCAGGACGCTTCTTGTGGGCGTCATGAAAAAGACGTTTGTGATATTCTGTTTTTGATTTTTTAAGTGCAGATGTCAGTTGATTGCGATACCTCTTAAAAACTGCATGGTCACCGTCATCCTTTGAACAGAGGTACTCCTGATATAAGCGATTCTTTTTTCTTATCATTGTTAGAATAGGTGGCGTGACCCATGGTTTTCTTATTCGTTTTTTAGCAGTAACCGTCTTATATGGAAACGATGCGATGTATAGCGTCTTAAAAATATTTATGAAATCATCATATGCTTCGTTCACGCATTGCTTTGAAAAGACAGAAGTCCAGTCTGTTTGCATGACTGTGCTTCGAAAGGACCGCAGTTGGCAGTCGGTTATCGCTTGGAAAGTTACGAGTCTACCGACGCTCCGTGATAAATCACGGGTTTGAAAACAAAAAAATATTGGTAAATGATCGCTTATATCACTACTAATAGTACCTGCACTGCGAACTATAGTATTTATATTGGTAATAAAAACGTCGATACAACTTGCCGTAGAATGAGTAATTCTGGTGGGGGACACAATCACATTGCAAAAACCACTACTACTGAGTGTACTACTCAGTCGTGAAGAAAGAGAAGAGTTTTCCGAACTATTTACATTTAAGTCACCGCCCAGAACAAGTGAGTAGTTATTCAAGGATATGAAATCAAGATACCTCTCAAGAAAAGACAAAAAGTTATTAAAGCTACCAGCTGGCGGTCGATACATAACAGAAAGCAGCTGACGTCCGTGCTTCACAGTTACGATTTCATAGTCGTCTGTAATTTCGGTAAAGGCATCGAGTATTTCGCATCTAATATCCTGTCTAACATAGATACAAACACCTCCCCCTCGTTTTCCGCTTCGATTCAAAAAGAAGTGATTGTAACCCGGCACGATAAAAACATCGTCATCTGTTGCGTACCATGTTTCGGAAAGCATCACCGCTTCAAACGAAACACAGAGTTGATCTAAAAGAGTAATAAAATTGTCACTTTTACATTTCAAAGAGCGTATATTTAAATGTAAGATCGTGGTCGAGTCTTTGGTTCCTGCATATCGCTTTAGTTTAACAGGCAATAGAAGTTCATGGTATTCGGCCATGAAGCTAGAGGTTAAGTTACCGCCAACTCGATGTATGGCTTCACCGGTGCGCTCGAGAAGGGAGTGCTATCTTGCGTGCAAGTGTCGCGCAGCGTCACAGCCTTTGGCAGGAGACTCATCGGGAGGACCAAGGCGTACGTCGGCGAGTATCAGGAGCGCGTCGACGACGGCGAGTTTGCCGAGGAGTACGTCGAGGTCCCTCCGCCGCGCAACCTTTCCGTAATATACGGCGACACCGATTCCGTGATGATCAAGACGCCAGACGGAATCAGCATCGAGACTGCTCTCGTGTGGGGCGAGAAAATTTGCGAGTGGATCAACGGACATTACCGGCGTCCGACAGAGTTGGAGTTTGAAAAGATTTATTGCCCATACATTCTATTTACGAAAAAGCGCTACGCCGGTAGGATGTTTGTCGACGCCAACACTCCTCCCAAGGTCGACTGTAAGGGCTTGGAGAACGTGCGGAGAGATACCTGTCCCTACGTGTCGGAAGTCGTCTCCGAGACCATTTCGATCCTGGTGGAGAAGAACGACGTGAAGGGTGCCGTGGCATACGCGAGCAAAGCCCTGTGCGACCTGAAAAACCAGAAGGTGACCATAGACAAGTTGTTGATGACCAGAGCCTTGAGTAAAAAGGAATACAAATCTACGATGCCTCACGTCGAGGTGGCCAGGAAGATGGCGAGTCGCAATCCAGGTTCGGAACCGCGGGGAGGAGAGCGCGTTCAGTTTGTGATGAAGGCGTTTAAACCCTACGAGGTGGAGAGGCTACGGGGGACAGATTACCTTACCGGCAAGCTAGTAAAGGCGGCGTATCGCGCCGAAGACCCGGCCCATCTCTTGAACTCGGTCGACGAGGACATTGACTACGAGCACTACGTCAAGATGCTGAAGCCGCCGCTACTCCGGATATTTAGCGTCGTCCTCGCGTGCCACGAAGCGGAGGCAGCGCGGATCGTCTTTGGCGCAAGCGACGGCATTCGTAATCGTCCTGCGCTCGAAACGAGTGCGCCGTTGGCCAGGTTTGTAGTCCGCCAGCCTCGCTGTACGAAATGCAGAAAGAGAAAGAGCTCGTCTTCCGTTGATCAAGGATGCGACTGCGGCGCTAATGACGGCGACTGCGACGAGTCCGTCCACGACGGGATCGGTGCACATGCCGGGAAGGTCTTGAACTTTTTAGATATATGTAAGCGGTGCACGGGCAAAAAGTCGGCGGGGGAAATCTCGTGCACGAACCAGGACTGTAAATATTTTTTCGTGCGGAAAGAGTGCGCGCGATTATTCGATCGGCGGTACGGCAAAGTGTCTCACGCGGAGTGCAACGAGTGTCGCGAAAAACCGTGTTCGGTGGCCCTGTGCATGCGGGAGCTGCGGGACATGTTGGACTGGTGACGTCTTCGTTGACTAATAAAAATATGTATCAACCCAATCAGAATACGAATATCAGAATTCCTATAGATCTGTTTATCGCCTACTGGCGTGGTGGCGGGACCTTTGGATTGAGTCAATTGTACGAACAGTTGAAGGAGTCGGCGTGGGCTGAGATATTGCAAACTACCACGGGATTTTTTACCGCTCTAAACATTAATACTCTAGTCAAGTGTTTAAAGAACACGACTCACGGTCAGTTGGCTGCTAACTATGGGAACGCCGCGCTAGTGCCCGCCGGCTTCGACGTCGTTTGGAAACACAATCCTTGGATACGCGTTAATGACCAAGCTGGTGCGGAAATCTCCGCTTTGAAATGTAGAGAAACGTACAAGGCTGGTACGGATGAAGTTCAAATTACTCCGGATGTTACACATAAAGCTCTTTTTCAAAAAACACCAAAGGACGATGTTTACGATAAGGCCCCCACGTTGCAAATCGTTTTGATTCCGAATCAAAACAATGGACACTGTCTTTCTATAGACTGACATATACGCGTATAATAGTTATAGGATGGGTCGCGAAGTAGTCACGCCCGCCGTGTACACCGCACTCTCCAAGAGCGTCGAAGTGTTATATTCGCAAGGTGCGCGCTCGCTAGCGCCGACGTATCTATTCCCAACGGTGCAAAGATTGATGTCTTTCAAGAATGTTTTAACAAATGAAGAACACGTGCGCATATACGACGCACTCTTCATGCACCCTTACAGGAGCGACTACGCGCTCTGGACCGAAATTTGCGACAGGCTGGACCCCATCGTGGGGGTGCGAAGCTACGTCGAGTTTAACGGAGTTCTCGCCACTCTGAAAGAGCTTCAAACGAAAAGCGAAACGTTTTGCGGATTCGGAGCGGCTTCCGTGGGTATACACTATACGCAATCGATTGATCCCAACGACGAAGCCATACAGACCAGTTCGGCATTGTCCGTGTTTTCGCACAGAACGATTCCCGACACCTTGGTGAACAAGCACCAGTTACCAACGTTTCACGACGACGCCATCAACTGTCTACTCGTTGGCGTGAAAGAAATGTATCCGCTCAATGCGACGATTTCCGTCCGGTATTGCGCTCTGATTTGGTTGTACAAGGCCATGGTGACCAAGAAACACTTACCCGTCCTCAAAGCTTTAGAAAATTGTAGACCCGTTATGCTCTACGTCTGCATGATGCTTTTCGGAGATATTAACCAAGACGAAACGTACAACGTCACGTTGGCGTCTATGGATAAAAGAATCAAGAGGGCCATAATTTTCAACTCTGAATGTTATCTGGCCGTGAAATCTATACAGGCGTACGGACAAGCCGGTAACACTGTCGTAGATGTGGTATGCCCTTACATTCCACAAGATGATGATTTTAAAGAAGTCGTGATCGCTGCTTTAGAAGTTTTTAAAAACGGATCGGTGTATCTTGTGAGTTGGCAACACGGGAACTCGTTTTTTCTCAAAAAGCCCAACGGCCAGGCCACCAATTCAAATGTAACGTTAATGGATTTAATATCGAAGGACGAATGGTCTGTCGGGTACGTCTTACAACCTCTGTGCGACAAGCCGACGTATACGACGTATCCTGCAAATGCGGAACATATATTTAACGCTAAAGGCGATGAGCACCTTAAAGAGACGCAGTGCGTGTTCGGTCAAATGACCTTGATAGAAAGGCTATTAAGTTTGTACTACGCGTCCGACGAATCTCCAAAGAAAGGTAATAGGGCCGGTGAAAATTATCTAGAAGAGCCTGTCGTAGGTCCCCTACCGACTCAGTTAACGTCCTTCGTAAGCTTGTACACAAGGACTAAAGACAATCCTTTACAGAGACTTCAGTTACACGAAAACGTGAATTATTTGGCCAAGTTATCCAGCGAAGAGGACGCTTGGGCACCAAGAATGTGCGAGATTCTACTTCGGTGTATCGGTAAGATGGACCCCACGCACGAATATGTTACAATGTACAACAGGAAACACGAAGACGTGGGAGTCGATTTGGACATTAAAGATGCCGTCATACAGATCGTTCTGACTGCCATCAAGGATAAATCTATGGAACCTTTAACGTCGACCGAGGTTCCTCTAGGAGCGTTTGTGAAGGACTACGTCTTGGCCTGTAAGGAATGTTTAAGGCCTCTAGTGAATGCGATCGCCGTCAACCTAAAAAGGACTGTAGTCCCGATGATCAACGGTAAACATGCAAACATGTTTAACGTGGGAGAAAGTCTCGAGGACGTGGAAAATTTCATGTCTGCGTACAGCGTGGCTCTCCTGAAGTATTTCCACCTATACACCTTCTTCGACCACGATAAATTCGTTACTCAGATCGACAAATACAGATCTTGTTTGGACGACGAAGAACGGGATGCGCAGATCCAGACGCCGACTCTTAAAGTGTGGAACGCACTAGTAGGTGACGACACCGAGATCAGACCGCAAGTCCGGTACGCCACTTTACCCGACGTGGCATTTCTACCCGTTACAAAACTCGACGACGATAGGCGCAATCTGAATAGACCTTTCGTATCGGATCTATGGTACAGCATCGACGCCCTGAGACTCACCAGACGTTCTTACAAGTCTCTGTTGAACGGCACCGATCCTTACAACATTTTACTCTCGCAGGACGGGAGTGGCTTTTATAGGTATCGAATACTGGGGAAGCGAGACTTTTTTCTCTACGAAAAATACGTCCCTTTTACACACTCGCTACCCGTTCCCAAACAACCGCGCCCGCCAGGGTGGCAGCGAGATCCAGAAAGTATCGTCTCTACGCGCCCGGAGAGCATATAGGACGTGTTGCAACCTGACGGGCAGTTTATGTCTAATAAGAATGCCGATAACATAACGCCGATCAAAGAAGTGTGGAAGTTGCAAGACGATTTTAGCAAAGAAGAAGCGATTATATACGCGGCTCTACTCTGCCCACACGGCACTCCACTACACGTCTACGCGTCCGTGACCACTCAATGGCTACGGGACGTCGCTATACCCTACGTGGAACATTTCTACACCAGCCACTTACAAAAAGCTCGTCTGCGAGAAGTGGCGGCCGCATCTTTATGTTCGGTCGACGACTCCAACTACATTTTTCCGACCGATCCCCGAACTACCCTCAAAGCCCAGTACGAGGTTACGGACGGATCGGGATGGATCTTGACGACGTTAAACGAAGCGTGCGATAGAATAACGAGGATGGAGAACGCGCCGGAAGAAGGCCGCAAGTACACCGTCGTGTTCCCGGCCTGCACGCCGCGTCTCCTGATTTACCTTCTCTAGCGATACGTCTTGAACAAGGAATTCGCCTCGCCCACGACAAGTGTCAGGAGCCTGTACACCCTATTGGAAAATCTCGATGATGGAAAGATGCCGGAAAAGGCTCATACAAGCGTTACCGTAATATGGGACATCCTATACAAGCGAAAAAGGCGGCTCCAGTATAGTGGAATAAGGCGGAACGATACAGGTGGGCGGAACCATACAAGCGTGTCGTATTATGGGACATCCTATACCAGCATAGTGGATATAGGCGGAACCATGTAGGCGGACGGAACCATACATGCATAACGTAATATGGGACATCCTATACCAGCAAAAAGGCGATACCAGCATGGTGGAGCCATATGGCTCCAGCGTGTTGGTTTCGCCTTTTCACTGTTGTACAGGGCGATTTAGTTTTAAGCTTTACATATATGTTTAGAAAGGTCGTGAAAGCTATATTAATGCGGTTTGTGCAGGCGAGTTATACGGCCAGGCGTACGTAGTATAGGGACCTAGTCGTAACGATCAGTCAGATAATTAAATACAATTTGTTAATCAACTTTTTAATTAGTGAAAATGAAAATATGGTTTCAATTAGAAACTTGCTGAGTCATTGAAAACCACAAAATCAAGTTTTTTTTAGAAGGATATAATTCAGGGGTAGCGTTTTATGCATTCTGTAAAAAGCTTTATTTGGACGAGTTTCTAGGTTTCAGTTTCTTATCAGAGCTCATCTCTGCGCCCACGGTCCTGTTCCCCAGGGGCATAGACACGCAACACACATGCGCCTTGCTTCCCTTCATCCTACGAGGGAGGCGAGGGGGCGGCTTCGCACTGCGGTCACTGGGCAGCTGGACCGCAGGTGCAAAGATGCGCTCTGGTAAGAAACCGAAGTCTGGAAATGCGTCCAAATTGACCATTTTTTATAACGCCATAAAATGCTACTCGTCTTATATCTTTACAAAGAAAATTGATTTAGTGTGTTTTGATGATGCTTAGCAGGTTTCTAATTGGAACCATGGGTCTATTTTCACTGATTAAAAATTTCACGAACATACTATACTTAGAGAGAGGCTGAAGCAGTTTTGTATTTGAGAAAACACTTTTAAATCTTCTTCATTCGACCTCCAGAATCTCAAATATCAAAATTATTTGCTAATTTAATTAATCAAGGCTGCATAGTCATTTTTAAAGCGCTGTGAAAGCACCTCCCTAGAGAGCGACGTCACAACAGCAGCTTTCAAAATCTTTGTTCACGCATCTTCAGCGCCTATCAAAGCTATGCACGCACATGCTATTTTTTAAAAGGGCAGAAAAATGTGTCACGACTGGTGCCAGTGCCGGAGAATATACCTAGAAAACTTGCGATTGGACGCGCGGCCCTTAAGCGACACACGCTTGGCGGCCGAAAGGTCTTCTTACGATGTCACTGTTGGTGGGATGTTTTTTGTGTTTTCTCACGTTTAGTTATATCTTTGAGGAAAACGAACGGGATATTCAGATTCGCGGGATAAAACTACGCTAGAATGAACCTCCATCTAGTTTTCTGAAAGAAGTCTGGCACATCTCTGTAATAAGCCGACGGATCATTACAAATTAGCCTTTGATACTATGCCGCCCTGGCCATATAACTCACGTGCACAGACCGCGTAAATGTAGCTTTTACGGCTTTTTTTTTAAAAAATCTGTAAAACATAAAAAAAAACTCTGTAGAATGTCCCCCAATACGATACGATTGTATGGTTCCTTCCCCGCTTGCATTGTTCAAGAAAGACTTGTGGACATCCAGCGTTTCATTGGAATGCTGGATGTCAGCGAGTCTCTACATCAGTGAGTGGTTTCAAACAAGCATGGTGTTTGCACACCAGTAAGCTCTTATCCGAGGCTCACCAGGACCACTAAGAGCAGAGGCGAAATGTCGTGACCTGGTAAATTTGGTTGCAGGTATTTATTTTTACAAGAACTGCATGCAGCAAAGCTTAACTTTGCTTAAAAGAAGATTATTAAAAATTCAATACTGAACAATGGTGTCCCTTGAGCTGTCAGACCAAACTCCCACTCTTGCCACTCAGGAGTTCCTTACTTGTGCGTAGAGGATCAGCACAACCCAGATTTGTGCTGCGAGCGCACCTGCAATATAAAAGTTGAATAAACATGAGATGAAATATGAGACGTTTACAATTCTCTGTAACGTGAAATTAGAGCACAGATCTTGAAGAGGAGGATGGGAAGGTATGCCCCTCCTCCCCCTCCCCTCCTCCTCTTCTGCTCCCTCCCATTTAGCAGGAAACTTCCCTGAATTTAGTGGGAAAATTTCCCCACTAAATTTAGGTGGTTAAGTTTCCCACTAAATTTAGCGCAGAAATTGATGTCACATGACCTCAACACAAATGCAGTTTTTCCGCTAAAAGTAGCAGGGAAAATGACGTCGCATGACCGTGTCACGTCAGCCATAAAAAAATTCAGTTTCTCAGCTAGATTTAGCGGAAATATTAACGTCACATGACCACAACATTAATTCAATTTCCTGCCAAGTTTAGTTGGGTGGTTACGCCGACAGCGACGCCGCGAAACGCAGAAACGGGTGCTAAGAGCTGCGCTAAAAACTAAATGCATCAGGTGAAATAAAGTGAACATTAGAGATACTGTAAGAAAAAGAAGAGAATCTAAGATACCTTTCTCAGATCCTTCCTTTTGTCCGTTCTCAAATGTTTTGATTTCAAGAAATGTTTATCTCTTTATTCATACCCAGAGAACCCCTCCCAGTTTCAGCATGCAATAAATCAATGCAGACTAGACCTTGTAAACTATAATCCACATGAAAATTAATGTTTGCCACATAGTCATGTATGAGTCAGTGGCTCACATCTCTAAATACATTTGTATTGAGGAACATTCTTGAATAAAACTTCTGGGCTTCGAATTCAACAGTTTGTACTTTCATAAGGAACACTGTATGGCACTGATTTTTTTTTGTGACACATCAGAAACAGCACAGCACTGTCATCCTCGCATACTTAACAAGAATTTGTATTTTTTTTTAGCATGACATGTGCTATTCTAATGCCCATACAGCATCCTTTAACAAAATTTCCTTTGTAGAGCTTTTTATTGGTTCTTATTTAGCTCGCACGACAGATTCGGTACCTTGAATTCTCACTCGGCATCAACAGTTTTATATATTAATGTAATAGCGAAAGACAAGATGTATGGACTTGAGTACGGCTCAGCAAGCACAGATGTTGAGAAAAGTACTGAAGAAAACTCAAATGTCAAAATAAAAATAAGCTGGAATGTGGAATTATGGACATGGACATGAATACAGTTAGCAGATTCAATATGAAGAATATGTGTTAGACGCACACTCAAAGAAACCTGTTGCATCTATATTCATTCAAATTACTTTGCAGAAGCCAGCGCTGCAGTCTCAGGTGGGAGTTCGCTGAATGAGTCTACTGAAAATGAGTGTAGACGGAAAAAGCAGTTTGATCTGCGATAATGAGCATTACATAAGTGACATGTCATTATTACTGTTACAGTGCCGAATGTTCCAAACTGTCAGTCGCATCATTCTGTGAGTTCCCTCCGTACATTACAGGGTTTGGCTCTTTCGAATGCTTTGCGAGAAAAATGATGAACTGGAAATATCTAGAGTAGTTCTAGAAAAACTATTTCCAGAATCTTATCTCAGCATCGCAAAGAATATAAAAAGTTTCTAAAGACAAGGTTAGTGCAGGAGTTGAATAAACTAAATACTTTGTTTTTCGAAACCATCTTGCCGTAGTAAACGTATGAAGTTCCCCTAGGTAGAGCTAGTCATTACGGATGGTTGTGCCCATTGCGCACCATAAAAATTTAATTTGCGACCTAAAAAAAATTTACAAACTCAATTAACTCTGAATAAGTGGACCACTTGGCATTAAAGATTGGCCTCACCATGACTGGCTGCCAACATCTACATAATAATTTCCATGAACCTATGTATTTCAAGAAAATATTTGGTGCGAGCTGCTTAAAACACAATAGCACTTTTTAGCAAGTGCTGATTGTTGGGCAAGTTGGTACGGTACGTTAGAAAACATGATTGTGCTTTGAAGACGGGGACATAGGAAGGACAGACACCACAGAGTGCTAACTTTCAACTGATTTAATTCAAGAACCTCGGCGTAGAAACACACTCCGTCACCGCACCACATCTCAACCAATCCGTGGCCCTGCCACGGACCGCAAGTACAATAACTCCTTATCCGCCAAGTCAATTGACGCCACACTGACACAACACGTGCCGGAACTATTTATAGCATCAGCCTCCATAATCTCTCTAACAGTCATATCTTTGTGCCTAGCAAGAACAGTAGACTGAGCAAATAATGGTTTGCACTCGCAGTCATGATCTGTCGTGTCACTGTCATGACTGCGGGTGCAAACCATTATTTGTTTCGTCTATTGTTCTTGAGAGGCACAAAGATATGACTGTTAGCGAGATTATGGAGGCTGACACTATAAATAGTTCCGGCACAAGTTGTGTCAGTGTGGCGTCAATTGACTTGGCGGATAAGGATTTGGCGTACTTGCGGTCCGTGGCAGGGCCACGGATTGGTTGAGATGTGGTGCGGTGACACAGTCCGTTTCTACGCTGAGGTTCTTGAATTAAATCAGTTGAAAGTTAGCGCGCTGTTGAGTCTGTCCTTCCTATGTCCCCGTCTTCCAAGCGCAATCATGTTTTCTACCGCACTTTTTAACACTAATAGAAAGCCTGTAGTGGGCCACAACTTAAGCAGTTTTCACTTCATTATAAAGAGCAATTACACATATGTGAACCATGAACATAGGCCTGCACTGAATTTTTTTCTTAAGCTGAACGTGCTATGCTCTGTTTACTATATAAATCTTTGCAGAGCTGACAATGTGCAAGTTCCTGTTTTTTTATATTTCACATGTCCCGACTGGTGAGAGTGGTAGGGACATAAGATTGATGACACCAACGAAACACAATGATTATTTTAAGAATTTGTTTGGGTATAGCACGAGCAAGGCGATCTGCGGGAAGTTATTTCTGTGACACCGTCGAACCTACATCCGCGGGCTTTAAGTTCACATGTTAATCATGTCTGCAGACTCCTTTTTGTAATTGGAATTTCATCCAACCCAAGATTTGAATATGTCTTTTTTTCATTTTAGGCTTAGTAGTGCTTTTGCTGTTCTATTAATAGGTAAGAAAAATGCTTATTTCAAGTGGCATACCTAACACCTGGTGGCACGAGGACTCCCCTGTCGTGACGCAGACCGAAAGTCACAGCCAGGGAGATACTGCGATGCTCTTGTTGCTGGGATTACCTCCCCCATGGTCCTGCCCAGACCACAGAAAAAGATTGAGTCCAAGCTTGTGGCCACTAGGATCTCCAGATCTTGAGGCACCCAAGTAGCTGAAAATAAAAACAAATCACAATCAAGTACTTGGCAGAGCTACATTAGAATGGCTAGCATATTCTTTCGTGATCAGCACATAGATCCTCTTATTTTAGTCATAGTCACCCCCCAGGACAAAGCTACGTAGGCGCTAAAATGATGGGTACCGAATTTAGGTGAATGATCAAATGCATTCATTTAACCCCCTTTCGCCCCAACCTGAGACTTCTGTCAAATATTCACATTCAACTGCAAAGACTACAAATAAAACTACTACTGCAATGCAAAGCCGTATAGTGGGAGAGTTTAGCCAGCGGGTGTGGCAACGAAGGCGCCGGAGAGGAGGAAAGGGAGGAGAACGCCGAAGGAGGGAGAGAGAAGGCAGCAGAGAAACAAAGAGGAGACGACCACCATTTTGACGCAAAGCTGTCTGCACGGAGCACTGTTGAGGCTACGTGTCGTCTGCTACGGGCTTATTTATTTTTTTTGCCGAAATAAAAGTGCGTTCAAACATGGAGGAACTTCTTTCTTTAGGTTTTTAAGCCACCGAGGAATAACACTATATCATTTTATTGCCAGAGCCTGCCAAATAAAAGGAAAGAACCGAAATTTGAATATCGATCCCATGCCGGGCGAATGAATGAAAATGGCGGCCCTCCCCGCTCGGCTGGGAGCAGCCTAGAGTTCACGCGCATGCGCTCACGCCTCTTGCTCTGTGCCGCGGGCTGATCAGCTCACTCGGAAGGGAGACGTTACGGCAGCGAAATCATAGACTGCCAGACTCTCCCCATATATGGCTCTGCTGCAATGGAAAGATTTTCCTACCCTCGTGCTCAGCGAGTGTCGACTGTGGATACAACTCCGGTTCATACACTCGCTGAACATGAGGGTAGAGTGTACCAGCAGAGGGCAGGTGTCTGTATACAAAGAGTTTAGTTGGCACACCAAGAGGCTAACGAATAAGAATGGGTACCACTCTGAGCAAAATGCCAAAAAAGCGTGGATCTCGGCTTGACACTAACAGCAGCACACAGTATCTATTTTAGAGACAAAGGGGTACTAAATCATTATTTTCAGCTTCCTAACTAAACTAAATATTCTTCCCGGCTTGCTTTTTAGGAAAATCTCCAAATTTACAAGAACTACTAAGACAACGTCTAAAAAAAAAAAAAAAGCAATGGCAAAACCAGCAATCGAATTCGCCTGCTCTCCAGTAGCACGACATCTATGGCAGGCAGACCTGCAGAATGAGCAAGCAGTTTAAGAAACAGTATGTCCTATGTATAATTTTTTTTATGCTGCAAAGCAAGCGCTGGAAGGAGGTTTCACGACATTAACGAAATTTCTTGCAATCAGTTGAGAACAAATTAGAGCAGTGAACTTGTCCTTGCTTCTGGCATAACGTTTTAGTGTTGCCCATGGAAACTCACATAAATTTGAAAATAAAAACAAAAAAGACTAACCTTCATAAAAAAATCTAACTTTGGCAAAGAAAAGTTAACTTGGAAAAAATATGTACAATACAGTTGTACAGCGTGCATTTGTGTGCTTAACCAATTTTGAGGCAAATCGGCGACAATGAAAAGAAGACGTTTGAGTACAATTAAGGGAAAGACAGAAAGGATGCATACCTACAACAAAAACATTTAGAACGACCACGGGCAGGAAACTCTGGTGAGGCTCTCGGAGTGACTCCCTCATATGGGCCTGCGCAGACCACAGAACAAGATCGGTCAGAGCTTGCAGCCATAAGGTGCTTCATACCATGAAGTTACAGAAGCGGGTGCAATTGGAAGCAAAGTGCATTTCATTTCTCTGAAAAACGAAGAGTTTAATAGGTAGCTTGCATTCATAAGGTGATACAGTCATGAATGCACAGACTTTTCAATGCAGCGCTATATCACCAACTTGTTAACCATGCCGGCCAACACTAAAAACTGAGAGCATTATTTTAAACTATCTCAGCTTAAAGTTAACCACGACAGAAGCTTCAAGCCATCCTTGCAAATTCAGTGCACAAAGCAAGCCATGTGACCTTCTAGTTGGACGCCATGGTACGTCGAGCTTATAATCATGCGTCATGCTGTTTTTGCTGCAAAGGCTTGTAGTTTCAAAAGTGGTCCAGCTTAAAGAGACTAAAAGTATAGACGTTTATGAGTGGGGCCCTCATTTAGTCTGCAGCTACATTGCGAAATAGGACGTTCCAACCGGGATGTTTGCTGCCTGTAACCACACGACCAGCTTGTGCCCAGCGATTCTTCGAGCTGAATACATGTCCTCGACAGTGCCATTATTTGACAAGCATTTCTATGACTGTTAAACATGACTGACTTACAGAGAGACTCCACCTCAACGACTAATGACTTGGGATACCTAACTGAATACTGATATATCAACTAAATGCAAAACAATTACCTGGCAAGCATTAAATTTTTCAAGAGGCTGGGTCGACTCCGCATTAAGTTGAAGGAGTCGATGCGTAATAGGACAATACAAACAAAAATATGCCTTAGAATTCCTTTTGCACCCCCAAAATGATGTGTTTTTGAAGGTAAGGTACACAATGTTCTTGATTTAGAAAGTGCCTCAGCTGTACAAATCCATATGCAATAAGGGCACTTGCCAAGTCTATTCTACTCAGCTCTGTGCAGGTTAAGCCAAGTTAGAGTATAGAAGTACATGCTCACTGACACCATCAGAAAGGCAGGGAGAAGTCTCCGTTGTTCGACCTCCAGCCCGTCTGCTACCTTCGATGACGTTTCAGCGCCTGATGAGCCTGGAGCGAGCACATCTGTCTAAAGCGGGGTGAAAAGCACAAGCATGTGCTGGAGGACGCCCAGTCATTCTCTTTTTGTCATCGGCTATACTACATATTTTTAGTAAGACATATTTTTAAGTGAGGAAAAGTACTGCAAATATGCAGTCCACCTTAAAGATAACAACAGTTGCCATTCACCATTTTCCAAATAAGTGCTCCCACGTACCGGAACATCTACACATGTGGTGCGTGAGTAGGTTCAGGACTGAGAGGCTAGAAAACGAAGTGCTCGCAAGGCTTGTCTGGCCCTTCCAACCATGCGGGTACATTCGTTGCAAGTTCCCGATTTGTAGACAAAATGATTTAGAATGAGCAAATCTTGTCTACGCCCGAGGTAGAACATTGAATTGCGATTCCCCCATATTGTGCGAACCATCCTTCAAACTGCGGTACCACCTGCAAATAAACTATGTTGTGCTGCGGCACGCGTCCATGCTGCCTGCTTCAGAGGAAAACCACTGCTCGTGTTGAAGACGACATCCCACAGTGGACAGGCAACAATTTTTAACGAACAAAAACAAAATTGATATCATTCAATAGACACAGATAGGCTCACAAAGTGTCGGCACCATGATTGTTGTTGTTGGTTTTACTCTTGCATACAAACAAAGGTGACTTCCTCTCTCCTCCGATGGACAGTAAAACCCCCTTATCTTGGTGGCCCCTATTTCTTCTCGAATCGGTCACAGAGGACATAATCGCAGTCACTGAATTCCGCAAAATTAAAGGTTCGCCAACATTAAGGGGTTTACTGTTCTTCTGAGTGTCACATGATGTTAACATTTCAAGGAGGCTGAAGGTATTGGTTTAAGAAAAAATTGACCTATGAAAAAAATGCCCTTCTCCAGGTTAGGCACGCGAGGTTCTTTTGCACTACCTATAAGGTGGCAAGTTTATTTCGGCAGAGCTTTTGGTAAAACGGAGTCACAAAAGTAGCTATACTTGGCGTCAACTATTTTGTGCTGCATTATAAACCCAGAGTAGATTCCACAGTGCGTGCTTCAGCAGAGCACTGTTTGTTGCGAGAGCATATGTGGTTTAGTGTTGCATCCCATTTGCATAATCTAGAGAAACTAGCGCTGACAGAGTTGGAGCACTCCAAATATTAACAGCCGACTGTAGAAGCATTGAGAGATGCACACATGCGAACTGTGCATTTCTTAAAGGTGGGTTCGAGCAAAGGTAAAAACAATATCTATACTTATGGCGGCCATACTTGCCTTTCCCAAGCACGACCACTTTTCCCTCGGTAGCACCATCCAGTAAGAAGCACCAGCAACACGCCCATGAGACGCCGCCGCCTCCTGGATTGAATGACGACCCGCCTGAGGTCCTGGAAGGAGATCCGGAACGCTGCTTTAGGCCAGATGTTGTATCTGGTGGGGCAGAGACTAAAAGTAAAAATTAACAAATTTATCTGAAGCGCTACATTCCTATAGGACAGCAGTATTTTTTTTAGGCCAGTGATTCGCTTTAATTAAACACAAATGGTTGGTTTATATGATGAACCATCAGCCCCTATTTTTCTTAAGTGTAATGCAGTGTCTAACGTTACGTCCGACGGAACCCGAAATAAAAATTAAAGTTACGCCCAACGTAACTGTCAAGCATTCGAGTTACGTCCGACGTAACCCAAAATAAAAATTAAAGTTACCGTATTTATTCGAAAATAGGTCGAACTCTATTTGTTGGACCCACCGAGAATAAAAAAAAAAAAAATTCAAATATAGGTCGACTTTTTTTTTTTATTTTTAAGAACAGGGGAAATTTTGGGCAAAAGAAAGAAACCTTTATTTACATCACTTCACAGCTTGGTAGACATCCTCGCAAATCCGCCACAATACTTCACTGACACCGTCGAAAGCGACGAAAGACAAACTACAAAGACGCAAACAAAGCCGCCGTGTCGCCATGAGCAACACGCGAGCCGAGCCGCCTCAAGCAACTAACAAAAGTAACATCTTTTTTTTTTTCTTATTTTTTTGTGCGCGTTTGCGAGGATGGAGGACAAAGTGCATGGCGCATCGCGTTCCTCTCCTTCCCCATTGCCCAGCAAGGGGAACGCTAGAGGTGCGATGGCGAAATCCAATGCCCCAAGAGGTGCGCGCGATAGCGGCATCGGCCACCGCTGTTGTTTTCGGTTGTTTAACAAAAGCTTTTGGAAACAAGAAGCGGCGCAGCTCTACGGCAACGCCGGCTCGGTGACTCGATAGCTTCATGCCTCCGGTACGGTCGCAAAATTTGGTCGCGAATGTAGGTCGAAATTCTTTAGTCACGATTTCCGAAAAAAAAAAAATAAATAAAAGAAAAGAAAAAAAAAAAGGTCGACATATATTTTAATAAACACGGTAGTCAGCTGCGCGACGAGACACACATTATGAAAGCGATTGGTGCGAGCGATCAAGGTGATGAGCGACGTTTTCTAGAAGCCCAGGAACCGAGCGGCGCAAGCAGCGAGAGTGAGAAATCTTCGTCGCTCGGCGCCGGCACATGAGCTTCTCGTCGTCGCTCGTCTCGTTGATCGCTATATTGCTTACATGCTGTTCAGAAAGGTGCTCTAAGTGGTTACCATTGCATTGGGACCAGCCTCGCATCCAACCGTAACCAGTCTTGACTTTTTTTTAAGCCGCCCAGGTAGAAGTTAGCATCGTACATACATCGTTTTCAAGCATGGCTCCTCGTTCATTGCTCGATTTACTTTTTCGTAAATGACAAACCGCAATGAAGCACAATTATTCTAGTTCAAAATTGTCACGAACACTTGGCACGCATGCTTACACTGTAGCGCACCTAACGTAATTTAAAAGTAGAACGAAAACGGGACGAGATTCGCTTACCGCTTCACGGAAACAGAGTCCTTCGGATCCTGGGCCTAACGGCCGAAATCGGAAGTCGCCTGCGGTCCGGCGATCGGACGAGTTGAGCCGGCCGCGCTGTGCTGACCCCGGCTGACCACGCCTGGTTGAACCATGAGAGGCGTCGTCGAGTTGAGAGCCAGAGACGCAGTAGAAACGGACCGTAAAACATCTGTCCCGTAAAACGCAGAAGGAGCCAGCGCCAAAACCGCTACGTCTGGCTGCGTCGCCATCTCCACGACGACCGGAAGCGTGTAAACCGGGACTGGCCGGGAAGTTAGAAAAGGCGCGGCAGCGGAAGCCACTGGGCGGAAGCTTTACGTTTCGGTTTCGCTTTTCTCCGACATCGGCCACGGTCGCGGGCTGGTATGTTTGCGGCTGGTTGCGACGACGCGAGGGGCCACGAAAAGACGCCGAGTTGGCCGAGTACGAGTCACGGCCCACGATACGAGCAACGGGCCATTTGCCCCTGTCGACCGGCGATGCGGTATCCGCGGCTTAGTGTCACGATCGTTTTGTTGCCGTGCACGTTGACTCAAAGCTCGAAGTTATGCAGTTCCGTCAGTTCCGTTCCGGCACCAGCCGCACCACGTTTTCCGGTGCATCGCACGTGGAGGCCTTTCGACGCATTCAGTGAACGTAAAGATCGCGCCCGCTGTCTTCGGTGCTGCGGAAGAAGTTGGGAGACGGAAGAAGCATCAAAACCAAGGCGTTTAGGACTCCAGTCCGGGCCGCCGGTCCACTCTGAACGAGAGGCGACGTGTGTGTGCACGCTTTGAGGAAGCCTCCACGTTTCGCCGCGCCAGACCTCGCCGATCGCGACCAGACCCCGAGTCCGAGAGGCTCTTGCGCAGCCAGGAACGGCAGCGAGGTAGGAGCTGCTCGTTCTGCGCAACCATGCAGTGCTCTACAGTGATCGGAGCTCTCGGTGTCATGCGTGCTTGCACCGAAGCCTTTGTGACCCCTTCGGACGCGCAAGTCGTACTTCGCAAAGGTTTGGACGGGGCCGCCCTCACCGAGCAGCTCCGCTAAATTCCGCTTACTTATGATCGCAATAAAAGCTTGCGTTTGTTCTCGGGAAAAAAATTGCGGGACCGCTCTCCGCGCCGCCGACGAGGTTGGCCGCCACCATGTTCTCAGCTGTTCACTCGCTCCCGCAGCGAGCGTCTTCCGATAATCCTCCCCGTGCCAAAATGCGATGCGATCTTCGTTTACATGGGCTGAATGAATGCGCACTCGCCATCTCAATCCACCTCTGTCTAGCGACTTTAATGCGATGCGCTTTGCGCATTATGCCGTTTACATGACCGCATATTGAATGCGGCAACTGGATTCAATGCGACTAAGTCGCATTCATGTAAACGCGGCTTATGTTATTTTTCGACATGTATGATGTATGTAACGATACCGGTGGTAAACGATGGACGTTTTTGTTGGAAGATGGCGGTCGTCTTTCTGCATGTATGGTTTAGTTATACCGGTGGTCTTGTGGTATAGGCGTTTCGTTGGAAAGATGGCGGTCGTCTACGTCATCGGACGCAAAATCATACCAGCCATACCGAGTCATATCGGCGAGCAAACCGGCTGCCAGTATAGACAGACCCGGAGCCATAGCGGTGCCGGTATCTCCAGTTATGGAGAACGCAAAACCAAATTAGCTGCATGTATAATAACAATAAATTATGGTGGTGTCATACCAGGACTGTACAAGCAGCAGGTTTGTTTCTTGTACGTTTTTCCAATAGGGCAGGGCCATCAAGCGGTCTCCAGACGAACTGAACGTTAGACGACGGTTGATGAGCGACGTAAGCGTGATTTCGGAAAACTCGAAGAACGTATTCCACCTGGCTAAACCGTACCCGAGCATCAAGGACGCGTACGGGAGCAGGCGGTTGGCGTCCGAAAGCGTGGACGACATCGTCGCGGCCGTGGCACTGTACGTCTATGCGGCCGGCTTCTTTGACGTGAACGTGCCCCTTCCCTGTCTCGAGTACCAAGTCCCAATGGGAGACGGGGGTTCTCTGTTGGCATACATGCGAGGCGTCTGTCAGCGATACTGCATCAACGACGTGGTCGAGATCGTCTCCGACGTTCTTCTTCACGTCAAAAAGATATTCGTGGCCGAAATCTCTCTCAAGCTCTCGAGCACGGTCCACAGCCCGCCCAAGCTCTATCTGAAGAGCAACGCCGAATACAACAACCTGTCCTTGTTCACCAAGCAACCGACGTACGTGGACTGGAAATTGCGCGCCACCGAGAGCGAGAAGCTCTACGACTTTGTATACGCGTGCGTCGACTACGCTCACGGGGTGGCGGACGCAGATAAAAAGACAAAGATAAAAGCTTTGGTAACGACTTTATTACTGGAATCGAACGTCTTGAGCTCTGCGCGAATGGTCGCCGTGGACGGCGACAATCTCGACGAGGTCTCCAGAATTCTGCTCGACGAGGCCGACAGGGATCCGGTCTCGTACGCTACCCTGACGGAGATGGTAGACGCCAAGGTCCCCGGCCGTAAGCGCAAGATAGACCTGATCGAAGAAGCCTCCGCCGCCGAGGGAGAAGACGACT
This sequence comes from Ixodes scapularis, assembly GCF_016920785.2. Classification (NCBI taxonomy): domain Eukaryota; kingdom Metazoa; phylum Arthropoda; class Arachnida; order Ixodida; family Ixodidae; genus Ixodes; species Ixodes scapularis. Next base: position 153,365 of record NW_024610089.1, on the reverse strand, counting down.
TTGCCAAACACCGTCTCCTACAGTGTCACTGATTAAATCGCTTCCTTGATGAGAAAGATTTTGTGGATTAGTTCGGTGTCGTCAAAGTCGATTAGAGTAGGCTTTACGCTCTGGCTGATCTCGACGACGCAGCGGTCGTACTCGGCGTCGCCGCAGTTGGGGTTGTTCATGACGGGGTTGAAGGCGGCGTTGTTGGGGTTGACGCTCTGCATGATGAAGACGTAGAGCATGCGCACGTCTCTAAAGTTGGCAATCGCGAAGAATCGCTTTAGAGCAGTCACTTGGTGTTGGATTTTGGTAGTCGATATGTAGTTGCGAACCGTAGCGTGTGTGAGGTGGTCTTGTATCGTCTCGATCATGGTGTGGGCCAGGACCACGTAAATCATTTGCCATACGAATTTGCCACTGTACAGATTAGCCATCGCAGTCGAGAAGGACGTAAAATCGTTAAAATCGGCTCTCACGATTCCGTGCTCGAACACCAGGGGCGAGTAGTAGTCCGACATGCCACCGTACACTCAAAGGTATTGTAGGGTGGGCAGAGATCCACCCAACATTACTCCGCTCTGTTTCGAGTTTGCAAATATGCCAAAGATGGACCTCCGTCTTGTATCGATGTCTCGACCTTGGCCAGACAAAGGTCCACCACCTCTTTCGGCGTCTTGCTTTCGTCCAGGTGCAGAATCACGTCCACGAGTTTGCGCGCACCGGCGATAAAGTCGAACAGAGCGTCCACGTCGTTCGAGGACGTCGGTGCCCAGTGGTACACAATCATGGAGATAAAGTGGTAGTCGTCTCGCCGCTTACCCGCGAAAAAGTCGTTCGCGACGTTGACCAAGGTCAGGTTGACGAGCTTGCCCAGTCTCATGTACGTCTCCACATTCGTCGTATCGTCGTTAAAAACAATAAAGAAACTGGTCACGTACTTCAACTCCTCCAGGGGGTCGGTGATTTTGTCAAACGTCTTGACGTCCGACGAGTTTACGGCACAGGCCAAAGTCTTGTCGCGCTCCTCGTCGTCCGCCGACAGCAGATAGACGTTGGTGGCTGCTCGTAAAAAATTCCACACCGAGAGCACGGCACCGTTCCAGACCCAATCCTTGACGTAGAGGCGTCCACTCAAATCTCTGTTTATGAGCGACAAGTTGAATAGAATTTTGTGTTCGACAAACAGTTGCGAAATGTAGAGCGACACGTGCTTTGAGGCCACCGTCTCCATGGTGTTCCACAGGTCGACGAGTCCCTCCGAGAAGACGATCGCTTCTACTCTCACCTGGGACGTGACAAAAAATCGCCGAGGTATTACCTCGTTCAGGAGTCGCTTGAAGGAGGCACATTCCGTCGAACAGTCTGTAGAGATTCGTAGCACGCATACCTTTAGTGCAGAATCGTTGATTGGGGTCGATGAAAGCTGTTTCCGACCCTCCAGCGTTCTCTTCCGCCTGACTTTGGTGGGTGTGAGCATATTCGTTAGATTATTCACGCACGAGCAGCTATAGCTGAGGACAACTTCGCGTACTTCTTCGGTGCGAGTTTTCGCAAACACGCCAAACGGGTCTGGGGAAGATAGGTTTACCTGCATATTGATCTTGTCTATCGCCCCCAGCGTCGAAACAGATTCGTAATTTTGCAGGTACACGCTCGACAACCGCGGCATGCTTTCCTTTAGATGTAGACACAAAGTCGGAGAGACGGGTGCGTACACACACAGAGACTGCAGACGGGGGAACGTCTCTTGTACCAAGAGGCGCGACAGCATCTCCGAGTCCGCGCATTTGGCATTCACAACGAGCGTTACGAGATTGTACTTGACTCTTTGAAGAAATGCAATGGCGTGCGAGTCCACTTTCTGCAAGATGACGCTTCGTACGGCATCGACGAAGGACTGCGGGGCGATGGAAAAGCACTGGTTCATGGACGTATCCAATAGTGTTACGTGTCGAATGCACTGGTGTTCGTAGCACATTAGTTTCACGACCGGTATAGTCTCACATTTCGGCATCCCCATTTGGTAATAATCGTGTTCCGGACACACTTCTCTCATGGCCACGGGCGACTTGCACACCGACGACGACAGAGTCCGCGTAGCTTCCAACAGTGTGGGGAACTTGTACTTGTAGTGGTGAGGGCACACGATGTACTTGGCATCCAGACAGTATCCCAGTGAATTCAAAATTCTCGTATTTCGCAAATCACCAGGATGTAGGACCATGCCCCCCACACACGCCATGTTTAAAAAAGTTCCCCCCGACTACGACCATGTGCGATATATATATGAGCACACTGAGAGACGTAAAGGTTATCAATGACGAAATCAATGCGAAATGGACTCCGCCTCTCTACAACAAAAGACAAAGGGAAGACGAGTTCAAGGTGACCGCAAAGAAGCGGCGCGAGTTGTCCTCTTGCGGCATCGTTCCGATAAAAGAGACGTCGACGACACTTTCCGCCATGCGGTGGTTGCTCGACTCCGCCAAGGCCAAGACCGATACGGGGCAGACGTGGCCCTTTTACTTGAACAAGGAACTCGGGTCTCCCCTGGACGTGTGGTTCGAAATCAAAGCCCTTTTTAACGAGGCTCAGTCTCCCGCCAGCGTTCTGTATTTCAAGGAATTTACTGCGACGACCAATACGACGGTGACCTTGAGAGACGACGACGTGCAGTTGTGTTGGAAATATTCCGACAGGATGGAAGACGAGACGACGACGCCGACAAAGGAACACTGGGACGATCCGACCACCCATTACGTCTTCAAAGCCTCCCCGGTAAACGTGTACAAGAGAGTCGGTAGAAGTTCTTACGTTCTAGCTGCCAAGGCAATGCAGCGCGACGCCCCCGACATTAGCTACGCCGTCTACTCGGACGGCCGCCGTCTGTACAAGAAAGACTTTGACAGGGTAAATTATCGCGAGTTGTTCAAGTCGTCGTCAAAGACCCCGCTCCTGTTTCAAATGTTGTGTAGCATCGGCGGCGGACTCCGACCCTACTGCCGCGACCTATCGCTCAAACTGTCGGACGTATTCCCCGGGCCGAAGGAAATTTCGCGCCTGGAGAGCGAAACCCTGCCCAGTAGTTTCGCACTCAAGAGTCTGTACGAGAAAAAGATTCGCGACTTTGACGTCTCGCTGCTAAACTCTGTGGATACGGGCATCGTCAAGAGCGCCTTTTCGGACGTTATCAACGGTGACACGAGAGACCTGGCTACCGCCGAAAGCTACTTTTCCAGCGACTACGACCACTCGGAGCTCGAGCGATGGATCGACCTACTGGATTCCATAATAAAGATTGTCACGCAGCATCCCAAGTTTACCTCCAACACCAGTCGGTATCTCTGTGAGCTATTCAAGTTTTCCTTCGACGCCGCGGTTTGTTGGGCCAACCGCCTGCGGGCCTGTGTCGTCTACATGCACGCGAGAAACGACTCCGCCTCTTGCAAAGAACAAAACCCGATTCCCGAGCTAAAAGAGGTTACAAAAACGGTAAACATGGCCAAGCGGAATTCGATCCACCAAATGTTCCACAATGTGAACCAATGCGTTCAAGGGATTCGTGAGTCGAACACCGAAGAAATGAGCCCGGAAGATCGCCACAAGATGATTGGCTGTATGGAGCAACTTTCGGTGGGCATCACCGGCATGCTCTGCAACCTCCGTTCTCAACAGTCGCAAACGACGAGTCAGTACGCGATGCACGCCGACAGGGACTCCCTCCTTAACGCCATCGAAAACCTACGACGCGAGGTACATCAGAAGAACGCCAAGTACGATCGCCTGCTTGGGATCGTGAACGATATCAAGTCGGCCCTGTACGAGTTGTACGGCAAGCCCATGATATGCCTGCCTTACGATAGCTACTCGCGCCGAGACATCGGAGAAGTCCTGGATCGGCTTAAGCACGAGTTGGAAAGGTCGTATAGATCGTGAATTCAAATAAAAAGAAGATAAAACCACTTTGCGCGTTTCTCTTTCGTTTTCTAAACATTCAAAATGGCGGCTAATAATCCGCACAGAAAACTCATCAGTTGTCTAGAACAGTTGACTAGCGACATCAACAGGTACTTTCCGGGACCCTATTCTAGACCACCTCCCCCGTTAGTGTACGATAGCGCACGACCTCAAACTACGTTTAGCGGGGATCCCTCGACCGATTTCACGCGTAAGACTCGATCCGTGCCAGTCCCTTATCAATTCGCCCCAAAGCCTACGTTCAAAGGAGGCGACATCAAGAAGGAAGCGGCTTCCGTAAAATCTGAGGCAGACACTGCACCAAAGTACGCGGAAACAGAAACATACGTAAAGAATGAGCAGGCCGAGATGTTCCAACCCAAACCCGAAATGGGCGAAAAAAAATATTTCCCCAGGATGGGGGGCGATCTCGATTTTAATTACAAGACCGACACGAAACAAAGCGTAGAAAAGTCCGCGATATACGTAAAGAAAGAGGAGGCCGAGATGTTCCAACCCAAACCCGAAATGGGCGAAACAAAATATGTGCCCAAGTTGGAGGACGATCTCGATTTTAATTACAACACCGACACGAAACCAACCGTGGAAAAGATGCCGTTACCGAAGCAAGACGACAAATGGAAGAGCATCAACGACAGTCTGGCAATCAAACGAACCGAAGCGCCGGACAAGTCCGTGGAGTTGATAAATCATTCCATGTTACCGAGGTGGGTGAAGCGCGTAATACTCCATTCATTACCCACGAGGCAATTGTTAGAAATCGCGTCGTTGAACGACGCGTCGGCCAACACGTACGCCGACGTCTTGAAGAAGACTAGAGACGTGATCGCGGGCCATTCCACCCAAACTATATTGTACGCTAGGATACCCGTCCCTGTCATGATAGTTATGTTGCGACGCCTATTCGATCAAAACCTAAGTGATATCCTAGAGTCGCAGCCCGAGCTTGTCCCAAAAATAGAGAAGCTCCAGCAGTCGATGATCATGTACCTCCAATACGCGCTAGTGACCTACATGAACGCATTCAACAGTGCCTATTCCAACGCCCTGTATAACCTAGAGCTCGTGGTTACCCAAGACGCGAGCGTGCACGACGCTCGCATCAAGGCTGCCTATAACACCCTGGTGGGCGAGTTATATAGGATAGAGTTCATCGTGTCCGAGAACGTCATGGCCACGTGCATCAACGTCGCGATCCAGACTATTCACAAGTTTCTTCAGGTGCACGATTTAGATAACACAAGCTACACTCAGGACTTATTGATTAACGGAAAAATAAACATGAAATTGGTGACGAATATTGCAAATTCTTCACCCAAGGAGATGTTTCCCGATACCATGGACGAGTACAGTCTTTCGTCGGAGCATCTATCCTATCTGAACGACGTTGATCCGCGCATCAACCTCAAGATCCGAGACGAGATGATGGGAATGTACATTAAGTACGCCGTTTCCTCTATGCACCTCGTGCCGATCGACATTCCCGCGATCGAGCTGGTCAAAGAGCTCGACGCTCTAAAGAACACGGTTTACGAAGTGTACGAGGGCAAAGCAAACTCGATCGGCAAGCGACGCGTAAACTACCTCATCGTGAGCAACCGCTACCTAAAATACGAGGCACTCAGGTTTCGTTCGGCACTCTACCGCATGCGGCTAAACCGTCTCATCATAGCCAGGAGTGTGTATCGCGACAAAAAGAATGATATAGACAATATATATCGTCAAATGTATCACTCGTTGCTGATCGTCGACATTGCCCTGTATTATCTGTGGAAGTCGCTGCGACTGTACGCGCCAGACTACGCCTTCACCGACGGCGCCGGCTGCCCGCCCTGTCGCGACCAGACAAAGGGTGGTAACGCGCGTCCGATGTACGTGGACGGCTTTACCCGTCACTCGGACGAGATAAACGCGATGCACGACGAGCAGCGCAATAGGCTCGCCGCTAAGCTCCAGAAGGCCGAGCAGGAGGCCCGTGCCTACGGTCTCGATTCTTACACGCGAACCTACATGGACCAACTCACCCAGGTCCTATATCGCGCTCAGAACGCGGACCTGCAATTGCAGCACAAGCACAAGCTCTTTTTGGCGACAGAGCCTCAAAAAAAGACTGAGCCGCCCCCGCCATCCGTGTCGATAAACAACCTCGTGAGCAGACTGGACGACGACTACTTTAACAAGATGTACAACGAATACCTAATGCGACTCAGGAAGATGACCGGCGTGATAGACAACATTTCCACGGCCGAAGCGGAGCAAGACACCTTCAACCGCAACATTTACGAGAAAGAGCTCAAAGCGATCAAGAAGCGCATCAAGGACATTGAAAACATCAAGCAGGAAGGCGAGTCGGCAGCCGACGCCAAGAGCAAAGGCAACGTGCTGCACGTCCGGCAGTGGATCCTGGCGCACTACCTTCAGTACATGGACAATACCATGAGCCTGGCCATGGTATTGTCCATGCTGTTTTTTGGCCGAGGCCAAAAAACAGCATGCCCGGTAAGGTATACTTTGGCAGCTTTGTCTTAAGCCTTGACGTTGAGCATGCTTTTCCACGGATTCAATATTAAGAATGAGTAACAGTGCGCAGCACTACGACCGTCCTAAACAATTCGCGAAGTAATGTCACATTACACTGTGAGTAATGTAAGCAAGATCTAGAAGTACAAAGGTTCTCCAGCTCACCATGTTTATTTAAGTGCCGTTAACGTTTTCCGACTTAAATAGTGATACTGCCTTTTTTGTATTTTCTAGGCCTGACATTACGTAACTCGTGTGTTTTTTATGTTTTTTTGGTCTCACCAAGGCGTCCTGCTGGAACAAGTCTAATGGCTGCAACTTCGAGGGTCCCGTTGGCAGTCTCTTGAAGCACTACATCGAGTGCGCTTTCCACGTGGTGTCCTGTCCTCGGTGCGAAGTGTCTGTGCTGAGGAGCGACATTGTGGGACACTGCAAACATGGTTGCCACGTACCCGCCGTTGGGCCTGTAGTGGACGCAGACCGTGCCGCACAGGGATACGACAGCATCGAGCAGACAAGTAATGAAATCAAAGAAGCGTTGGGCAAGCTCTCTGAAGACCTGTCCTGTCTGCACACAGCCTGAACCAGTGCCGGGAGGACGTCAGAAAAGCAGAAAAGAGTTCGAAAGAACAACTAGAAGCTCAGTCTGCGACACTTATTGAACACTTGTCCAGATGGCACATCGAGGGACCTTCTCTTGCAGAAGGCGGATTGAGTGACGTCGCTGGTAAAGGGGAGAAGGGCTGTCAGGCCGGAAACTTCAGCGCAGACGCCGAACACCCGCTGAACGCCACAGAGAGCACGTGCCAAGGAATGCATCCTGATCACCAAGGAAAGGAATTCCACTGGTACTTAAAGGAACTCTCAGCTATGAAGAAAGACGCACACAATAGGTGTTTGGTGGTAACTGAGAGCCCCAGGCACTATTTGAGTGGATACAACGTGTTCATTGTATGCCATGTTATTCCGTATGGGAGTGACTTTTGTTGTGATTTGTGTTTAAAATTACATCTTGGAGCCTACGATTCAAGCATTAAATGGCCGTTCAGCAAAGATGTCAGGGTCAGTGCCATTCGCAGCAGGGACGGAAAGTTGTTTTCGTTCCAAACAGGCTTTTTGGGTCCATGGGTTTTTGATAAATTGCAGAGGCCTGACGGAAGTTCTTACAGAAGTTTAGCACTCTTGACTCGCAGGAATCTGGATACGCTAGAAAGGGACGGATTTGTTGATAACGACTCACTGCACCTGTCCTTTGAGGTCGTGTAATTGAAAGCCTGCCGACGAACAATAAATTTAAAATAGGAGAACTATATTCTGCCAAAATTAAAATTAGCTTATTACCTGTCCCTCAAAATCGCACTGTTTAATTCACTGTATACTTTTACAGCTGTCTTGGTTTATTGTTTGCTAGTGCTGAATGGCCTTTCAGGCATAATGGGAAAAAATGTAGATCCTGATGTATCAGTACAACCCGTTTACTAAATCGTGCAGGTTCTGGTGTTGATTTAAATTAGATATTTCATATAAAACTAAAATAAAACAAGATAAAAATAATGATTTATTATCATAATGATCTGAAATAGTTTCTTTTCTGTTTGTTTTACACCGTAATCAATCAATAATTTTGATTGATTACGCTCTTCTGGGCCAAATAAAATTGGAGTGGTGAGCTTGAAACTTATCTTGCACTTCGTTCTTTGGGCACGCTATGTCATATTGCGAGAAAAAGTGCGAAAGAGGGAAAATTGTGAGCCATTCCAATTTGTGAAGGTGGCTGGCGAGCGAAACTGTAGAGCACTACCACACATGATTCACCAAGAGAAACACAAAATCACTTTACGAAATATTTACTTTACAGCATCTATACATCATTGTGAAACGGTACTGATGATTGCTTTTTGAATACTATGATATACACTAATGGGTTCCAATACAGCTTTGGTGAGATTATTTGCTAAAGTTAAATATATACATAAAATAGTTTACGTATAGAAATGCTGCTGCTTTTATATATGTAAAGCAGTGACGACACCCGACTCGAGCGTGAGAAGGCCCATTTTTCTCGGACGTGTCTCCCTTATTACGTTTCGACGTCTATCCTTATCAAACTCCATATTGCCGCGCGCAGGGCCGATGAAGCAACGCTCGCTCACGGACTTCTAGAAGATTGGCGTTTATTCTCGCTCCGGACGTAACTTTTTGTATTTATTCTTGCTTTCTTGTTCTCAAAATTGCCTGTTCATTCTCGCCCCAAGTGCGCGATGCTCGAGCCTGCTTTGCCGAATCTTCGAGATAGTGACGCACTCTAGATAAGGAGCCGCCCGCGACCTTGTTGAGTCAGTCTCGCTCTCGCCTGTCGTTACGCCGCCGAAACGCTGCCCGCTTTTCTGCTGCCTCGACACTCGTTCTCTATTATTTTTCGACACAAGTTTGTCGATTAAACCTTCATTTTCAGTTCACTGTTCGTCCCCTCGTCACCTTCGTTCATGACAATATCGCGGTGACAGGGTGTATATATGCTCGGTGGCTCCGAGGCGAGAGCGCTGGCCTACGGATCCCCATGTGGCGGGTTAGAATCCCGGCCGAGGTGCCCGCAATCTGACGGAGGCTTATTGCGGAGGAGGCGCCGTGTAATCGAGCTTTCGGTTGGACGTCAAAAGATCCCCAGGTGGTCAAAATTAATCCTCAGTCCTCCGCTGGGGCGTGCCAGATGCCCGTCGTTGGTTTGGCACGTAAAACCCCCACATTTGACTTTAGGGTCTATATGCATGCATTTCCATACAATGGAGCGCTCTACATGCAATTTATATTCTGCACACGGATACCAAAAATGCATGGAACCCAGCCATATACAGCTTCACGGTAAAACGAAAACATAAAAACTGCGCGTCGTCGTAGACACACAGATGCACGGGCGGAGAGAGTTCAAGGAGTGAAAGATGGACAAAGAGACGGATGGCGCACTACTGTAAAGGATCGCCAAACCTCGAAAGGACGCCACTAGTGCCACTAAATAAGTTACGCTTCAAAGTAACGACACTTAACCATTTTGGATTGGATTGGAGTCTGTGGCTCTTCCCTTTGTATCGGGTGATCAACAGTAACGGATACGGGATCTAGCATAGTCAGTTATCTGAAGCTTTATCTGAAATCACAGGAAACGCCTTTTCATCCTCCAGAAATGTTTAAACAGTTCGCAACAAAGCAAAACAATATTACATAAGCTCCCTAACACCAAATCAGATGCTGAGGAAGTCGCACTTTTGAATCATGACGATCGGCATTTGCGTCTGCTCTGCACAAGCCCCAGGATGGCTGTGCCCACAACAATGCTAGGGAACAGAGTGACGATATTCTAAGCCTATCTCATTTAGTGTTTCTAGACGCCACGAGCTATCCCAGCCGATTCAAAGATTTGAACGCTCCATGAAAAGCCCCCCCCCCCCCCCCGCCCCCGTTTTTTTCTGCTACATTTCCGAACGGCAAGTGACAATCAAACGGTATTGGATAGGTTCAGATGACTCGTAGCTTCCTCAACGGTGCATCGTCAGGTGAAACGAAGTTGAGTGTGTCCAGGCTGTCTAACACCAGCTTACCGTCTCCTTTATGAGACCTCGTCGCACCTTCGCAGTTTTCAAAAACAGGAGCAAAAAGCCATTCCCGACAGCCGAGTGTGCACTCGAGTTTAACAATCAAATTCCTTAACGTCATAATTTCTCTTTTTTTTGTTGTTCTTTGCACGAGCGTTATGGTTTTGATAACGGTGTAAGATACACTCTTTAGGTGAGGACACGGAGGGGCTGAACGCGCGGCGCGAGGAATCAGATAGTGTTCGTTCGACGGGCATCCGAAAGGCTGCATTATTCCGCGGTCACCGTGCCCACGGCCGACAGTGTCGCGGCGGCCAAACGGCGAAACTGCGTGAGAGCGAAAAAAATTATCTCGTTGCCATGACACCCCGGTACAACGTGGTCTTTCTGCACGAGCGACGACCTCGCTGGAGCTCTGCGCGTGTGGAGCACGAGGCGGCGGGAGCCGTCTTTGCCGTGCCCACGGGTCGACGAGTGATCTGCCGCTGCCGCTTGAAACTGTAGTGAGAGAGAGAGAAAGAGAGAGTGAAAAGCGAATTTTATTTGTACTACGGGAGGAGCGCGCTGTCTTCACCTGAAGAGTATTATCTTACACCGTGGTTTTGAGGCTGTGGTGATTTCGTTTGGAGCTGACCTTGATTTTGCCTATAGGAGCAGTAGTGAGTGCTGTGTATTTGCGTTAGCTTTGTGTGTGTGGTCACGTACACACCGCCGACACACAGCGGCTCCCGAGAAAACATTTCTCCACTCGACTCCAAAGGCTCCCAGAGCTCCGGATTACGTTACCCGACTCAGTTGCCGCGTCCCCGGCGAAACAAGACACACGCTTGCATCAGTTCCGCGCAATATCCAGGTTACGTAACTTTGTATAATATCCTGGCTACCTGATCATAGCACCGCGGATATTGTTCTCTCGTCTGGCTGCCGTATTCCCTCGCGATTCCACCACTTCGCGCCACGGCGAGGAAAGCTTTCGCAAGAGAGACCACCGGGGAGACGGAATGGAGACTACACAGAGACTGCTCCTCGTTTTCGGCCCTCTCTTAAACTGAACAAAAATTTAGTGTTCTTACTTTTTACCAGCCGTTCCACACCCGTTTAACTTAGAACCTGCAGAGGAACCGAAGACGCTCCACGTGCTCCACGCTGTGCATGTGGCTCGTCGCCAAGAGCAAATCCAAGACACAGTCAGGGCTCTGCGCACGCAGTGTGGAACACACAGTGGTTGCGTTTGCTCGCGGTTTTCACAGAGGCACCATGTGCACGAAGCCGACGGAGGAAAGTCTGCTCGAAGCTTCGAAGAAACGGGTAGAAGCTGTCTGGACAAGGTTCCTGTATTGCCTTGACTGAACAGTAGGTTATAACCTGATTGATTCATGTATTAGAAAAAAAATCCAGTTTATTCATTACCTACGAAAGAAACTCATGCAGTTTAAAAGTTCTAAGGGCTGCCACTTCTGGCGGAACCCAGCAGGCTCCCCCCCCCCCCCCTTTCCCGCAAACTGGTTGCGTTCTCTGGAAATGAAAATAGGACGTAAAGGGCGGGAGAGGGGGGGGGGGGCTTAAAAGGCCTAAAGGCGCATTTACATGCCGAAGAACGCACGTGGTGGGGGAGTTTCTCGCTTACTTTTGTACTGAAAAAAGTCGTGCGCCGAGGAGTACGACGCAGTGGGATGACGTCTCTGGACCCAAGTTCTCCTCCCTCGGTGTGCGCGCTTGAGCCAATCAGCGAGCGACCGGACGTGACGTGTCACCTTTTTTCCGGTTAGGACAGGATTTCGATATTTCTATTTTCGATCCACAAGGAAGGCGAAAAAGCCAGAGGGTTCGATGGAGACAGGCAGTCGCCAAACGTTGCTGGAAGCATTTCAGCGTGGGGAAAAGAAAGACGATGGGAACATCTGACTGTGAGCAGTGTTTTAGGTGCCTGTACGACGCCGTGAAACAATTTCTGATCGTTTGCGCGGAAGCCGCCACCAAACTTCGTCGGCTGTTCCGACCTCTGACTGCGCGTGAGCGATCACTCCCAATGTGTTTTGTGCATCTTTACGTGCACACCACAAGTACGTAATACAACAGTTCTTCTTCGAAAACCCTATCGCACGAGCTGCGTGCACTGTTATCAAAGGTGCGGAGGCGCGGGCAGTGCTGCGCGCGGGCGTAGCACCGTGCTAAGCTTTGTGCAAAGAAAGCTTATCACCTGAACCTGCACGCTCGACTCAAGCAACTGAAGCATAAGCGTGTATATAATCATCGCCGTTGTCCAGTCAATGAAGACGGTTTTCTTCGAGCGCATATCCCAAGCAGCACGTTGTGAATGGGCCATCGCTGGCAAGTGCACTATGGCCAACCAGATTTTCGATGGCCCAAGCTTGGCCAAAGTGCTCAGCAATAGCAGTGTTTTCGTCCTCGTCCGGTGACTTGCCATTCACTTTATGCCAGTCGCTGGCCATTCACTTTAGGCCAGTGACTGGCCATTCAATTTAGGCCAGTGACTGGCCATTCACCTTTGTCCAGTGGCTGGCCATTCACTTTAGGCCAGAGACTGGCCATTCACCTTTGGCCATGACTGGCCATTCACATTTGGCAGTTACTGGCCATTTACTTTAGGCCAGTAAGTTGCCATTCACCTTTGGCTAGTCACTTTCGGCCAGCCACTGGCCATTCACGTTTGGCCAGCCACTAGCTATTGACTGACTTCCGGCAAGTCACTGGCCGAAAGTGGCTGTAGTTATACGCTTAATACATAATTTATCACAGACTGCCAGAAAATTTGGGTGTTCCTCAGAAGACTGTCAAGAGTTTCGGGAGGTCAAGTTTGAGAACTCAACCCCAGAAACTTTTACATAGTAATGACACGCGAAGCTGCTGCAAGTCTGCTCAATATTTATTGGACTTTTTGAGTACTAAGTCGTACGACGCTGGTTGCGACCACCATTCCAGTCGTCGTGGGTTCAGGGATGGTATGTTGTCCCACCATTAAGATCCCCCGGTAGTGCAGCAGTAAAAAAAAGAATAAAAAGAAGTAACTTTAGGTGAAGGGACAGTGCAACAATAGAGAGTTTTAGTAGATCGTTCCGATACCTCCGATAGCCCCGATAACGATACTATGCATGCGCAAGGGAGGCGGTGGTGGAGTATCGGGTATCGTTATCGGAGTCATGGGAGCGATCTACTAAAACTCTACTGTTCAGTTACAATATTTTTCACTTTACACAACCTTACTGGCACTAATGGGAAAGAGAAGCCTTGAGTACAGAGTAAAAGTTTTTACACACTTAAGGGTGTAAATCAGTTTGTCCCTGGGCTAACACCCTTTTGGCGGTCAGGCAAGCACCCTTCATAAAGGGTGCTTGCTAACACCCTTGGTAAAAGGTGCTTGGCATGAAACGGACACCTGCTGGGGTGGCCCAGTGGATGCTGGGCCACCCCAGACAATCTGGCGCCGGGAGAGTATCATGCGACGTTTTGGTTATGTGGAGTACAAGGTCACATGACGCTCTCTCTACGCTGGATTGGCTGGTAGCGCCCGCCGCGCTCGGACGAAGGGTGAAATGAAGTATAGACCCCAGTGAACCTTTTCATTGGAATGTGTCCAATACACATATCAGAACTTGTAAATTGTACAAAAATCATATATGGTATTGCATATTCTTAAATTATTATTACATGATTTACAGCTTATCATGTTTACTGAACACATTTACACTTTTTTCACTTAGAGGGATTGCCACATCACCACATACGAGGCATGTGATAAAGAAATAATGAGTCGCACTAAACACAACTCACTTTATGAAGTAATACAAAAGAGCTCCTTGCAAGCCACATCATAACCCCATGGGCAGTTGGGAAGTGCTATGGCACCCCCCCCCCCCCCCTTTCTCGAACTCTAAGTGAGCCAGCAGTGGCCCCGAGCATCGCACTGCACGACTGAACCATTGTGAACATCATGGTCTGCCACAAACGAAGCATGTAAAGCTTTCCTGTTTGGAGATCAAGTGACATGTTTTGCTTGTCTCAAAGGATTGCAGGCAACCCACGCTTCGCTTATCACTTGTCTCCTACGCGCATCTGGCTCAACTCACAAATCGCGCATTGTACCAAACGGTCCAAGAAGACAGAAAGGAAGGGCTCCCCTCATTCTCGGACCCTCGTTCGTGCAACAGGAAACAGGCATTCTCCCCTTAGAAGATTAGCCCGTCGCTCAAAACTCGAACAAAAGTTGCTTTCCCCACCCCGTTCAGCCCTAAGCTGACAGTTTTGTGGAAGCTACGTGCTCCTTGGGCCAGCCCACGTAAGCCAGCCACACGCTCGTCACGCCACGGGTACTTTGAACGGCTCGGTTGTAATGCGCTGACGCTATTGACACCACCACAACGCTGCCAGCGCCACCAAGGGCAAAGCTGATAACCACGCCTGCCTTGCTACTCCACGAACGCGGGGAATCTTTTCTTTCTGCTTTTGTTTGCGCCGGATATCCCCTGACGCATCGCGCTCTCCGTTCGCTTCTCTCCGAGCGCTTGCTCGAGTGCACCGTTTGGAACGCAAAATATAGCCAGTCGTTCAAAATACAAACGTTCGATTATCATTTACGGTTATTATCCCTCATACTTGATTCACTTCCGAACGAAATTTGAATATTTCAATTTTTGTTTCCGTACCCCTTTAAAGAACACAACTATGATGATGATTTAATGAATGATGATGATGAAATAATTTTGACTAAAGAGAGTGACCACAAGGGTATACTGAAAGAATCACTAACAATGATGAAACCTAGAAATCTATTAGTGCCTTCCCTGTGTTTTGCCATTGAGTGGAAGTTTCTTGGCCTATATTTTTGTTAGAAACAGGTGTGATGCGTCCGTCTGTTTTTTTTTTAAATCTTGATGTTGTGCATATTTTGTATTTCCTAGGTTGAAAGCTCAAGGCATTCCCTGTTGTTTGTTCAATCACATTTACCCAAATGTTAGTAGGTTGCTTTTTATGTTTACTGTCTTTGGGTATGTCAGGGGTTGTGAACAGTAAAACGCTGTAAGGCCCAGGAAGGAATTCCTTTTGTAAAGTGGTGGCAAGCAGAAGAGAAATTGTAAAGACTGACTTCATGTCTTCTCCTCCGTTTTCTTTTTTGGGTCGCCTATTCATTTTTGCCCATTAATACTCAGCTGTGCTTGATACTTCTCTGCGCTTGTGTCATCCTTCAGAGAACCCGTCTTTAATAAATTATGTGTTTAGCCTGTTTAGCTAGCTTGCACCCTCCTTTTTGTTTTTGTCCAATAATAATTTACTTTAGGACTCAACTGCAAGCACGGTGTTAATGCATACTAATAAACAGCAGCATACTTTTATTGACTAGTGCTGATGATTGGACTAGTTAGGAGCCAATTATTGAAAAGAAATCACAAAGAATATGGGAACAGAGGATATGAACACAACACAGCGCTGTGTTGATCTCCTCCTTCTTGTCCGTGCCATTCACATCCAATGTTTTTAATAACACATTTATTAATAATTTTCTGCTTGGTATCATCTGTATTCACTGGAACGACCCATCTGCTATTGCATTCACTTTAGGGCAGCTCCCCCTTCCTCATGGTGCCATCGTTCAGGAAGTGCAAGGCGGGTGTCACTCTCACTCTTGTGGTTCAGTTCCCCAGGTTCCCATAGGTTTCAAGCTGCTAGTCAAACTGAGTCAGGCCTTCCAGCCCTGCAGGAAAGTCAATTCCACTCTTTTAGATGTACACACCCACATTTTGCGTGTACGTGAAGGAAGCTCTAACAGAGAGGAAACAAAATGATTGGCCTTTTTTTAATGCATCCTTTTCGTTTGCTGATAACATACATAAACGTTACACACTATTGTACATTCAGTGGTGCGGCTTAATTTAGGAAGAACACTTTTTTCATATAACTTTTATATAAAGAAAAAACTCAATATAATGGGTCGGGCATAAATGGTTGCTATGAACTGCCCTATACATTTACACATTACCTGATATCATCAAAAGAGTAGAGTAGCGTAGGGCTGCACTGCACCAATTACGACTTTGTAACCAATTAATAGTTGGCATTTATTTGTTTTTTACTATTGGCTATTATTCTTTGACAGAAAGAATAACCGGCCGAGTTGGTACGGTGGTGGTCTTTGAACTTCATCAAATATTCAGGTTTGACATTAGTTAATTTTTTCCGCCTTTTTTCATGTTTTTGCTTTTTCTAGATGTTCTGATTTTTGTAAGGGCTTTCGCCACTACTAAAAAACGTGACATCTAAACTCCTCTTATTTTTTGCATCACACAATCGTAAACTTAAAAAGTGTGCCGGTTCGGTAAACGCGAAGAGACCTAATTTCCGAGGGTGAAACCTCTAAAAACAACAGACAAGTAAAAGAAACAAACACAGGGCGTTGTTTATCCGTTGTTTTTAGCGCTTTTACCCTCGGAAATATGACGAAGAGACCGCGCGTCTCTACGCACAGGCATTAGCTTATGCGAAAAATCATACTGCATGCTCGCTCTTGAAACGTTTTGCTCGCTCCCGCTTTATGAAACAAATCGGTGGCGAGCGGCTGTTAGGACAAGACGTCAGAACTAGCATGACCTGTGATTAACACTTTGGGACGGCGACTGAATGCTTTAACTGCCGTCAGACGGCACTTGAACGCTCCGCACAAGCGACGTCGGCCGAGCGCCGCACGACGGCGCCCAGAACATGCCCACGGTTCCGCCGCACGGGAATCTTTCTCACACTGTGGAGCGAGCCACAGGTTTTGAAGAAGATACGCTCTTTTCAAATAACGAAATAACACAGGGCAGGAGCATAGTTAGAATCAAACATAGCTTAGCAAGCACACGGTACACGACAAACTTTGAAACAGCAGCCCACTTCGCAGAAACAAAAGAAAGTTGCTTACCGGCGTTTGCACGAGTCGTGCATGGGCGGTTCTGAACTTACGGGCGTTGGCAAGACGCAGCGTCTCCCAGCTCTCAGTCATCGATTGTTATTCTTGAACACGGCATTCGCAAGGAAGATATTTAAAATATCCACTAAAACGGCTAAAACGTAAAAAAAGATTTCCGAAGCCTCTGGAACTCCAACGACCATTCAACCGAGCCCAACGGAAGCTGATTGCGATAACGATGGTCTTGCGCAGTCTTCAAGACAGGGTGTCGAACCGGAACCGAACCGAACCGAAAACCGGAACAGAACCGTTATTTTTTGCCGAACCGGAACTGAACCGAACCGAAATCTTCGCCGCCATCTTGGAACTGAACCGGAACCGAAACGAAAAAAATATAATTATAACCGGTTCAAAACGGTTCAAGGTAATATTTCTTTTTTTCTTTTTTGTTAGTATCACAAAATGAACTAATGGGAATAAAAATTGGCGGCTGCATTTCTATCTATTGATCAAATCGTCATATAGAGAATTGCAATGTATGATAAATTGTGGGTTTTCGTGGCACCTTTGTATTGGCACTAGGTGTAACCATATGTCACGTTGTCACGTGAAGTTATGGTGTCAATACATGTTGTCAAGTAATGTCACGTGGCCTCGTGACGTCACGTGACTCACTGCGTCAACTCAATTTGTTTTGAGGAATTCATTAGATGTATTAACCTTGTTCACAGCATGACGTAACATGACGTTACGATTTCGCTCTGAGAGTCACGTGACACCGTGACGTAAGCGATTTTCATAACCCCTAGTTGAGTGCTCGGGTTCATGACAATCAGCATCGCCAAATATTCGGGTAATGACAAATGCCAATTAAATAGGAGAATTAATAGCCCAACTCTAACAATATCTGAAGCTCCAGCCCAAGCTTTTGCTTTCCGAACCCTAGCCGCCTAGGGCATGACTGTGATGAACACGGGCGGTATATAATTAGCGTCAGATCACGTGGCCGCTTGTTGAAATTGCGAGTTGAGGAGATATCGACAGCTGTCTCTGCCCTTTATTTTTTCTGCATCTGTTATTACGGGAAAACGAATGGATGTTTCCGCAAGCTATCAACGTCAGGGGTTATTTTTTAACACTTTTTATTGAAATAAAAAAAAAAACTGTTGCAAGACCAATTTTACGTTATTGAGGCACCGAAACATTTTTTTCGTTATTGCTGAACTGCATCTGAAATATGTCCTTGAGAATAAAAGTTCTAAAATTGCTAAATGCGACTTATTAATGTGACGTTACATAAAACTACACGTGTGTACGGAAGGAATACCAAAAAAAAAAGAAGATATTTCAGTGACCTCAGAGGAACAGCCGAACGTTGGCAGTCGCTGTAAGTCTCACACGAGCGTCGTTCTCAAGTTATTGTCCAAGTTTCGACCCCCTCTGTATTTTGCTTAAATGTGCTATAAAAATATTTCTCTACATTACTAAATACTACTCGAGATCACTTCCAAACGTTAATATTTGATTATACTTGGCTTTGCCCTTTTTTCTAGGCATCGGCAGTCGCCCAAAAGTTAGAGAAATATGAGCATCGTTCGTCCCCCCAACTCGGAGCCAGAAGCGGCCACGTGACCTGGTGCCTATCCTGTGCCGCCAACGTTAATCATATCCCCGCGCTGGGGTCTTAAAGGAGAAAAACGCGTGTCGAGCTCCAGGCATTGTTAGAGTTCGGCTATTCTCATCACCGCAGTGGTGGCCACAAGCCACTACCCAAGTGTCCACCGAGGCTTTGGTAGTTACGAGCCGATGTACGGTGCTCACGCAGTTCTCCTGTCTAATCCCTGAGCCGCGCTCGACTGTCGACAGGCGGGTGGTTTTGATCCCACAATTACGACATCAATCTTTGGGAAGGCAGGACTAAAAGAAATAGTTTCGTTTAATCCTCGCCATTTCACCGCGACAAAGAAGCTTCTGAAACAGTGGTGGCCTGTGCAAGTACACTTGGGCCAGAGGACCAGTACGCCTCAGAAAAGTCATGAGCATTCCAACCCCATATCGTTTGATGACCCCTTTAATCTTCACAGGGTGCAAAATAAAATCAATGAAGAGTTTCGGCTAACAAGTGTCAAATAAAATTGTCGAATTAACAGACACCAACGGAGGAGGCAATTCCTCAGGAATACTTTCAGCCGTTCCACTCTGGTGAAAAGGGAAGACCAGAAAAGCTGTACTGTGGCGGGAATGAAGTAATGGCCGGCCGTAAGTGGGCAAGCCAGAGTGGAAAGGCTGGAAAGGTTGCCGCCATTTACGTGCAATGGCGGCAACGAGACAACCAGCAAGTCGGTTGTCTGGTTGCCGTCCTCATTTATAGATGGCGTTAGCTCTCCAGAGTTTAGCGTCATAATTTGTTTGCTGACGGACACGACACTGGGGAAATTTGCCCTTAACAGCACCGCTATATAAAGAAGTGCGTCTGTGTGTTTGGGGGGGGGGGGGGGGAGAGGCGGAGTTTTAAAAACATACTGTGTTCTAAGGGTTCCTCTTTCCTGCATCTTTGGCGCAGACCAAAAAGCGTGACCCCGGAAACTACTTTGTTTGCAAACAATGTTTGGTTAGAACAACAGGCATTTCGATTGCCGCTCGGTGTTTCTATAAAAATAGACTGAAAGGAATTATCCTAAAACTTTTGTTACATTTTGAAAATTTCATTGCTTTTAGCTCAGTTGGGTCGTCATCATATATTTCATGATATATATGGCAACGAGGAGCTCATTTCATAATTTTATGTGATGAAATTAATTCCTTAGTTCAAGAACACGATTTCACTTTTAATACTGCAACACAAAGTTGTACCAATCACGGGTATTTTAGACGACCTACCACACTTTGCGACATTTTATACCATGTAAATATATCAGCTTGAACTTTAGAAGTTTACTTAAACACGAAGAATGGACAAGAAAATACAGTATAGTTCTAAATTTCAGCTGATCTATTTACAGGTATGTACCAATAAGCTCAACTCTTTACTTTTGTACATAAACATTTTGATTCAGGTAAAATATATGTTACTGGTAAACAGAGGGATGTTGAGTCGTATGAACACGACGTTATGTATGTTAATGTAAATTTTCTTCTACTCTTGCGTCGAAATTAAATAACTGAATCTCATATTTTTGGCACCTAAAGACAAGAGTAAAATGCACGGACGATCGAAGAAACTATATAGTTAATCGTTTCATGGCGTAAATAGTGTATATTGCCAGAACAACGTGGAAAATATATTCTCAATTTAGTTCCGAACCGGTTCGGTTCAAACCGGTTCGAACCGGTTTGAACCGATATTTTTTGCTCCCCGGAACTGAACCGGAACCGAACCGAAAGCCGTGAACCCGAACCGGAACCGAACTGATAAAAATTTCGGTTCGACACCCTGCTTCAAGAGTCTCTTTTCCTTTTTATTTGTTGTTATTTGTTTTAGAACGTTACTAAGAAAAATATTATTATTTTAGTAACAATAAGAATGTCACTAAAATAATAATGTAAAACTTTACAAAAAGTGAGTAAATCTTAAGTTTTATTTAAACTTTAGGTTGTTTCTTTTTTGTGTAAACTGAAACCGAAACTAACTTAAGCAACGTTTCCTTCGTCGTAATTGTTTGCGTGTGTGTGTGTGTGCATGCGCGTGCGTGTGTTTGTGCGCGCGCGTGTGGATGCGTCCGCGTGTATGCGCGTGTGCGTTTCTGGTTGTGCGTGCTTGTGCGTCTGCGCGCGGGCGTGGGTTTGCGCGTGTGCATGCGCGTGTACGTGCGTGTGCACGTGTATGTGTGCGACTGCGAGCGCGTAAGCGTCTGTTTGTGCGTTCTATTGCACTGCGCCCGCGAGAAGAACAATTGGATGTCCCTGGACACTGTTAAAACACTAACTTATTGCTTATTATTATTATTATTGTTGTTATTGAAACATAGCCCTGAGACTTTAGACAGAGGGCCCTAAACTTTTTTATAGCTGGCTGTAGCTGTATTTATAAATTTCTAAGGCCGACCATGCAAAGCTACAGGGGGTGATAGCCTCCCATTGAATTTCCCATAAACGACCATAGGCCATTTTATGGAATGTCTCGGACTGGTTTATTATGGGATTTGCCTCTTTATGTGTGTGAGTTTTTGTGCATGTCACCATATTCTCAAATGAATATTTTACTCGGGTTGACATGGTCATGAGAAAGGTTCTAGCAGCATGTCATGAATATTTGTCAAACATTTTCACAATATTTTGATTTCATGTTGCCAGATATAAACTCGAGACTACTGTACTCGTTTTCACCTCAAGAACCGTAGTAAAAAAAGTCCGGCTTCTCGCGGAGCATTACGGATTTTCTCCTTCATATGGAGAATTAAGATATGTGTAAGTGCATTTTAGATTATATATATGTTGTCTTATCAAGACGTACACGTTTCAAACGCCAGAAGTATCGCTTCTTTCTCTGACAACCAAATATTGTAAGAACTACTTCGCGCGGCGTATGAAGATTGCGCAAAACTTCCTTTTTTCTTGAGGTGAAAACGAGTATAACTGATTTTCTTACTGTACACTTCCGTCAATAAATATTTGTAAAAAATGCTAGCATAGAGCATTTCACCCTACTTTCCAATTTCTGAGCATGGAGTGATTTGTAAGAAAATTAAATATGAACTCATATATAAAATTTTGTTTGCAAACAGAAAAATTTTATGCAAAAGAGGCACTTTATTATCAGCTATTTGCATGAATTACAACTGACATTATAAAAAACTAGACTGCTAACAACTGTTGCTTTTCAAGCAGAAATCTTACCTGTACATTATGGACAGAGCCATATATAAGCTTTCCAAAACCATTTCACATAAATTATTTAGCACCCTCTTCTACACCCTTCTCACATTCTTCACTCAATGTAGGGTGTAAAACGAAACAGCACCATTTTCGGTAAAATTATGTGGTTGTATTCCTAGTTTTTAGGGTGTTAAAAGGGTGTAGCCGTGGGTGTAAGTTGCTACAACACCCTTAAAGGTGTAAACACTTTTACTGTGTAGTACGGCCGAGCATCACTGGTGTCAATAACCACGATAGCGCCAATAGCGTCACGGCGTTGCCCACCACCCGCCAACAACCACGTTGTTAACAACAAAATCAGCGTTCTGCACATCTAGGTCGAGATGTTAATTTTCTTTTTCTTTTACGTGTGGCTCGATTCTAAACGTTTCCGTTGCGGTTTTAACCGAAGCTGTTAGCTTTCGTTGGCTCAGGAAATCAGTATCCTAGGACCTATATAAAACGTTACTGAGACTAGCTTAAGTTTAATCAATATATGAGAGATGTCTTGTTTAGGCTCTTCCAAAACACAAAGCCTGAAATATCCAATCTTATCCGATTCAAGCACAAGCTGACCGGGAAGCGTGGCTAGCGTGGCGGTTTACTTAAGCTGAGTGCATTGATACACCTATAGGTTTTTAAGGTAGAGAAGGGGGCTTATGGTGGGTGTACAAGTACACTGGCTGGGTAACGGAGGGTGCGTCTTCCAGGAAAGGGGAGCGTGTGCGCCCGATGCAGCCGACTACATTTTTTTCTTCGAGTGCAGTTGGGAAGTAAATATGTGGAGCACTAACTGAAAAATCGTGGATGTGGTATTCGCGCTAAGAGTGCCGCGCAGCGACAGAGCGGTATTGTTAGCGCGAGGATGACGTGGGCGCTGTTTTCGTATTTTATTTTCATAGAACAACGACGGGCACAATATTTTCCCACTTCTGGTAATGTTCTAAATGAACATATAACACGACAGTGCTAGTTAAGACAATATAGCCTTTCAAGTCTAACGAAAAAAAAAACCGAATAAAACGGTGATCGTTTGCTTGCGCTAACAGTGTGCGCGCGATGCACGCACTAATATCCTGCCAACCACTCACTCATGATGCTTCTCTCGCTGCCCGTCGTTATGCCAAAGTTTTGTCAACGCGATGAAAATTTAGATTATGGGTGTCCCCGCGGCGGAACTGAAAATCAGCACTTTTGGCCGAACACCTGCTGGCCGTGTTTATGTCCCCGGCGGCTAAGTTGAAAATCAGCACTTCTGGCCGAACACTTGCCGGCCATCTTTATGTCCACGGCGGCCAAGCTGAAAATCAGCACTTCTGGTCAAACACTCGCCGGCCGTGTTTATGTTTCCGGTGGCCAAGCCGAAAATCAGCACTGCTGGCCAAACACTTGCTGGCCGTGTTTATGTCCCCGGCGGCTAAGTTGAAAATCAGCACTTCTGGCCGAACACTTGTCGGCCATGTTTATGTCCACGGCGGCCAAGCTGAAAATCAGCACTTCTGGTCAAACACTCGCCGGCCGTGTTTATGTTTCCGGTGGCCAAGCTGAAAATCAGCACTGCTGGCCAAACACTTGCCGGCCGTGTTTATGTCTCCGGCGGCCAAGCTGAAAATCAGCACTGCTGGCCAAACACTCGCCGGCCGTGTGTATGTTTCCGGCGGCCAAGCTGAAAATCATCACTACTGGCCAAACACTTGCCGGCCGTGTTTATGTCTCCGGCGGCCAAGCTGAAAATCAGCACTTCTGGCCAAACACTTGCGGCCGTGTTTATGTCCCCGGCGGCAAAGCTGAAAATCAGCACTGCTGGCCAAACACTTGCCGGCCGTGTTTATGTCTCCGGCGGCCAAGCTGAAAATCAGCACTACCGGCCAAACACTTGCCGGCCGTGTTTATGTCCCTGGCGGCTAAGTTGAAAATCAGCACTGCTGGCCGAACACTTGCCGGCCATGTTTATGTCCACGACGGCCAAGCTGAAAATCAGCACTTCTGGTCAAACACTCGCCGGCCGTGTTGATGTTTCCGGTGGCCAAGCTGAAAATCAGCACTGCTGGCCAAACACTTGCCGGCCGTGTTTATGCCTCCGGCGGCCAAGCTGAAAATCAGCACTGCTGGCCAAACACTTGCCGGCCGTGTTCATGTCCCCGGCGGCTAAGTTGAAAATCAGCACTTCTGGCCGAACACTTGCCGGCCATGTTTATGTCCACGGCGGCCAAGCTGAAAATCAGCACTTCTGGTCAAACACTCGCCGGCCGTGTTTATGTTTTCGGTGGCCAAGCTGAAAATCAGCACTGCTGGCCAAACACTTGCCGGCAGTGTTTATGTCTCCGGCGGCCAAGCTGAAAATCAGCACTGCTGGCCAAACACTCGCCGGCCGTGTTTATGTTTCCGGCGGCCAAGCTGAAAATCATCACTACTGGCCAAACACTTGCCGGCCGTGTTTATGTCTCCGGCGGCCAAATGAAAATCAGCACTTCTGGCCAAACACTTGCCGGCCGTGTTTATGTCCCCGGAGGCCAAGCTGAAAATCAGCACTGCTGACCAAACACTTGCCGGCCGTGTTTATGTCTCCAGCGGCCAAGCTGAAAATCAGCACTACTGGCCAAACACTTGCCGGCCGTGTTTATGTCTCCGGCGGCCAAGCTGAAAATCAGCACTGCTGGCCAAACACTTGCCGGTCGTGTTTATGTCCCCGGCGGCTAAGTTGAAAATCAGCACTGCTGGCCGAACACTTGCCGGCCATGTTTATGTCCACGGCGGCCAAGCTGAAAATCAGCACTTCTGGCCGAACACTTGCCGGCCGTGTTTATGTCCCCGGCGGCTAAGTTGAAAATCAGCACTTCTGGCCGAACACTTGCCGGCCATGTTTATGTCCCCGGCGGACAAGCTGAAAATCAGCACTGCTGGCCAAACACTTGCTGGCCGTGTTTATGTCCCCGGCGGCTAAGTTGAAAATCAGCACTACTGGCCGAACACTTGCCGGCCATGTTTATGTCCACGGCGGCCAAGCTGAAAATCAGCACTTCTGGTCAAACACTCGCCGGCCGTGTTTATGTATCCGGTGGCCAAGCTGAAAATCAGCACTGCTGGCCAAACACTTGCCGGCCGTGTTTATGTCTCCGGTGGCCAAGCTGAAAATCAGCACTGCTGGCCAAACACTCGCCGGCCGTGTTTATGTTTCCGGCGGCCAAGCTGAAAATCATCACTACTGGCCAAACACTTGCGGGCCGTGTTTATGTCTCCGGCGGCCAAGCTGAAAATCAGCACTTCTGGCCAAACACTTGCCGGCCATGTTTATGTCCACGGCGGCCAAGCTGAAAATCAGCACTTCTGGTCAAACACTCGCCGGCCGTGTTTATGTTTCCGGTGGCCAAGCTGAAAATCAGCACTGCTGGCCAAACACTTGCCGGCCGTGTTTATGTCTCCGGCGGCCAAGCTGAAAATCAGCACTGCTGGCCAAACACTCGCCGGCCGTGTTTATGTTTCCGGCGGCCAAGCTGAAAATCATCACTACTGGCCAAACACTTGCCGGCCGTGTTTATGTCTCCGGCGGCCAAGCTGAAAATCAGCACTTCTGGCCAAACACTTGCCGGCCGTGTTTATGTCCCCGGCGGCCAAGCTGAAAATCAGCACTGCTGGCCAAACACTTGCCAGCCGTGTTTATGTCTCCGGCGGCCAAGCCGAAAATCAGCACTACTGGCCAAACACTTGCCGGCCGTGGTTATGTCTCCGGCGGCCGAGCTGAAAATCAGCACTGCTGGCCAAACACTTGCCGGCCGTGTTTATGTCCCCGGCGGCCAAGCTGAAAATCAGCACTGCTGGCCAAACACTTGCCGGCCGTGTTTATGTCTCCGGCGGCCAAGCTGAAAATCAGCACTACTGGCCAAACACTTGCCGGCCGTGTTTATGTCTCCGGCGGCCAAGCTGAAAATCAGCACTTCTGGCCAAACACTTGCCGGCCATGTTTATGTCTCCGGCGGCCAAGCTGAAAATCAGCACTTCTGGCCAAACACTTGCCGGCCGTGTTTATGTCCCCGGCGGCCAAGCTGAAAATCAGCACTGCTGGCCAAACACTTGCCGGCTGTGTTTATGTCTCCGGCGGCCAAGCTGAAAATCAGCACTACTGGCCCAACACTTGCCGGCCGTGTTTATGTCTCTGGCGGCCAAGCTGAAAATCAGCACTTCTGGCCAAACACTTGCCGGCCGTGTTTATGTCTCCGGCGGCCAAGCTGAAAATCAGCACTACTGGCCAAACACTTGCCGGCCGTGTTTATGTCTCCGGCGGCCAAGCTGAAAATCAGCACTTCTGGCCAAACACTTGCCGGCCGTATTTATGTCTCCGGCGGCCAAGCTGAAAATCAGCACTACTGGCCAAACATTTGCCGGCCGTGTTTATGTCTCCGGCGGCCAAGCTGAAAATCAGCACTACTGGCCAAACACTTGCCGGCCGTGTTTATGTCTCGGCGGCCAAGCTGAAAATCAGCACTTCTGGCCAAACACTTGCCGGCCGTGTTTATGTCTCCGGCGGCCAAGCTGAAAATCAGCACTGCTGGCCAAACGCTCGCCGGCCGTGTTTATGTTTCCGGCGGCCAAGCTGAAAATCAGCACTACTGGCCAAACACTTGCCGGCCGTGTTTATGTCTCCGGCGGCCAAGCTGAAAATCAGCACCATTGGCCAAACACTTGCCGGCCGTGTTTATGTCTCCGGCGGCCAAGCTGAAAATCAGCACTGCTGGCCAAACACTTGCCGGCCGTGTTTATGTCTCCGGCGGCGAAGCTGAAAATCAGCACTGCTGGCCAAACACTCGCCGGCCGTGTTTATGTCTGCGGCGGCCAAGCTGAAAATCAGCACTACTGGCCAAACACTTGCCGGCCGTGTTTATGTCTCCGGCGGCCAAGCTGAAAATCAGCACTAGTGGCCAAACACTTGCCGGCCGTGTTTATGTCTCCGGCGGCCAAGCTGAAAATCAGCACTGCTGGCCAAACACTTGCCGGCCGTTTTTATGTCTCCGGCGGCCAAGCTGAAAATCAGCACTGCTGGCCAAACACTTGCCGGCCGTGTTTATGTCTCCTTCGGCCAAGCTGAAAATCAGCACTACTGGCCAAACACTTGCCGGCCGTGTTTATGTCTCCGGCGGCCAAGCTGAAAATCAGCACTTTTCGCCAAACACTTGCCGGCCGTGTTTATGTCACCGGCGGCCAAGCTGAAAATCAGCACTGCTGGCCAAACGCTCGCCGGCCGTGTTTATGTCTCCGGCGACCAAGCTGAAAATCAGCACTTCTGGCCAAACACTTGCCGGCCGTGTTTATGTCTCCGGCGGCCAAGCTGAAAATCAGCACTACTGGCCAAACACTTGCCGGCCGTGTTTATGTCTCCGGCGGCCAAGCTGAAAATCAGCACTGCTGGCCAAACACTTGCCGGCCGTGTTTATGTCTTTGGCGGCAAAGCTGAAAATCAGCACTGCTGGCCAAACACCCGCCGGCCGTGTTTATGTTTCCGGCGGCCAAGCTGAAAATCAGCACTACTGGCCAAACACTTGCCGGCCGTGTTTATGTCTCCGGCGGCCAAGCTGAAAATCAGCACTTCTGGCAAAACACTTGCCGGCCGTGTTTATGTCTCCGGCGGCCAAGCTGAAAATCAGCACTACTGGCCAAACACTTGCCGGCCGTGTTTATGTCTCCGGCGGCCAAGCTGAAAATCAGCACTAGTGGCCAAACACTTGCCGGCCGTGTTTATGTCTCCGGCGGCCAAGCTGAAAATCAGCACTGCTGGCCAAACGCTTGCCGGCCGTTTTTATGTCTCCGGCGGCCAAGCTGAAAATCAGCACAGCTGGCCAAACACTTGCCGGCCGTGTTTATGTCTCCGGCGGCCAAGCTGAAAATCAGCACTTCTCGCCAAACACTTGCCGGCCGTGTTTATGTCTCCCGCGGCCAAGCTGAAAACCAGCACTGCTGGCCAAACGCTCGCCGGCCGTGTTTATGTCTCCGGCGACCAAGCTGAAAATCAGCACTACTGGCCAAACACTTGCCGGCCGTGTTTATGTCTCCGGCGGCCAAGCTGAAAATCAGCACTACTGGCCAAACACTTGCCGGCCGTGTTTATGCCTCCGGCGGCCAAGCTGAAAATCAGCACTGCTGGCCAAACACTTGCCGGCCGTGTTTATGTCTTTGGCGGCCAAGCTGAAAATCAGCACTGCTGGCCAAACACTCGCCGGCCGTGTTTATGTTTCCGGCGGCCAAGCTGAAAATCAGCACTTCTGGCAAAACGCTTGCCGACCGCGTTTATGTCCCGGCGGCCAAGCTGAAAATCAGCACTGCTGGCCAAACACTTGCCGGCCGTGTTTATGTCTCCGGCGGCCAAGCTGAAAATCAGCACTGCTGGCCAAACACTTGCCGGCCGTGTTTGTGTCTTTGGCGGCAAAGCTGAAAATCAGCACTGCTGGCCAAACACCCGCCGGCCGTGTTTATGTTTCCGGCGGCCAAGCTGAAAATCAGCACTACTGGCCAAACACTTGCCGGCCGTGTTTATGTCTCCGGCGGCCAAGCTGAAAATCAGCACTTCTGGCCAAACACTTGCCGGCCGTGTTTATGTCTCCGGCGGCCACGCTGAAAATCAGCACTACTGGCCAAACACTTGCCGGCCGTGTTTATGTCTCCGGCGGCCAAGCTGAAAATCAGCACTAGTGGCCAAACACTTGCCGGCCGTGTTTATGTCTCCGGCGGCCAAGCTGAAAATCAGCACTGCTGGCCAAACACTTGCCGGCCGTTTTTATGTCTCCGGCGGCCAAGCTGAAAATCAGCACTGCTGGCCAAACACTTGCCTGCCGTGTTTATGTCTCCGGCGGCCAAGCTGAAAATCAGCACTACTGGCCAAACACTTGCCGGCCGTGTTTATGTCTTCGGCGGCCAAGCTGAAAATCAGCACTTCTCGCCAAACACTTGCCGGCCGTGTTTATGTCTCCGGCGGCCAAGCTGAAAATCAGCACTGCTGGCCAAACGCTCGCCGGCCGTGTTTATGTCTCCGGCGACCAAGCTGAAAATCAGCACTTCTGGCCAAACACTTGCCGGCCGTGTTTATGTCTCCGGCGGCCAAGCTGAAAATCAGCACTACTGGCCAAACACTTGCCGGCCGTGTTTATGTCTCCGGCGGCCAAGCTGAAAATCAGCACTGCTGGCCAAACACTTGCCGGCCGTGTTTATGTCTTTGGCGGCCAAGCTGAAAATCAGCACTGCTGGCCAAACACTCGCCGGCCGTGTTTATGTTTCCGGCGGCCAAGCTGAAAATCAGCACTACTGGCCAAACACTTGCCGGCCGTGTTTATGTCTCCGGCGGCCAAGCTGAAAATCAGCACTTCTGGCAAAACACTTGCCGACCGCGTTTATGTCCCGGCGGCCAAGCTGAAAATCAGCACTGCTGGCCAAACACTTGCCGGCCGTGTTTATGTCTCCGGCGGCCAAGCTGAAAATCAGCACTACTGGCCAAACACTTGCCGGCCGTGTTTATGTCTCCGGCGGCCAAGCTGAAAATCAGCACTTCTGGCCAAACACTTGCCGGCAGTGTTTATGTCTCCGGCGGCCAAGCTGAAAATCAGAACTACTGGCCAAACACTTGCCGGCCGTGTTTATGTCTCCGGCGGCCAAGCTGAAAATCAGCACTTCTGGCCAAACACTTGCCGGCCGTGTTTATGTCTCCGGCGGCCAAGCTGAAAATCAGCACTACTGGCCAAACACTTGCCGGCCGTGTTTATGTCTCCGGCGGCCAAGCTGAAAATAAACACTACTGGCCAAACACTTGCCCGCCGTGTTTATGGCTCCGGCGGCCAAGCTGAAAATCAGCACTTCTGGCCAAACACTTGCCGGCCGTGTTTATGTCTCCGGCGGCCAAGCTGAAAATCAGCACTGCTGGCCAAACCCTTGCCGGCCGTGTTTATGTCCCCGGTGGCCAAGCTGAAAATCAGCACTGCTGGCCAAACACTTGCCGGCCGTGTTTATGTCTCCGGCGGCCAAGCGGAAAATCAGCACTACTGGCCAAACACTTGCCGGCCGTGTTTATGTCTCCGGCGGCCAAAACGAAAATCAGCACTTCTGTCCAAACACTTGCCGGCCGTGTTTATGTCCCCGGCGGCCCAGCTGAAAATCAGCACTGCTGGCCAAACACTTGCCGGCCGTGTTTATGTCTCCGGCGGCCAAGCTGAAAATCAGCACTACTGGCCAAACACTTGCCGGCCGTGTTTATGTCTCTGGCGGCCAAGCTGAAAATCAGCACTTCTGGCCAAACACTTGCCGGCCGTGTTTATGTCTCCGGCGGCCAAGCTGGAAATCAGCACTACTGGCCAAACACTTGCCGGCCGTGTTTATGTCTCCGGCGGCCAAGCTGAAAATCAGCACTTCTGGCCAAACACTTGCCGGCCGTGTTTATGTCTCCGGCGGCCAAGCTGAAAATCAGCACTACTGGCCAAACACTTGCCGGCCGTGTTTATGTCTCCGGCGGCCAAGCTGAAAATAAGCACTACTGGCCAAACACTTGCCGGCCGTGTTTATGTCTCCGGCGGCCAAGCTGAAAATCAGCACTTCTGGCCAAACACTTGCCGGCCGTGTTTATGTCTCCGGCGGCCAAGCTGAAAATCAGCACTGCTGGCCAAACGCTCGCCGGCCGTGTTTATGTTTCCGGCGGCCAAGCTGAAAATCAGCACTACTGGCCAAACACTTGCCGGCTGTGTTTATGTCTCCGGCGGCCAAGCTGAAAATCAGCACCATTGGCCAAACACTTGCCGGCCGTGTTTATGTCTCCGGCGGCCAAGCTGATAATCAGCACTGCTGGCCAAACACTTGCCGGCCGTGTTTATGTCTCCGGCGGCGAAGCTGAAAATCAGCACTGCTGGCCAAACACTCGCCGGCCGTGTTTATGTCTCCGGCGGCCAAGCTGAAAATCAGCACTACTGGCCAAACACTTGCCGGCCGTGTTTATGTCTCCGGCGGCCAAGCTGAAAATCAGCACTAGTGGCCAAACACTTGCCGGCCGTGTTTATGTCCCCGGCGGCTAAGTTGAAAATCAGCACTTCTGGCCGAACACTTGCCGGCCATGTTTATGTCCACGGCGGCCAAGCTGAAAATCAGCACTTCTGGTCAAACACTCGCCGGCCGTGTTTATGTTTCCGGTGGCCCAGCTGAAAATCAGCACTGCTGGCCAAACACTTGCCGGCCGTGTTTATGTCTCCGGCGGCCAAGCTGAAAATCGGCACTGCTGGCCAAACACTCGCCGGCCGTGTGTATGTTTCCGGCGGCCAAGCTGAAAATCATCACTACTGGCCAAACACTTGCCGGCCGTGTTTATGTCTCCGGCGGCCAAGCTGAAAATCAGCACTTCTGGCCAAACACTTGCCGGCCGTGTTTATGCCCCCGGCGGCAAAGCTGAAAATCAGCACTGCTGGCCAAACACTTGCCGGCCGTGTTTATGTCTCCGGCGGCCAAGCTGAAAATCAGCACTACTGGCCAAACACCTGCCGGCCGTGTTTATGTCTCCGGCGGCCAAGCTGAAAATCAGCACTGCTGGCCAAACACTTGCCGGCCGTGTTTATGTCCCTGGCGGCTAAGTTGAAAATCAGCACTGCTCTCCGAACACTTGCCGGCCATGTTTATGTCCACGACGGCCAAGCTGAAAATCAGCACTTCTGGTCAAACACTCGCCGGCCGTGTTGATGTTTCCGGTGGCCAAGCTGAAAATCAGCACTGCTTGCCAAACACTTGCCGGCCGTGTTTATGTCTCCGGCGGCCAAGCTGAAAATCAGCACGGCTGGCCAAACACTTGCCGGCCGTGTTCATGTCCCCGGCGGCTAAGTTGAAAATCAGCACTTCTGGCCGAACAGTTGCCGGCCATGTTTATGTCCACGGCGGCCAAGCTGAAAATCAGCACTTCAGGTCAAACACTCGCCGGCCGTGTTTATGTTTCCGGTGGCCAAGCTGAAAATCAGCACTGCTGGCCAAACACTTGCCGGCCGTGTTTATGTCTCCGGCGGCCAAGCTGAAAATCAGCACTGCTGGCCAAACAATCGCCGGCCGTGTTTATGTTTCCGGCGGCCAAGCTGAAAATCATCACTACTGGCCAAACACTTGCCGGCCGTGTTTATGTCTCCGGCGGCCAAGCTGAAAATCAGCACTTCTGGCCAAACACTTGCCGGCCGTGTTTATGTCCCCGGAGGCCAAGCTGAAAATCAGCACTGCTGGCCAAACACTTGCCGGCCGTGTTTATGTCTCCAGCGGCCAAGCTGAAAATCAGCACTACTGGCCAAACACTTGCCGGCCGTGTTTATGTCTCCGGCGGCCAAGCTGAAAATCAGCACTGCTGGCCAAACACTTGCCGGTCGTGTTTATGTCCCCGGCGGCTAAGTTGAAAATCAGCACTGCTGGCCGAACACTTGCCGGCCATGTTTATGTCCACGGCGGCCAAGCTGAAAATCAGCACTTCTGGCCGAACACTGGCCGGCCGTGTTTATGTCCCCGGCGGCTAAGTTGAAAATCAGCACTTCTGGCCGAACACTTGCCGGCCATGTTTATGTCCACGGCGGCCAAGCTGAAAATCAGCACTGCTGGCCAAACACTTGCTGGCCGTGTTTATGTCCCCGGCGGCTAAGTTGAAAATCAGCACTTCTGGCCGAACACTTGCCGGCCATGTTTATGTCCACGGCGGCCAAGCTGAAAATCAGCACTTCTGGTCAAACACTCGCCGGCCGTGTTTATGTTTCCGGTGGCCAAGCTGAAAATCAGCACTGATGGCCAAACACTTGCCGGCCGTGTTTATGTCTCCGGCGGCCAAGCTGAAAATCAGCACTGCTGGCCAAACACTCGCCGGCCGTGTTTATGTTTCCGGCGGCCAAGCTGAAAATCATCACTACTGACCAAACACTTGCCGGCCGTGTTTATGTCTCCGGCGGCCAAGCTGAAAATCAGCACTTCTGGCCAAACACTTGCCGGCCATGTTTATGTCCACGGCGGCCAAGCTGAAAATCAGCACTTCTGGCCAAACACTTGCCGGCAGTGTTTATGTCTCCGGCGGCCAAGCTGAAAATCAGAACTACTGGCCAAACACTTGCCGGCCGTGTTTATGTCTCCGGCGGCCAAGCTGAAAATCAGCACTTCTGGCCAAACACTTGCCGGCCGTGTTTATGTCTCCGGCGGCCAAGCTGAAAATCAGCACTACTGGGCAAACACTTGCCGGCCGTGTTTATGTCTCCGGCGGCCAAGCTGAAAATCAACACTACTGGCCAAACACTTGCCCGCCGTGTTTATGTCTCCGGCGGCCAAGCTGAAAATCAGCACTGCTGGCCAAACACTCGCCGGCCGTGTTTATGTTTCCGGCGGCCAAGCTGAAAATCATCACTACTGGCCAAACACTTGCCGGCCGTGTTTATGTCCCCGGCGGCCAAGCTGAAAATCAGCACTTCTGGCCAAACACTTGCCGGCCGTGTTTATGTCCCCGGCGGCCAAGCTGAAAATCAGCACTGCTGGCCAAACACTTGCCAGCCGTGTTTATGTCTCCGGCGGCCAAGCCGAAAATCAGCACTACTGGCCAAACACTTGCCGGCCGTGGTTATGTCTCCGGCGGCCAAGCTGAAAATCAGCACTGCTGGCCAAACACTTGCCGGCCGTGTTTATGTCCCCGGCGGCCAAGCTGAAAATCAGCACTGCTGGCCAAACACTTGCCGGCCGTGTTTATGTCTCCGGCGGCCAAGCTGAAAATCAGCACTACTGGCCAAACACTTGCCGGCCGTGTTTATGTCTCCGGCGGCCAAGCTGAAAATCAGCACTTCTGGCCAAACACTTGCCGGCCGTGTTTATGTCTCCGGCGGCCAAGCTGAAAATCAGCACTTCTGGCCAAACACTTGCCGGCCGTGTTTATGTCCCCGGCGGCCAAGCTGAAAATCAGCACTGCTGGCCAAACACTTGCCGGCTGTGTTTATGTCTCCGGCGGCCAAGCTGAAAATCAGCACTACTGGCCCAACACTTGCCGGCCGTGTTTATGTCTCTGGCGGCCAAGCTGAAAATCAGCACTTCTGGCCAAACACTTGCCGGCCGTGTTTATGTCTCCGGCGGCCAAGCTGAAAATCAGCACTACTGGCCAAACATTTGCCGCCCGTGTTTATGTCTCCGGCGGCCAAGCTGAAAATCAGCACTTCTGGCCAAACACTTGCCGGCCGTGTTTATGTCTCCGGCGGCCAAGCTGAAAATCAGCACTACTGGCCAAACACTTGCCGGCCGTGTTTATGTCTCCGGCGGCCAAGCTGAAAATCAGCACTACTGGCCAAACTCTTGCCGGCCGTGTTTATGTCTCGGCGGCCAAGCTGAAAATCAGCACTTCTGGCCAAACACTTGCCGGCCGTGTTTATGTCTCCGGCGGCCAAGCTGAAAATCAGCACTGCTGGCCAAACGCTCGCCGGCCGTGTTTATGTTTCCGGCGGCCAAGCTGAAAATCAGCACTACTGGCCAAACACTTGCCGGCCGTGTTTATGTCTCCGGCGGCCAAGCTGAAAATCAGCACCATTGGCCAAACACTTGCCGGCCGTGTTTATGTCTCCGGCGGCCAAGCTGAAAATCAGCACTGCTGGCCAAACACTTGCCGGCCGTGTTTATGTCTCCGGCGGCGAAGCTGAAAATCAGCACTGCTACAAACACTCGCCGGCCGTGTTTATGTCTGCGGCGGCCAAGCTGAAAATCAGCACTACTGGCCAAACACTTGCCGGCCGTGTTTATGTCTCCGGCGGCCAAGCTGAAAATCAGCACTAGTGGCCAAACACTTGCCGGCCGTGTTTATGTCTCCGGCGGCCAAGCTGAAAATCAGCACTGCTGGCCAAACACTTGCCGGCCGTTTTTATGTCTCCGGCGGCCAAGCTGAAAATCAGCACTGCTGGCCAAACACTTGCCGGCCGTGTTTATGTCTCCGGCGGCCAAGCTGAAAATCAGCACTTTTCGCCAAACACTTGCCGGCCGTGTTTATGTCTCCGGCGGCCACCTGAAAATCAGCACTGCTGGCCAAACGCTCGCCGGCCGTGTTTATGTCTCCGGCGACCAAGCTGAAAATCAGCACTTCTGGCCAAACACTTGCCGGCCGTGTTTATGTCTCCGGCGGCCAAGCTGAAAATCAGCACTACTGGCCAAACACTTGCCGGCCGTGTTTATGTCTCCGGCGGCCAAGCTGAAAATCAGCACTGCTGGCCAAACACTTGCCGGCCGTGTTTATGTCTTTGGCGGCAAAGCTGAAAATCAGCACTGCTGGCCAAACACCCGCCGGCCGTGTTTATGTTTCCGGCGGCCAAGCTGAAAATCAGCACTACTGGCCAAACACTTGCCGGCCGTGTTTATGTCTCCGGCGGCCAAGCTGAAAATCAGCACTTCTGGCCAAACACTTGCCGGCCGTGTTTATGTCTCCGGCGGCCAAGCTGAAAATCAGCACTACTGGCCAAACACTTGCCGGCCGTGTTTATGTCTCCGGCGGCCAAGCTGAAAATCAGCACTAGTGGCCAAACACTTGCCGGCCGTGTTTATGTCTCCGGCGGCCAAGCTGAAAATCAGCACTGCTGGCCAAACACTTGCCGGCCGTTTTTATGTCTCCGGCGGCCAAGCTGAAAATCAGCACAGCTGGATAAACACTTGCCTGCCGTGTTTATGTCTCCGGCGGCCAAGCTGAAAATCAGCACTACTGGCCAAACACTTGCCGGCCGTGTTTATGTCTCCGGCGGCCAAGCTGAAAATCAGCACTTCTCGCCGAACACTTGCCGGCCGTGTTTATGTCTCCGGCGGCCAAGCTGAAAACCAGCACTGCTGGCCAAACGCTCGCCGGCCGTGTTTATGTCTCCGGCGACCAAGCTGAAAATCAGCACTTCTGGCCAAACACTTGCCGGCCGTGTTTATGTCTCCGGCGGCCAAGCTGAAAATCAGCACTACTGGCCAAACACTTTCCGGCCGTGTTTATGTGTCCGGCGGCCAAGCTGAAAATCAGCACTGCTGGCCAAAC
This sequence comes from Ixodes scapularis, assembly GCF_016920785.2. NCBI lineage: Eukaryota > Metazoa > Arthropoda > Arachnida > Ixodida > Ixodidae > Ixodes > Ixodes scapularis. The sequence continues at coordinate 117,526 of NW_024610089.1, read as the reverse complement.
ACTTGCCGGCCGTGTTTATGTCTTTGGCGGCCAAGCTGAAAATCAGCACTGCTGGCCAAACACTCGCCGGCCGTGTTTATGTTTCCGGCGGCCAAGCTGAAAATCAGCACTACTGGCCAAACCCTTGCCGGCCGTATTTATGTCTCCGGCGGCCAAGCTGAAAATCAGCACTTCTGGCAAAACGCTTGCCGACCGCGTTTATGTCCCGGCGGCCAAGCTGAAAATCAGCACTGCTGGCCAAACACTTGCCGGCCGTGTTTATGTCTCCGGCGGCCAAGCTGAAAATCAGCACTGCCGGCCAAACACTTGCCGGCCGTGTTTATGTCTTTGGCGGCAAAGCTGAAAATCAGCACTGCTGGCCAAACACCCGCCGGCCGTGTTTATGTTTCCGGCGGCCAAGCTGAAAATCAGCACTACTGGCCAAACACTTGCCGGCCGTGTTTATGTCTCCGGCGGCCAAGCTGAAAATCAGCACTTCTGGCCAAACACTTGCCGGCCGTGTTTATGTCTCCGGCGGCCAAGCTGAAAATCAGCACTACTGGCCAAACACTTGCCGGCCGTGTTTATGTCTCCGGCGGCCAAGCTGAAAATCAGCACTAGTGGCCAAACACTTGCCGGCCGTGTTTATGTCTCCGGCGGCCAAGCTGAAAATCAGCACTGCTGGCCAAACACTTGCCGGCCGTTTTTATGTCTCCGGCGGCCAAGCTGAGAATCAGCACTGCTGGCCAAACACTTGCCTGCCGTGTTTATGTCTCCGGCGGCCAAGCTGAAAATCAGCACTACTGGCCAAACACTTGCCGGCCGTGTTTATGTCTTCGGCGGCCAAGCTGAAAATCAGCACTTCTCGCCAAACACTTGCCGGCCGTGTTTATGTCTCCGGCGGCCAAGCTGAAAATCAGCACTGCTGGCCAAACGCTCGCCGGCCGTGTTTATGTCTCCGGCGACCAAGCTGAAAATCAGCACTTCTGGCCAAACACTTGCCGGCCGTGTTTATGTCTCCGGCGGCCAAGCTGAAAATCAGCACTAGTGGCCAAACACTTGCCGGCCGTGTTTATGTCTCCGGCGGCCAAGCTGAGAATCAGCACTGCTGGCCAAACACTTGCCGGCCGTTTTTATGTCTCCGGCGGCCAAGCTGAAAATCAGCACTGCTGGCCAAACACTTGCCGGCCGTGTTTATGTCTCCGGCGGCCAAGCTGAAAATCAGCACTTTTCGCCAAACACTTGCCGGCCGTGTTTATGTCTCCGGCGGCCACCTGAAAATCAGCACTGCTGGCCAAACGCTCGCCGGCCGTGTTTATGTCTCCGGCGACCAAGCTGAAAATCAGCACTTCTGGCCAAACACTTGCCGGCCGTGTTTATGTCTCCGGCGGCCAAGCTGAAAATCAGCACTACTGGCCAAACACTTGCCGGCCGTGTTTATGTCTCCGGCGGCCAAGCTGAAAATCAGCACTACTGGCCAAACACTTGCCGGCCGTGTTTATGTCTCCGGCGGCCAAGCTGAAAATCAGCACTACTGGCCAAACTCTTGCCGGCCGTGTTTATGTCTCGGCGGCCAAGCTGAAAATCAGCACTTCTGGCCAAACACTTGCCGGCCGTGTTTATGTCTCCGGCGGCCAAGCTGAAAATCAGCACTGCTGGCCAAACGCTCGCCGGCCGTGTTTATGTTTCCGGCGGCCAAGCTGAAAATCAGCACTACTGGCCAAACACTTGCCGGCCGTGTTTATGTCTCCGGCGGCCAAGCTGAAAATCAGCACCATTGGCCAAACACTTGCCGGCCGTGTTTATGTCTCCGGCGGCCAAGCTGAAAATCAGCACTGCTGGCCAAACACTTGCCGGCCGTGTTTATGTCTCCGGCGGCGAAGCTGAAAATCAGCACTGCTACAAACACTCGCCGGCCGTGTTTATGTCTCCGGCGGCCAAGCTGAAAATCAGCACTACTGGCCAAACACTTGCCGGCCGTGTTTATGTCTCCGGCGGCCAAGCTGAAAATCAGCACTAGTGGCCAAACACTTGCCGGCCGTGTTTATGTCTCCGGCGGCCAAGCTGAAAATCAGCACTGCTGGCCAAACACTTGCCGGCCGTTTTTATGTCTCCGGCGGCCAAGCTGAAAATCAGCACTGCTGGCCAAACACTTGCCGGCCGTGTTTATGTCTCCGGCGGCCAAGCTGAAAATCAGCACTTTTCGCCAAACACTTGCCGGCCGTGTTTATGTCTCCGGCGGCCACCTGAAAATCAGCACTGCTGGCCAAACGCTCGCCGGCCGTGTTTATGTCTCCGGCGACCAAGCTGAAAATCAGCACTTCTGGCCAAACACTTGCCGGCCGTGTTTATGTCTCCGGCGGCCAAGCTGAAAATCAGCACTACTGGCCAAACACTTGCCGGCCGTGTTTATGTCTCCGGCGGCCAAGCTGAAAATCAGCACTGCTGGCCAAACACTTGCCGGCCGTGTTTATGTCTTTGGCGGCAAAGCTGAAAATCAGCACTGCTGGCCAAACACCCGCCGGCCGTGTTTATGTTTCCGGCGGCCAAGCTGAAAATCAGCACTACTGGCCAAACACTTGCCGGCCGTGTTTATGTCTCCGGCGGCCAAGCTGAAAATCAGCACTTCTGGCCAAACACTTGCCGGCCGTGTTTATGTCTCCGGCGGCCAAGCTGAAAATCAGCACTACTGGCCAAACACTTGCCGGCCGTGTTTATGTCTCCGGCGGCCAAGCTGAAAATCAGCACTAGTGGCCAAACACTTGCCGGCCGTGTTTATGTCTCCGGCGGCCAAGCTGAAAATCAGCACTGCTGGCCAAACACTTGCCGGCCGTTTTTATGTCTCCGGCGGCCAAGCTGAAAATCAGCACAGCTGGATAAACACTTGCCTGCCGTGTTTATGTCTCCGGCGGCCAAGCTGAAAATCAGCACTACTGGCCAAACACTTGCCGGCCGTGTTTATGTCTCCGGCGGCCAAGCTGAAAATCAGCACTTCTCGCCGAACACTTGCCGGCCGTGTTTATGTCTCCGGCGGCCAAGCTGAAAACCAGCACTGCTGGCCAAACGCTCGCCGGCCGTGTTTATGTCTCCGGCGACCAAGCTGAAAATCAGCACTTCTGGCCAAACACTTGCCGGCCGTGTTTATGTCTCCGGCGGCCAAGCTGAAAATCAGCACTACTGGCCAAACACTTTCCGGCCGTGTTTATGTGTCCGGCGGCCAAGCTGAAAATCAGCACTGCTGGCCAAACACTTGCCGGCCGTGTTTATGTCTTTGGCGGCCAAGCTGAAAATCAGCACTGCTGGCCAAACACTCGCCGGCCGTGTTTATGTTTCCGGCGGCCAAGCTGAAAATCAGCACTACTGGCCAAACCCTTGCCGGCCGTGTTTATGTCTCCGGCGGCCAAGCTGAAAATCAGCACTTCTGGCAAAACGCTTGCCGACCGCGTTTATGTCCCGGCGGCCAAGCTGAAAATCAGCACTGCTGGCCAAACACTTGCCGGCCGTGTTTATGTCTCCGGCGGCCAAGCTGAAAATCAGCACTGCCGGCCAAACACTTGCCGGCCGTGTTTATGTCTTTGGCGGCAAAGCTGAAAATCAGCACTGCTGGCCAAACACCCGCCGGCCGTGTTTATGTTTCCGGCGGCCAAGCTGAAAATCAGCACTACTGGCCAAACACTTGCCGGCCGTGTTTATGTCTCCGGCGGCCAAGCTGAAAATCAGCACTTCTGGCCAAACACTTGCCGGCCGTGTTTATGTCTCCGGCGGCCAAGCTGAAAATCAGCACTACTGGCCAAACACTTGCCGGCCGTGTTTATGTCTCCGGCGGCCAAGCTGAAAATCAGCACTAGTGGCCAAACACTTGCCGGCCGTGTTTATGTCTCCGGCGGCCAAGCTGAAAATCAGCACTGCTGGCCAAACACTTGCCGGCCGTTTTTATGTCTCCGGCGGCCAAGCTGAGAATCAGCACTGCTGGCCAAACACTTGCCTGCCGTGTTTATGTCTCCGGCGGCCAAGCTGAAAATCAGCACTACTGGCCAAACACTTGCCGGCCGTGTTTATGTCTTCGGCGGCCAAGCTGAAAATCAGCACTTCTCGCCAAACACTTGCCGGCCGTGTTTATGTCTCCGGCGGCCAAGCTGAAAATCAGCACTGCTGGCCAAACGCTCGCCGGCCGTGTTTATGTCTCCGGCGACCAAGCTGAAAATCAGCACTTCTGGCCAAACACTTGCCGGCCGTGTTTATGTCTCCGGCGGCCAAGCTGAAAATCAGCACTACTGGCCAAACACTTGCCGGCCGTGTTTATGTCTCCGGCGGCCAAGCTGAAAATCAGCACTGCTGGCCAAACACTTGCCGGCCGTGTTTATGTCTTTGGCGGCCAAGCTGAAAATCAGCACTGCTGGCCAAACACTTGCCGGCCGTGTTTATGTCTCTGGCGGCCAAGCTGAAAATCAGCACTTCTGGCCAAACACTTGCCGGCCGTGTTTATGTCCCCGGCGGCCAAGCTGAAAATCAGCACTGCTGGCCGAACACTTGCCGGCCGTGTTTATGTCTCCGGCGGCCAAGCTGAAAATCAGCACTACTGGCCAAACACTTGCCGGCCGTGTTTATGTCTCCGGCGGCCAAGCTGAAAATCAGCACTTCTGGCCAAACACTTGCCGGCCGTGTTTATGTCTCCGGCGGCCAAGCTGAAAATCAGCACTGCTGGCCAAACACTCGCCGGCCGTGTTTATGTTTCCAGCGGCCAAGCTGAAAATCAGCACTACTGGCCAAACACTTGCTGGCCGAGTTTATGTCCCGGCGGACAAGCTGAAGATCAGCACTGCTGGCCAAACACTTGCCGGCCGTGTTTATGTCTCCGGCGGCCAAGCTGAAAATCAGCACTACTGGCCAAACACTTGCCGGCCGTGTTTATGTCTCCGGCGGCCAAGCTGAAAATCAGCACATCTGGCCATACACTTGCCGGCCGTGTTTATGTCTCCGGCGGCCAAGCTGAAAATCAGCACTACTGGCCAAACACTTGCCGGCCGTGTTTATGTCTCCGGCGGCCAAGCTGAAAATCAGCACTTCTCGCCGAACACTTGCCGGCCGTGTTTATGTCTCCGGCGGCCAAGCTGAAAACCAGCACTGCTGGCCAAACGCTCGCCGGCCGTGTTTATGTCTCCGGCGACCAAGCTGAAAATCAGCACTTCTGGCCAAACACTTGCCGGCCGTGTTTATGTCTCCGGCGGCCAAGCTGAAAATCAGCACTACTGGCCAAACACTTTCCGGCCGTGTTTATGTGTCCGGCGGCCAAGCTGAAAATCAGCACTGCTGGCCAAACACTTGCCGGCCGTGTTTATGTCTTTGGCGGCCAAGCTGAAAATCAGCACTGCTGGCCAAACACTCGCCGGCCGTGTTTATGTTTCCGGCGGCCAAGCTGAAAATCAGCACTACTGGCCTAACCCTTGCCGGCCGTGTTTATGTCTCCGGCGGCCAAGCTGAAAATCAGCACTTCTGGCAAAACGCTTGCCGACCGCGTTTATGTCCCGGCGGCCAAGCTGAAAATCAGCACTGCTGGCCAAACACTTGCCGGCCGTGTTTATGTCTCCGGCGGCCAAGCTGAAAATCAGCACTGCCGGCCAAACACTTGCCGGCCGTGTTTATGTCTTTGGCGGCAAAGCTGAAAATCAGCACTGCTGGCCAAACACCCGCCGGCCGTGTTTATGTTTCCGGCGGCCAAGCTGAAAATCAGCACTACTGGCCAAACACTTGCCGGCCGTGTTTATGTCTCCGGCGGCCAAGCTGAAAATCAGCACTTCTGGCCAAACACTTGCCGGCCGTGTTTATGTCTCCGGCGGCCAAGCTGAAAATCAGCACTACTGGCCAAACACTTGCCGGCCGTGTTTATGTCTCCGGCGGCCAAGCTGAAAATCAGCACTAGTGGCCAAACACTTGCCGGCCGTGTTTATGTCTCCGGCGGCCAAGCTGAAAATCAGCACTGCTGGCCAAACACTTGCCGGCCGTTTTTATGTCTCCGGCGGCCAAGCTGAGAATCAGCACTGCTGGCCAAACACTTGCCTGCCGTGTTTATGTCTCCGGCGGCCAAGCTGAAAATCAGCACTACTGGCCAAACACTTGCCGGCCGTGTTTATGTCTTCGGCGGCCAAGCTGAAAATCAGCACTTCTCGCCAAACACTTGCCGGCCGTGTTTATGTCTCCGGCGGCCAAGCTGAAAATCAGCACTGCTGGCCAAACACTCGCCGGCCGTGTTTATGTCTCCGGCGACCAAGCTGAAAATCAGCACTTCTGGCCAAACACTTGCCGGCCGTGTTTATGTCTCCGGCGGCCAAGCTGAAAATCAGCACTAGTGGCCAAACACTTGCCGGCCGTGTTTATGTCTCCGGCGGCCAAGCTGAGAATCAGCACTGCTGGCCAAACACTTGCCGGCCGTTTTTATGTCTCCGGCGGCCAAGCTGAAAATCAGCACTGCTGGCCAAACACTTGCCGGCCGTGTTTATGTCTCCGGCGGCCAAGCTGAAAATCAGCACTTTTCGCCAAACACTTGCCGGCCGTGTTTATGTCTCCGGCGGCCACCTGAAAATCAGCACTGCTGGCCAAACGCTCGCCGGCCGTGTTTATGTCTCCGGCGACCAAGCTGAAAATCAGCACTTCTGGCCAAACACTTGCCGGCCGTGTTTATGTCTCCGGCGGCCAAGCTGAAAATCAGCACTACTGGCCAAACACTTGCCGGCCGTGTTTATGTCTCCGGCGGCCAAGCTGAAAATCAGCACTACTGGCCAAACACTTGCCGGCCGTGTTTATGTCTCCGGCGGCCAAGCTGAAAATCAGCACTACTGGCCAAACTCTTGCCGGCCGTGTTTATGTCTCGGCGGCCAAGCTGAAAATCAGCACTTCTGGCCAAACACTTGCCGGCCGTGTTTATGTCTCCGGCGGCCAAGCTGAAAATCAGCACTGCTGGCCAAACGCTCGCCGGCCGTGTTTATGTTTCCGGCGGCCAAGCTGAAAATCAGCACTACTGGCCAAACACTTGCCGGCCGTGTTTATGTCTCCGGCGGCCAAGCTGAAAATCAGCACCATTGGCCAAACACTTGCCGGCCGTGTTTATGTCTCCGGCGGCCAAGCTGAAAATCAGCACTGCTGGCCAAACACTTGCCGGCCGTGTTTATGTCTCCGGCGGCGAAGCTGAAAATCAGCACTGCTACAAACACTCGCCGGCCGTGTTTATGTCTGCGGCGGCCAAGCTGAAAATCAGCACTACTGGCCAAACACTTGCCGGCCGTGTTTATGTCTCCGGCGGCCAAGCTGAAAATCAGCACTAGTGGCCAAACACTTGCCGGCCGTGTTTATGTCTCCGGCGGCCAAGCTGAAAATCAGCACTGCTGGCCAAACACTTGCCGGCCGTTTTTATGTCTCCGGCGGCCAAGCTGAAAATCAGCACTGCTGGCCAAACACTTGCCGGCCGTGTTTATGTCTCCGGCGGCCAAGCTGAAAATCAGCACTTTTCGCCAAACACTTGCCGGCCGTGTTTATGTCTCCGGCGGCCACCTGAAAATCAGCACTGCTGGCCAAACGCTCGCCGGCCGTGTTTATGTCTCCGGCGACCAAGCTGAAAATCAGCACTTCTGGCCAAACACTTGCCGGCCGTGTTTATGTCTCCGGCGGCCAAGCTGAAAATCAGCACTACTGGCCAAACACTTGCCGGCCGTGTTTATGTCTCCGGCGGCCAAGCTGAAAATCAGCACTGCTGGCCAAACACTTGCCGGCCGTGTTTATGTCTTTGGCGGCAAAGCTGAAAATCAGCACTGCTGGCCAAACACCCGCCGGCCGTGTTTATGTTTCCGGCGGCCAAGCTGAAAATCAGCACTACTGGCCAAACACTTGCCGGCCGTGTTTATGTCTCCGGCGGCCAAGCTGAAAATCAGCACTTCTGGCCAAACACTTGCCGGCCGTGTTTATGTCTCCGGCGGCCAAGCTGAAAATCAGCACTACTAGCCAAACACTTGCCGGCCGTGTTTATGTCTCCGGCGGCCAAGCTGAAAATCAGCACTAGTGGCCAAACACTTGCCGGCCGTGTTTATGTCTCCGGCGGCCAAGCTGAAAATCAGCACTGCTGGCCAAACACTTGCCGGCCGTTTTTATGTCTCCGGCGGCCAAGCTGAAAATCAGCACAGCTGGATAAACACTTGCCTGCCGTGTTTATGTCTCCGGCGGCCAAGCTGAAAATCAGCACTACTGGCCAAACACTTGCCGGCCGTGTTTATGTCTCCGGCGGCCAAGCTGAAAATCAGCACTTCTCGCCGAACACTTGCCGGCCGTGTTTATGTCTCCGGCGGCCAAGCTGAAAACCAGCACTGCTGGCCAAACGCTCGCCGGCCGTGTTTATGTCTCCGGCGACCAAGCTGAAAATCAGCACTTCTGGCCAAACACTTGCCGGCCGTGTTTATGTCTCCGGCGGCCAAGCTGAAAATCAGCACTACTGGCCAAACACTTTCCGGCCGTGTTTATGTGTCCGGCGGCCAAGCTGAAAATCAGCACTGCTGGCCAAACACTTGCCGGCCGTGTTTATGTCTTTGGCGGCCAAGCTGAAAATCAGCACTGCTGGCCAAACACTCGCCGGCCGTGTTTATGTTTCCGGCGGCCAAGCTGAAAATCAGCACTACTGGCCAAACCCTTGCCGGCCGTGTTTATGTCTCCGGCGGCCAAGCTGAAAATCAGCACTTCTGGCAAAACGCTTGCCGACCGCGTTTATGTCCCGGCGGCCAAGCTGAAAATCAGCACTGCTGGCCAAACACTTGCCGGCCGTGTTTATGTCTCCGGCGGCCAAGCTGAAAATCAGCACTGCCGGCCAAACACTTGCCGGCCGTGTTTATGTCTTTGGCGGCAAAGCTGAAAATCAGCACTGCTGGCCAAACACCCGCCGGCCGTGTTTATGTTTCCGGCGGCCAAGCTGAAAATCAGCACTACTGGCCAAACACTTGCCGGCCGTGTTTATGTCTCCGGCGGCCAAGCTGAAAATCAGCACTTCTGGCCAAACACTTGCCGGCCGTGTTTATGTCTCCGGCGGCCAAGCTGAAAATCAGCACTACTGGCCAAACACTTGCCGGCCGTGTTTATGTCTCCGGCGGCCAAGCTGAAAATCAGCACTAGTGGCCAAACACTTGCCGGCCGTGTTTATGTCTCCGGCGGCCAAGCTGAAAATCAGCACTGCTGGCCAAACACTTGCCGGCCGTTTTTATGTCTCCGGCGGCCAAGCTGAGAATCAGCACTGCTGGCCAAACACTTGCCTGCCGTGTTTATGTCTCCGGCGGCCAAGCTGAAAATCAGCACTACTGGCCAAACACTTGCCGGCCGTGTTTATGTCTTCGGCGTCCAAGCTGAAAATCAGCACTTCTCGCCAAACACTTGCCGGCCGTGTTTATGTCTCCGGCGGCCAAGCTGAAAATCAGCACTGCTGGCCAAACGCTCGCCGGCCGTGTTTATGTCTCCGGCGACCAAGCTGAAAATCAGCACTTCTGGCCAAACACTTGCCGGCCGTGTTTATGTCTCCGGCGGCCAAGCTGAAAATCAGCACTACTGGCCAAACACTTGCCGGCCGTGTTTATGTCTCCGGCGGCCAAGCTGAAAATCAGCACTGCTGGCCAAACACTTGCCGGCCGTGTTTATGTCTTTGGCGGCCAAGCTGAAAATCAGCACTGCTGGCCAAACACTTGCCGGCCGTGTTTATGTCTCTGGCGGCCAAGCTGAAAATCAGCACTTCTGGCCAAACACTTGCCGGCCGTGTTTATGTCCCCGGCGGCCAAGCTGAAAATCAGCACTGCTGGCCGAACACTTGCCGGCCGTGTTTATGTCTCCGGCGGCCAAGCTGAAAATCAGCACTACTGGCCAAACACTTGCCGGCCGTGTTTATGTCTCCGGCGGCCAAGCTGAAAATCAGCACTTCTGGCCAAACACTTGCCGGCCGTGTTTATGTCTCCGGCGGCCAAGCTGAAAATCAGCACTGCTAGCCAAACACTCGCCGGCCGTGTTTATGTTTCCAGCGGCCAAGCTGAAAATCAGCACTACTGGCCAAACACTTGCTGGCCGAGTTTATGTCCCGGCGGACAAGCTGAAGATCAGCACTGCTGGCCAAACACTTGCCGGCCGTGTTTATGTCTCCGGCGGCCAAGCTGAAAATCAGCACTACTGGCCAAACACTTGCCGGCCGTGTTTATGTCTCCGGCGGCCAAGCTGAAAATCAGCACTTCTGGCCATACACTTGCCGGCCGTGTTTATGTCTCCGGCGGCCAAGCTGAAAATCAGCACTACTGGCCAAACACTTGCCGGTCGTGTTTATGTCTCCGGCGGCCAAGCTGAAAATCAGCACTTCTGGCCAAACACTTGCCGGCCGTGTTTATGTCTCCGGCGGCCAAGCTGAAAATCAGCACTACTGGCCAAACACTTGCCGGCCGTGTTTATGTCTCCGGCGGCCAAGCTGAAAATCAGCAGTACTGGCCAAACACTTGCCCGCCGTGTTTATGGCTCCGGCGGCCAAGCTGAAAATCAGCACTTCTGGCCAAACACTTGCCGGCCGTGTTAATGTCTCCGGCGGCCAAGCTGAAAATCAGCACTGCTGGCCAAACACTTGCCGGCCGTGTTTATGTCCCCGGCGGCCAAGCTGAAAATCAGCACTGCTGGCCAAACAATTGCCGGCCGTGTTTATGTCTCCGGCGGCCAAGCTGAAAATCAGCACTACTGGCCAAACACTTGCCGGCCGTGTTTATGTCTCCGGCGGCCAAGCTGAAAATCAGCACTTCTGGCCAAACACTTGCCGGCCGTGTTTATGTCTCTGGCGGCCAAGCTGAAAATCAGCACTTCTGGCCAAACACTTGCCGGCCGTGTTTATGTCCCCGGCGGCCAAGCTGAAAATCAGCACTGCTGGCCAAACACTTGCCGGCCGTGTTTATGTCTCCGGCGGCCAAGCTGAAAATCAGCACTACTGGCCAAACACTTGCCGGCCGTGTTTATGTCTCCGGCGGCCAAGCTGAAAATCAGCACTTCTGGCCAAACACTTGCCGGCCGTGTTTATGTCTCCGGCGGCCAAGCTGAAAATCAGCACTACTGGCCAAACACTTGCCGGCCGTGTTTATGTCTCCGGCGGCCAAGCTGAAAATCAGCACTCTGGCCAAACACTTGCCGGCCGTGTTTACGTCTCCGGCGGCCAAGCTGAAAATCAGCACTTCTGGCCAAACACTTGCCGGCCGTGTTTATGTCTCCGGCGGCCAAGCTGAAAATCAGCACTGCTGGCCAAACGCTCGCCGGCCGTGTTTATGTTTCCGGCGGCCAAGCTGAAAATTAGCACTACTGGCCAAACACTTGCCGGCCGTGTTTATGTCTCCGGCGGCCAAGCTGAAAAGCAGCACTGCTGACCAAACGCTCGTCGGCCGTGTTTATGTTTCCGGCGGCCAAGCTGAAAATCAGCACTTCTGGCCAAACACTTGCCGGCCGTGTTTATGTTTACGGCGGGCAAGCTGAAAATCAGCACTGCTGGCCAAACGCTCGCCGGCCGTGTTAATATTTCCGGCGGCCAAGCTGAAAATCAGCACTTCTGGCCAAACACTTGCTGGCCGTGTTTGTTTCTGGCGGCCAAGCTGAAAATCAGCACTACTGGCTAAACACACGCCGGCCGTGTTTATGTTTCCGGCGGCCATGCTGAAAGTCAGCACTTCTGGCCAAACACTTGCCGGCCGTGTTTATGTTTCCGGCGGCCAAGCTGAAAATCAGCACTACTGGCCAAACGCTCGCCGGCCGTGTTTATGTTTCAGGCGGCCAAGCTGAAAATCAGCACTGCTGGCCGAACACTTGCCGGCCGTGTTTATGCCTCCGGCGGCCAAGCTGAAAATCAGCACTTCTGGCCAAACACTTGCCGGCCGTGTTTATGTCTCCGGCTGCCAAGCTGAAAATCAGCACTACTGGCCAAACACTTGCCGGCCGTGTTTATGTCTCCGGCGGCCAAGCTGAAAATCAGCACTTTTGGCCAAACACTTGCCGGCCGTGTTTATGTCTCCGGCGGCCAACCTGAAAATCAGCACTACTGGCCAAACAATTGCCGGCCGTGTTTATGTCTCCGGCGGCCAAGCTGAAAATCAGCACTTCTGGCCAAACACTTGCCGGCCGTGTTTATGTCTCTGGCGGCCAAGCTGAAAATCAGCACTTCTGGCCAAACACTTGCCGGCCGTGTTTATGTCCCCGGCGGCCAAGCTGAAAATCAGCACTGCTGGCCAAACACTTGCCGGCCGTGTTTATGTCTCCGGCGGCCAAGCTGAAAATCAGCACTACTGGCCAAACACTTGCCGGCCGTGTTTATGTCTCCGGCGGCCAAGCTGAAAATCAGCACTTCTGGCCAAACACTTGCCGGCCGTGTTTATGTCTCCGGCGGCCAAGCTGAAAATCAGCACTACTGGCCAAACACTTGCCGGCCGTGTTTATGTCTCCGGCGGCCAAGCTGAAAATCAGCACTCTGGCCAAACACTTGCCGGCCGTGTTTACGTCTCCGGCGGCCAAGCTGAAAATCAGCACTTCTGGCCAAACACTTGCCGGCCGTGTTTATGTCTCCGGCGGCCAAGCTGAAAATCAGCACTGCTGGCCAAACGCTCGCCGGCCGTGTTTATGTTTCCGGCGGCCAAGCTGAAAATTAGCACTACTGGCCAAACACTTGCCGGCCGTGTTTATGTCTCCGGCGGCCAAGCTGAAAAGCAGCACTGCTGACCAAACGCTCGTCGGCCGTGTTTATGTTTCCGGCGGCCAAGCTGAAAATCAGCACTTCTGGCCAAACACTTGCCGGCCGTGTTTATGTTTACGGCGGGCAAGCTGAAAATCAGCACTGCTGGCCAAACGCTCGCCGGCCGTGTTTATATTTCCGGCGGCCAAGCTGACAATCAGCACTTCTGGCCAAACACTTGCTGGCCGTGTTTGTTTCTGGCGGCCAAGCTGAAAATCAGCACTACTGGCTAAACACACGCCGGCCGTGTTTATGTTTCCGGCGGCCATGCTGAAAATCAGCACTTCTGGCCAAACACTTGCCGGCCGTGTTTATGTTTCCGGCGGCCAAGCTGAAAATCAGCACTACTGGCCAAACGCTCGCCGGCCGTGTTTATGTTTCAGGCGGCCAAGCTGAAAATCAGCACTGCTGGCCAAACACTTGCCGGCCGTGTTTATGTCTCCGGCGGCCAAGCTGAAAATCAGCACTTCTGGCCAAACACTTGCCGGCCGTGTTTATGTCTCCGGCGGCCAAGCTGAAAATCAGCACTACTGGCCAAACACTTGCCGGCCGTGTTTATGTCTCCGGCGGCCAAGCTGAAAATCAGCACTTTTGGCCAAACACTTGCCGGCCGTGTTTATGTCTCCGGCGGCCAACCTGAAAATCAGCACTCCTGGCCAAACACTTGCCGGCCGTGTTTATGTCTCCGGCGGCCAAGCTGAAAATCAGCACTACTGACCAAACACTTGCCGGCCGTGTTTATGGCTCCGGCGGCCAAGCTGAAAATCAGCACTTCTGGCCAAACACTTGCCGGCCGTGTTTATGTCTCCGGTGGCCAAGCTGAAAATCAGCACTGCTGGCCAAACACTTGCCGGCCGTGTTTATGTCCCCGGCGGCCAAGCTGAAAATCAGCACTGCTGGCCAAACACTTGCCGGCCGTGTTTATGTCTCCGGCGGCCAAGCTGAAAATCAGCACTACTGGCCAAACACTTGCCGGCCGTGTTTATGTCTCCGGTGGCCAAGCTGAAAATCAGCACTTCTGGGCAAACACTTGCCGGCCGTGTTTATGTCTCCGGCGGCCAAGCTGAAAATCAGCACTTCTGGCCAAACACTTGCCGGCCGTGTTTATGTCCCCGGCGGCCAAGCTGAATATCAGCACTTCTGGCCAAACACTTGCCGGCCGTGTTTATGTCTCCGGCGGCCAAGCTGAAAATCAGCACTACTGGCCAAACACTTCCCGGCCGTGTTTATATCTCCGGCGGCCAAGCTGAAAGTCAGCACTACTGGCCAAACACTTGCCGGCCGTGTTTATGTCTCCGGCGGCCAAGCTGAAAAGCAGCACTGCTGACCAAACGCTCGTCGGCCGTGTTTATGTTTCCGGCGGCCAAGCTGAAAATCAGCACTACTGGCCAAACACTCGCCGGCCGTGTTTATGTTTCCGGCGGCCAAGCTGGAAATCAGCACTTCTGGCCAAACACTTGCCGGCCGTGTTTATGTTTCCGGCGGCCAAGCTGAAAATCAGCACTGCTGGCCAAACGCTCGCCGGCCGTGTTTATGTTTCCGGCGGCCAAGCTGAAAATCAGCACTTCTGGCCAAACACTTGCCGGCCGTGTTTATGTTTCCGGCGGCCAAGCTGAAAATCAGCACTACTGGCCAAACGCTCGCCGGCCGTGTTTATGTTTCCGGCGGCCAAGCTGAAAATCAGCACTGCTGGCCAAACACTCGCCGGCCGTGTTTATGTTTCCGGCGGCCAAGGTGAAAATCAGCACTTCTGGCCAAACACTTGCCGGCCGTGTTTATGTCTTTGGCAGCCAAGCTGAAAATCAGCACTGCTGGCCAAACAATCGCCGGCCGTGTTTATGTTTCCGGCGGCCAAGCTGAAAATCAGCACTACTGGCCAAACACTTGCCGGCCGTGTTTATGTCTCCGGCGGCCAAGCTGAAAATCAGCACTACTGGCCAAACACTTGCCGGCCGTGTTTATGTCTTCGGCGGCCAAGCTGAAAATCAGCACTTCTCGCCAAACACTTGCCGGCCGTGTTTATGTCTCCGGCGGCCAAGCTGAAAATCAGCACTGCTGGCCAAACGCTCGCCGGCCGTGTTTATGTCTCCGGCGACCAAGCTGAAAATCAGCACTTCTGGCCAAACACTTGCCGGCCGTGTTTATGTCTCCGGCGGCCAAGCTGAAAATCAGCACTACTGGCCAAACACTTGCCGGCCGTGTTTATGTCTCCGGCGGCCAAGCTGAAAATCAGCACTGCTGGCCAAACACTTGCCGGCCGTGTTTATGTCTTTGGCGGCCAAGCTGAAAATCAGCACTGCTGGCCAAACACTTGCCGGCCGTGTTTATGTCTCTGGCGGCCAAGCTGAAAATCAGCACTTCTGGCCAAACACTTGCCGGCCGTGTTTATGTCTCCGGCGGCCAAGCTGAAAATCAGCACTACTGCCCAAACACTTGCCGGCCGTGTTTATATCTCCGGCGGCCAAGCTGAAAATCAGCACTTCTGGCCAAACACTTGCCGGCCGTATTTATGTCTCCGGCGGCCAAGCTGAAAATCAGCACTACTGGCCAAACATTTGCCGGCCGTGTTTATGTCTCCGGCGGCCAAGCTGAAAATCAGCACTACTGGCCAAACACTTGCCGGCCGTGTTTATGTCTCGGCGGCCAAGCTGAAAATCAGCACTTCTGGCCAAACACTTGCCGGCCGTGTTTATGTCTCCGGCGGCCAAGCTGAAAATCAGCACTGCTGGCCAAACGCTCGCCGGCCGTGTTTATGTTTCCGGCGGCCAAGCTGAAAATCAGCACTACTGGCCAAACACTTGCCGGCCGTGTTTATGTCTCCGGCGGCCAAGCTGAAAATCAGCACCATTGGCCAAACACTTGCCGGCCGTGTTTATGTCTCCGGCGGCCAAGCTGAAAATCAGCACTGCTGGCCAAACACTTGCCGGCCGTGTTTATGTCTCCGGCGGCGAAGCTGAAAATCAGCACTGCTGGCCAAACACTCGGCGGCCGTGTTTATGTCTGCGGCGGCCAAGCTGAAAATCAGCACTACTGGCCAAACACTTGCCGGCCGTGTTTATGTCTCCGGCGGCCAAGCTGAAAATCAGCACTAGTGGCCAAACACTTGCCGGCCGTGTTTATGTCTCCGGCGGCCAAGCTGAAAATCAGCACTGCTGGCCAAACACTTGCCGGCCGTGTTTATGTCTTTGGCGGCAAAGCTGAAAATCAGCACTGCTGGCCAAACACCCGCCGGCCGTGTTTATGTTTCCGGCGGCCAAGCTGAAAATCAGCACTACTGGCCAAACACTTGCCGGCCGTGTTTATGTCTCCGGCGGCCAAGCTGAAAATCAGCACTTCTGGCCAAACACTTGCCGGCCGTGTTTATGTCTCCGGCGGCCAAGCTGAAAATCAGCACTACTGGCCAAACACTTGCCGGCCGTGTTTATGTCTCCGGCGGCCAAGCTGAAAATCAGCACTAGTGGCCAAACACTTGCCGGCCGTGTTTATGTCTCCGGCGGCCAAGCTGAAAATCAGCACTGCTGGCCAAACGCTCGCCGGCCGTGTTTATGTCTCCGGCGACCAAGCTGAAAATCAGCACTTCTGGCCAAACACTTGCCGGCCGTGTTTATGTCTCCGGCGGCAAAGCTGAAAATCAGCACTACTGGCCAAACACTTGCCGGCCGTGTTTATGTCTCCGGCGGCCAAGCTGAAAATCAGCACTGCTGGCCAAACACTTGCCGGCCGTGTTTATGTCTTTGGCGGCCAAGCTGAAAATCAGCACTGCTGGCCAAACACTCGCCGGCCGTGTTTATGTTTCCGGCGGCCAAGCTGAAAATCAGCACTACTGGCCAAACACTTGCCGGCCGTGTTTATGTCTCCGGCGGCCAAGCTGAAAATCAGCACTTCTGGCAAAACACTTGCCGACCGCGTTTATGTCCCGGCGGCCAAGCTGAAAATCAGCACTGCTGGCCAAACACTTGCCGGCCGTGTTTATGTCTCCGGCGGCCAAGCTGAAAATCAGCACTACTGGCCAAACACTTGCCGGCCGTGTTTATGTCTCCAGCGGCCAAGCTGAAAATCAGCACTTCTGGCCAAACACTTGCCGGCAGTGTTTATGTCTCCGGCGGCCAAGCTGAAAATCAGAACTACTGGCCAAACACTTGCCGGCCGTGTTTATGTCTCCGGCGGCCAAGCTGAAAATCAGCACTTCTGGCCAAACACTTGCCAGCCGTGTTTATGTCTCCGGCGGCCAAGCTGAAAATCAGCACTACTGGCCAAACACTTGCCGGCCGTGTTTATGTCTCCGGCGGCCAAGCTGAAAATAAACATTACTAGCCAAACACTTGCCCGCCGTGTTTATGGCTCCGGCGGCCAAGCTGAAAATCAGCACTTCTGGCCAAACACTTGCCGGCCGTGTTTATGTCTCCGGCGGCCAAGCTGAAAATCAGCACTGCTGGCCAAACCCTTGCCGGCCGTGTTTATGTCCCCGGTGGCCAAGGTGAAAATCAGCACTGCTGGCCAAACACTTGCCGGCCGTGTTTATGTCTCCGGCGGCCAAGCGGAAAATCAGCACTACTGGCCAAACACTTGCCGGCCGTGTTTATGTCTCCGGCGGCCAAAACGAAAATCAGCACTTCTGTCCAAACACTTGCCGGCCGTGGTTATGTCCCCGGCGGCCAAGCTGAAAATCAGCACTGCTGGCCAAACACTTGCCGGCCGTGTTTATGTCTCCGGCGGCCAAGCTGAAAATCAGCACTACTGGCCAAACACTTGCCGGCCGTGTTTATGTCTCTGGCGGCCAAGCTGAAAATCAGCACTTCTGGCCAAACACTTGCCGGCCGTGTTTATGTCTCCGGCGGCCAAGCTGAAAATCAGCACTACTGGCCAAACACTTGCCGGCCGTGTTTATGTCTCCGGCGGCCAAGCTGAAAATCAGCACTTCTGGCCAAACACTTGCCGGCCGTGTTTATGTCTCCGGCGGCCAAGCTGAAAATCAGCATTACTGGCCAAACACTTGCCGGCCGTGTTTATGTCTCCGGCGGCCAAGCTGAAAATAAGCACTACTGGCCAAACACTTGCCGGCCGTGTTTATGTCTCCGGCGGCCAAGCTGAAAATCAGCACTTCTGGCCAAACACTTGCCGGCCGTGTTTATGTCTCCGGCGGCCAAGCTGAAAATCAGCACTGCTGGCCAAACGCTCGCCGGCCGTGTTTATGTTTCCGGTGGCCAAGCTGAAAATCAGCACTTCTGGCCAAACACTTGCCGGCCGTGTTTATGTTTCCGGCGGCCAAGCTGAAAATCAGCACTACTGGCCAAACGCTCGCCGGCCGTGTTTATGTTTCCGGCGGCCAAGCTGAAAATCAGCACTGCTGGCCAAACACTCGCCGGCCGTGTTTATGTTTCCGGCGGCCAAGCTGAAAATCAGCACTTCTGGCCAAACACTTGCCGGCCGTGTTTATGTCTCCGGCAGCCAAGCTGAAAATCAGCACTGCTGGCCAAACGCTCGCCGGCCGTGTTTATGTTTCCGGCGGCCAAGCTGAAAATCAGCACTACTGGCCAAACACTTGCCGGCCGTGTTTATGTCTCCGGCGGCCAAGCTGAAAATCAGCACTACTGGCCAAACACTTGCCGGCCGTGTTTATGTCTTCGGCGGCCAAGCTGAAAATCAGCACTTCTCGCCAAACACTTGCCGGCCGTGTTTATGTCTCCGGCGGCCAAGCTGAAAATCAGCACTGCTGGCCAAACGCTCGCCGGCCGTGTTTATGTCTCCGGCGACCAAGCTGAAAATCAGCACTTCTGGCCAAACACTTGCCGGCCGTGTTTATGTCTCCGGCGGCCAAGCTGAAAATCAGCACTACTGGCCAAACACTTGCCGGCCGTGTTTATGTCTCCGGCGGCCAAGCTGAAAATCAGCACTGCTGGCCAAACACTTGCCGGCCGTGTTTATGTCTTTGGCGGCCAAGCTGAAAATCAGCACTGCTGGCCAAACACTTGCCGGCCGTGTTTATGTCTCTGGCGGCCAAGCTGAAAATCAGCACTTCTGGCCAAACACTTGCCGGCCGTGTTTATGTCTCCGGCGGCCAAGCTGAAAATCAGCACTACTGCCCAAACACTTGCCGGCCGTGTTTATGTCTCCGGCGGCCAAGCTGAAAATCAGCACTTCTGGCCAAACACTTGCCGGCCGTATTTATGTCTCCGGCGGCCAAGCTGAAAATCAGCACTACTGGCCAAACATTTGTCGGCCGTGTTTATGTCTCCGGCGGCCAAGCTGAAAATCAGCACTATTGGCCAAACACTTGCCGGCCGTGTTTATGTCTCGGCGGCCAAGCTGAAAATCAGCACTTCTGGCCAAACACTTGCCGGCCGTGTTTATGTCTCCGGCGGCCAAGCTGAAAATCAGCACTGCTGGCCAAACGCTCGCCGGCCGTGTTTATGTTTCCGGCGGCCAAGCTGAAAATCAGCACTACTGGCCAAACACTTGCCGGCCGTGTTTATGTCTCCGGCGGCCAAGCTGAAAATCAGCACCATTGGCCAAACACTTGCCGGCCGTGTTTATGTCTCCGGCGGCCAAGCTGAAAATCAGCACTGCTGGCCAAACACTTGCCGGCCGTGTTTATGTCTCCGGCGGCGAAGCTGAAAATCAGCACTGCTGGCCAAACACTCGCCGGCCGTGTTTATGTCTGCGGCAGCCAAGCTGAAAATCAGCACTACTGGCCAAACACTTGCCGGCCGTGTTTATGTCTCCGGCGGCCAAGCTGAAAATCAGCACTAGTGGCCAAACACTTGCCGGCCGTGTTTATGTCTCCGGCGGCCAAGCTGAAAATCAGCACTGCTGGCCAAACACTTGCCGGCCGTTTTTATGTCTCCGGCGGCCAAGCTGAAAATCAGCACTGCTGGCCAAACACTTGCCGGCCGTGTTTATGTCTCCTTCGGCCAAGCTGAAAATCAGCACTACTGGCCAAACACTTGCCGGCCGTGTTTATGTCTCCGGCGGCCAAGCTGAAAATCAGCACTTTTCGCCAAACACTTGCCGGCCGTGTTTATGTCACCGGCGGCCAAGCTGAAAATCAGCACTACTGGCCAAACACTTGCCGGCCGTGTTTATGTCTCCGGCGGCCAAGCTGAAAATCAGCACTGCTGGCCAAACACTTGCCGGCCGTGTTTAT
The DNA here is from genome assembly GCF_016920785.2 of Ixodes scapularis. Classification (NCBI taxonomy): domain Eukaryota; kingdom Metazoa; phylum Arthropoda; class Arachnida; order Ixodida; family Ixodidae; genus Ixodes; species Ixodes scapularis. The sequence continues at coordinate 97,646 of NW_024610089.1, read as the reverse complement.
GTCTTTGGCGGCAAAGCTGAAAATCAGCACTGCTGGCCAAACACCCGCCGGCCGTGTTTATGTTTCCGGCGGCCAAGCTGAAAATCAGCACTTCTGGCCAAACACTTGCCGGCCGTGTTTATGTCTCCGGCGGCCAAGCTGAAAATCAGCACTTCTGGCCAAACACTTGCCGGCCGTGTTTATGTCTCCGGCGGCCAAGCTGAAAATCAGCACTACTGGCCAAACACTTGCCGGCCGTGTTTATGTCTCCGGCGGCCAAGCTGAAAATCAGCACTAGTGGCCAAACACTTGCCGGCCGTGTTTATGTCTCCGGCGGCCAAGCTGAAAATCAGCACTGCTGGCCAAACACTTGCCGGCCGTTTTTATGTCTCCGGCGGCCAAGCTGAAAATCAGCACAGCTGGCCAAACACTTGCCTGCCGTGTTTATGTCTCCGGCGGCCAAGCTGAAAATCAGCACTACTGGCCAAACACTTGCCGGCCGTGTTTATGTCTCCGGCGGCCAAGCTGAAAATCAGCACTTCTCGCCAAACACTTGCCGGCCGTGTTTATGTCTCCGGCGGCCAAGCTGAAAACCAGCACTGCTGGCCAAACGCTCGCCGGCCGTGTTTATGTCTCCGGCGACCAAGCTGAAAATCAGCACTTCTGGCCAAACACTTGCCGGCCGTGTTTATGTCTCCGGCGGCCAAGCTGAAAATCAGCACTACTGGCCAAACACTTGCCGGCCGTGTTTATGTCTCCGGCGGCCAAGCTGAAAATCAGCACTGCTGGCCAAACACTTGCCGGCCGTGTTTATGTCTTTGGCGGCCAAGCTGAAAATCAGCACTGCTGGCCAAACACTCGCCGGCCGTGTTTATGTTTCCGGCGGCCAAGCTGAAAATCAGCACTTCTGGCAAAACGCTTGCCGACCGCGTTTATGTCCCGGCGGCCAAGCTGAAAATCAGCACTACTGGCCAAACACTTGCCGGCCGTGTTTATGTCTCCGGCGGCCAAGCTGAAAATCAGCACTAGTGGCCAAACACTTGCCGGCCGTGTTTATGTCTCCGGCGGCCAAGCTGAAAATCAGCACTGCTGGCCAAACACTTGCCGGCCGTTTTTATGTCTCCGGCGGCCAAGCTGAAAATCAGCACTGCTGGCCAAACACTTGCCTGCCGTGTTTATGTCTCCGGCGGCCAAGCTGAAAATCAGCACTACTGGCCAAACACTTGCCGGCCGTGTTTATGTCTTCGGCGGCCAAGCTGAAAATCAGCACTTCTCGCCAAACACTTGCCGGCCGTGTTTATGTCTCCGGCGGCCAAGCTGAAAATCAGCACTGCTGGCCAAACGCTCGCCGGCCGTGTTTATGTCTCCGGCGACCAAGCTGAAAATCAGCACTTCTGGCCAAACACTTGCCGGCCGTGTTTATGTCTCCGGCGGCCAAGCTGAAAATCAGCACTACTGGCCAAACACTTGCCGGCCGTGTTTATGTCTCCGGCGGCCAAGCTGAAAATCAGCACTGCTGGCCAAACACTTGCCGGCCGTGTTTATGTCTTTGGCGGCCAAGCTGAAAATCAGCACTGCTGGCCAAACACTCGCCGGCCGTGTTTATGTTTCCGGCGGCCAAGCTGAAAATCAGCACTACTGGCCAAACACTTGCCGGCCGTGTTTATGTCTCCGGCGGCCAAGCTGAAAATCAGCACTTCTGGCAAAACACTTGCCGACCGCGTTTATGTCCCGGCGGCCAAGCTGAAAATCAGCACTGCTGGCCAAACACTTGCCGGCCGTGTTTATGTCTCCGGCGGCCAAGCTGAAAATCAGCACTACTGGCCAAACACTTGCCGGCCGTGTTTATGTCTCCGGCGGCCAAGCTGAAAATCAGCACTTCTGGCCAAACACTTGCCGGCAGTGTTTATGTCTCCGGCGGCCAAGCTGAAAATCAGAACTACTGGCCAAACACTTGCCGGCCGTGTTTATGTCTCCGGCGGCCAAGCTGAAAATCAGCACTTCTGGCCAAACACTTGCCGGCCGTGTTTATGTCTCCGGCGGCCAAGCTGAAAATCAGCACTACTGGCCAAACACTTGCCGGCCGTGTTTATGTCTCCGGCGGCCAAGCTGAAAATAAACACTACTGGCCAAACACTTGCCCGCCGTGTTTATGGCTCCGGCGGCCAAGCTGAAAATCAGCACTTCTGGCCAAACACTTGCCGGCCGTGTTTATGTCTCCGGCGGCCAAGCTGAAAATCAGCACTGCTGGCCAAACCCTTGCCGGCCGTGTTTATGTCCCCGGTGGCCAAGCTGAAAATCAGCACTGCTGGCCAAACACTTGCCGGCCGTGTTTATGTCTCCGGCGGCCAAGCTGAAAATCAGCACTACTGGCCAAACACTTGCCGGCCGTGTTTATGTCTCCGGCGGCCAAGCTGAAAATCAGCACTACTGGCCAAACACTTGCCGGCCGTGTTTATGTCTCCGGCGGCCAAGCTGAAAATCAGCACTTCTGGCCAAACACTTGCCGGCAGTGTTTATGTCTCCGGCGGCCAAGCTGAAAATCAGAACTACTGGCCAAACACTTGCCGGCCGTGTTTATGTCTCCGGCGGCCAAGCTGAAAATCAGCACTTCTGGCCAAACACTTGCCGGCCGTGTTTATGTCTCCGGCGGCCAAGCTGAAAATCAGCACTACTGGCCAAACACTTGCCGGCCGTGTTTATGTCTCCGGCGGCCAAGCTGAAAATAAACACTACTGGCCAAACACTTGCCCGCCGTGTTTATGGCTCCGGCGGCCAAGCTGAAAATCAGCACTTCTGGCCAAACACTTGCCGGCCGTGTTTATGTCTCCGGCGGCCAAGCTGAAAATCAGCACTGCTGGCCAAACCCTTGCCGGCCGTGTTTATGTCCCCGGTGGCCAAGCTGAAAATCAGCACTGCTGGCCAAACACTTGCCGGCCGTGTTTATGTCTCCGGCGGCCAAAACGAAAATCAGCACTTCTGTCCAAACACTTGCCGGCCGTGTTTATGTCCCCGGCGGCCAAGCTGAAAATCAGCACTGCTGGCCAAACACTTGCCGGCCGTGTTTATGTCTCCGGCGGCCAAGCTGAAAATCAGCACTACTGGCCAAACACTTGCCGGCCGTGTTTATGTCTCTGGCGGCCAAGCTGAAAATCAGCACTTCTGGCCAAACACTTGCCGGCCGTGTTTATGTCTCCGGCGGCCAAGCTGAAAATCAGCACTACTGGCCAAACACTTGCCGGCCGTGTTTATGTCTCCGGCGGCCAAGCTGAAAATCAGCACTTCTGGCCAAACACTTGCCGGCCGTGTTTATGTCTCCGGCGGCCAAGCTGAAAATCAGCACTACTGGCCAAACACTTGCCGGCCGTGTTTATGTCTCCGGCGGCCAAGCTGAAAATAAGCACTACTGGCCAAACACTTGCCGGCCGTGTTTATGTCTCCGGCGGCCAAGCTGAAAATCAGCACTTCTGGCCAAACACTTGCCGGCCGTGTTTATGTCTCCGGCGGCCAAGCTGAAAATCAGCACTGCTGGCCAAACGCTCGCCGGCCGTGTTTATGTTTCCGGCGGCCAAGCTGAAAATCAGCACTACTGGCCAAACACTTGCCGGCCGTGTTTATGTCTCCGGCGGCGAAGCTGAAAATCAGCACCATTGGCCAAACACTTGCCGGCCGTGTTTATGTCTCCGGCGGCCAAGCTGATAATCAGCACTGCTGGCCAAACACTTGCCGGCCGTGTTTATGTCTCCGGCGGCGAAGCTGAAAATCAGCACTGCTGGCCAAACAATCGCCGGCCGTGTTTATGTCTCCGGCGGCCAAGCTGAAAATCAGCACTACTGGCCAAACACTTGCCGGCCGTGTTTATGTCTCCGGCGGCCAAGCTGAAAATCAGCACTAGTGGCCAAACACTGCCGGCCGTGTTTATGTCCCCGGCGGCTAAGTTGAAAATCAGCACTTCTGGCCGAACACTTGCCGGCCATGTTTATGTCCACGGCGGCCAAGCTGAAAATCAGCACTTCTGGTCAAACACTCGCCGGCCGTGTTTATGTTTCCGGTGGCCAAGCTGAAAATCAGCACTGCTGGCCAAACACTTGCCGGCCGTGTTTATGTCTCCGGCGGCCAAGCTGAAAATCAGCACTGCTGGCAAAACACTCGCCGGCCGTGTGTATGTTTCCGGCGGCCAAGCTGAAAATCATCACTACTGCCAAACACTTGCCGGCCGTGTTTATGTCTCCGGCGGCCAAGCTGAAAATCAGCACTTCTGGCCAAACACTTGCCGGCCGTGTTTATGCCCCCGGCGGCAAAGCTGAAAATCAGCACTGCTGGCCAAACACTTGCCGGCCGTGTTTATGTCTCCGGCGGCCAAGCTGAAAATCAGCACTACTGGCCAAACACCTGCCGGCCGTGTTTATGTCTCCGGCGGCCAAGCTGAAAATCAGCACTGCTGGCCAAACACTTGCCGGCCGTGTTTATGTCCCTGGCGGCTAAGTTGAAAATCAGCACTGCTGTCCGAACACTTGCCGGCCATGTTTATGTCCACGACGGCCAAGCTGAAAATCAGCACTTCTGGTCAAACACTCGCCGGCCGTGTTGATGTTTCCGGTGGCCAAGCTGAAAATCAGCACTGCTTGCCAAACACTTGCCGGCCGTGTTTATGTCTCCGGCGGCCAAGCTGAAAATCAGCACGGCTGGCCAAACACTTGCCGGCCGTGTTCATGTCCCCGGCGGCTAAGTTGAAAATCAGCACTTCTGGCCGAACAGTTGCCGGCCATGTTTATGTCCACGGCGGCCAAGCTGAAAATCAGCACTTCAGGTCAAACACTCGCCGGCCGTGTTTATGTTTCCGGTGGCCAAGCTGAAAATCAGCACTGCTGGCCAAACACTTGCCGGCCGTGTTTATGTCTCCGGCGGCCAAGCTGAAAATCAGCACTGCTGGCCAAACACTCGCCGGCCGTGTTTATGTTTCCGGCGGCCAAGCTGAAAATCATCACTACTGGCCAAACACTTGCCGGCCGTGTTTATGTCTCCGGCGGCCAAGCTGAAAATCAGCACTTCTGGCCAAACACTTGCCGGCCGTGTTTATGTCCCCGGAGGCCAAGCTGAAAATCAGCACTGCTGGCCAAACACTTGCCGGCCGTGTTTATGTCTCCAGCGGCCAAGCTGAAAATCAGCACTACTGGCCAAACACTTGCCGGCCGTGTTTATGTCTCCGGCGGCCAAGCTGAAAATCAGCACTGCTGGCCAAACACTTGCCGGTCGTGTTTATGTCCCCGGCGGCTAAGTTGAAAATCAGCACTGCTGGCCGAACACTTGCCGGCCATGTTTATGTCCACGGCGGCCAAGCTGAAAATCAGCACTTCTGGCCGAACACTTGCCGGCCGTGTTTATGTCCCCGGCGGCTAAGTTGAAAATCAGCACTTCTGGCCGAACACTTGCCGGCCATGTTTATGTCCACGGCGGCCAAGCTGAAAATCAGCACTGCTGGCCAAACACTAGCTGGCCGTGTTTATGTCCCCGGCGGCTAAGTTGAAAATCAGCACTTCTGGCCGAACACTTGCCGGCCATGTTTATGTCCACGGCGGCCAAGCTGAAAATCAGCACTTCTGGTCAAACACTCGCCGGCCGTGTTTATGTTTCCGGTGGCCAAGCTGAAAATCAGCACTGATGGCCAAACACTTGCCGGCCGTGTTTATGTCTCCGGCGGCCAAGCTGAAAATCAGCACTGCTGGCCAAACACTCGCCGGCCGTGTTTATGTTTCCGGCGGCCAAGCTGAAAATCAACACTACTGGCCAAACACTTGCCCGCCGTGTTTATGTCTCCGGCGGCCAAGCTGAAAATCAGCACTGCTGGCCAAACACTCGCCGGCCGTGTTTATGTTTCCGGCGGCCAAGCTGAAAATCATCACTACTGGCCAAACACTTGCCGGCCGTGTTTATGTCTCCGGCGGCCAAGCTGAAAATCAGCACTTCTGGCCAAACACTTGCCGGCCGTGTTTATGTCCCCGGCGGCCAAGCTGAAAATCAGCACTGCTGGCCAAACACTTGCCAGCCGTGTTTATGTCTCCGGCGGCCAAGCCGAAAATCAGCACTACTGGCCAAACACTTGCCGGCCGTGGTTATGTCTCCGGCGGCCAAGCTGAAAATCAGCACTGCTGGCCAAACACTTGCCGGCCGTGTTTATGTCCCCGGCGGCCAAGCTGAAAATCAGCACTGCTGGCCAAACACTTGCCGGCTGTGTTTATGTCTCCGGCGGCCAAGCTGAAAATCAGCACTACTGGCCCAACACTTGCCGGCCGTGTTTATGTCTCTGGCGGCCAAGCTGAAAATCAGCACTTCTGGCCAAACACTTGCCGGCCGTGTTTATGTCTCCGGCGGCCAAGCTGAAAATCAGCACTACTGGCCAAACATTTGCCGGCCGTGTTTATGTCTCCGGCGGCCAAGCTGAAAATCAGCACTTCTGGCCAAACAATTGCCGGCCGTGTTTATGTCTCCGGCGGCCAAGCTGAAAATCAGCACTACTGGCCAAACACTTGCCGGCCGTGTTTATGTCTCCGGCGGCCAAGCTGAAAATCAGCACTACTGGCCAAACACTTGCCGGCCGTGTTTATGTCTCGGCGGCCAAGCTGAAAATCAGCACTTCTGGCCAAACACTTGCCGGCCGTGTTTATGTCTCCGGCGGCCAAGCTGAAAATCAGCACTGCTGGCCAAACGCTCGCCGGCCGTGTTTATGTTTCCGGCGGCCAAGCTGAAAATCAGCACTACTGGCCAAACACTTGCCGGCCGTGTTTATGTCTCCGGCGGCCAAGCTGAAAATCAGCACCATTGGCCAAACACTTGCCGGCCGTGTTTATGTCTCCGGCGGCCAAGCTGAAAATCAGCACTGCTGGCCAAACACTTGCCGGCCGTGTTTATGTCTCCGGCGGCGAAGCTGAAAATCAGCACTGCTGGCCAAACACTCGCCGGTCGTGTTTATGTCTGCGGCGGCCAAGCTGAAAATCAGCACTACTGGCCAAACACTTGCCGGCCGTGTTTATGTCTCCGGCGGCCAAGCTGAAAATCAGCACTAGTGGCCAAACACTTGCCGGCCGTGTTTATGTCTCCGGCGGCCAAGCTGAAAATCAGCACTGCTGGCCAAACACTTGCCGGCCGTTTTTATGTCTCCGGCGGCCAAGCTGAAAATCAGCACTGCTGGCCAAACACTTGCCGGCCGTGTTTATGTCTCCGGCGGCCAAGCTGAAAATCAGCACTACTGGCCAAACACTTGCCGGCCGTGTTTATGTCTTCGGCGGCCAAGCTGAAAATCAGCACTTTTCGCCAAACACTTGCCGGCCGTGTTTATGTCTCCGGCGGCCACCTGAAAATCAGCACTGCTGGCCAAACGCTCGCCGGCCGTGTTTATGTCTCCGGCGACCAAGCTGAAAATCAGCACTTCTGGCCAAACACTTGCCGGCCGTGTTTATGTCTCCGGCGGCCAAGCTGAAAATCAGCACTACTGGCCAAACACTTGCCGGCCGTGTTTATGTCTCCGGCGGCCAAGCTGAAAATCAGCACTGCTGGCCAAACACTTGCCGGCCGTGTTTATGTCTTTGGCGGCAAAGCTGAAAATCGGCACTGCTGGCCAAACACCCGCCGGCCGTGTTTATGTTTCCGGCGGCCAAGCTGAAAATCAGCACTACTGGCCAAACACTTGCCGGCCGTGTTTATGTCTCCGGCGGCCAAGCTGAAAATCAGCACTTCTGGCCAAACACTTGCCGGCCGTGTTTATGTCTCCGGCGGCCAAGCTGAAAATCAGCACTACTGGCCAAACACTTGCCGGCCGTGTTTATGTCTCCGGCGGCCAAGCTGAAAATCAGCACTAGTGGCCAAACACTTGCCGGCCGTGTTTATGTCTCCGGCGGCCAAGCTGAAAATCAGCACTGCTGGCCAAACACTTGCCGGCCGTTTTTATGTCTCCGGCGGCCAAGCTGAAAATCAGCACAGCTGGCCAAACACTTGCCTGCCGTGTTTATGTCTCCGGCGGCCAAGCTGAAAATCAGCACTACTGGCCAAACACTTGCCGGCCGTGTTTATGTCTCCGGCGGCCAAGCTGAAAATCAGCACTTCTCGCCGAACACTTGCCGGCCGTGTTTATGTCTCCGGCGGCCAAGCTGAAAACCAGCACTGCTGGCCAAACGCTCGCCGGCCGTGTTTATGTCTCCGGCGACCAAGCTGAAAATCAGCACTTCTGGCCAAACACTTGCCGGCCGTGTTTATGTCTCCGGCGGCCAAGCTGAAAATCAGCACTACTGGCCAAACACTTGCCGGCCGTGTTTATGTCTCCGGCGGCCAAGCTGAAAATCAGCACTGCTGGCCAAACACTTGCCGGCCGTGTTTATGTCTTTGGCGGCCAAGCTGAAAATCAGCACTGCTGGCCAAACACTCGCCGGCCGTGTTTATGTTTCCGGCGGCCAAGCTGAAAATCAGCACTACTGGCCAAACACTTGCCGGCCGTGTTTATGTCTCCGGCGGCCAAGCTGAAAATCAGCACTTCTGGCAAAACGCTTGCCGACCGCGTTTATGTCCCGGCGGCCAAGCTGAAAATCAGCACTGCTGGCCAAACACTTGCCGGCCGTGTTTATGTCTCCGGCGGCCAAGCTGAAAATCAGCACTGCCGGCCAAACACTTGCCGGCCGTGTTTATGTCTTTGGCGGCAAAGCTGAAAATCAGCACTGCTGGCCAAACACCCGCCGGCCGTGTTTATGTTTCCGGCGGCCAAGCTGAAAATCAGCACTACTGGCCAAACACTTGCCGGCCGTGTTTATGTCTCCGGCGGCCAAGCTGAAAATCAGCACTTCTGGCCAAACACTTGCCGGCCGTGTTTATGTCTCCGGCGGCCAAGCTGAAAATCAGCACTACTGGCCAAACACTTGCCGGCCGTGTTTATGTCTCCGGCGGCCAAGCTGAAAATCAGCACTAGTGGCCAAACACTTGCCGGCCGTGTTTATGTCTCCGGCGGCCAAGCTGAAAATCAGCACTGCTGGCCAAACACTTGCCGGCCGTTTTTATGTCTCCGGCGGCCAAGCTGAAAATCAGCACTGCTGGCCAAACACTTGCCTGCCGTGTTTATGTCTCCGGCGGCCAAGCTGAAAATCAGCACTACTGGCCAAACACTTGCCGGCCGTGTTTATGTCTTCGGCGGCCAAGCTGAAAATCAGCACTTCTCGCCAAACACTTGCCGGCCGTGTTTATGTCTCCGGCGGCCAAGCTGAAAATCAGCACTGCTGGCCAAACGCTCGCCGGCCGTGTTTATGTCTCCGGCGACCAAGCTGAAAATCAGCACTTCTGGCCAAACACTTGCCGGCCGTGTTTATGTCTCCGGCGGCCAAGCTGAAAATCAGCACTACTGGCCAAACACTTGCCGGCCGTGTTTATGTCTCCGGCGGCCAAGCTGAAAATCAGCACTGCTGGCCAAACACTTGCCGGCCGTGTTTATGTCTTTGGCGGCCAAGCTGAAAATCAGCACTGCTGGCCAAACACTTGCCGGCCGTGTTTATGTCTCTGGCGGCCAAGCTGAAAATCAGCACTTCTGGCCAAACACTTGCCGGCCGTGTTTATGTCCCCGGCGGCCAAGCTGAAAATCAGCACTGCTGGCCGAACACTTGCCGGCCGTGTTTATGTCTCTGGCGGCCAAGCTGAAAATCAGCACTTCTGGCCAAACACTTGCCGGCCGTGTTTATGTCTCCGGCGGCCAAGCTGAAAATCAGCACTGCTGGCCAAACACTCGCCGGCCGTGTTTATGTTTCCAGCGGCCAAGCTGAAAATCAGCACTACTGGCCAAACACTTGCTGGCCGAGTTTATGTCCCGGCGGCCAAGCTGAAGATCAGCACTGCTGGCCAAACACTTGCCGGCCGTGTTTATGTCTCCGGCGGCCAAGCTGAAAATCAGCACTACTGGCCAAACACTTGCCGGCCGTGTTTATGTCTCCGGCGGCCAAGCTGAAAATCAGCACTTCTGGCCATACACTTGCCGGCCGTGTTTATGTCTCCGGCGGCCAAGCTGAAAATCAGCACTACTGGCCAAACACTTGCCGGCCGTGTTTATGTCTCAGGCGGCCAAGCTGAAAATCAGCACTTCTGGCCAAACACTTGCCGGCCGTGTTTATGTCTCCGGCGGCCAAGCTGAAAATCAGCACTACTGGCCAAACACTTGCCGGCCGTGTTTATGTCTCCGGCGGCCAAGCTGAAAATCAGCAGTACTGGCCAAACACTTGCCCGCCGTGTTTATGGCTCCGGCGGCCAAGCTGAAAATCAGCACTTCTGGCCAAACACTTGCCGGCCGTGTTAATGTCTCCGGCGGCCAAGCTGAAAATCAGCACTGCTGGCCATACACTTGCTGGCCGTGTTTATGTCCCCGGCGGCCAAGCTGAAAATCAGCACTGCTGGCCAAACAATTGCCGGACGTGTTTATGTCTCCGGCGGCCAAGCTGAAAATCAGCACTACTGGCCAAACACTTGCCGGCCGTGTTTATGTCTCCGGCGGCCAAGCTGAAAATCAGCACTTCTGGCCAAACACTTGCCGGCCGTGTTTATGTCTCTGGCGGCCAAGCTGAAAATCAGCACTTCTGGCCAAACACTTGCCGGCCGTGTTTATGTCCCCGGCGGCCAAGCTGAAAATCAGCACTGCTGGCCAAACACTTGCCGGCCGTGTTTATGTCTCCGGCGGCCAAGCTGAAAATCAGCACTACTGGCCAAACACTTGCCGGCCGTGTTTATGTCTCCGGCGGCCAAGCTGAAAATCAGCACTTCTGGCCAAACACTTGCCGGCCATGTTTATGTCTCCGGCGGCCAAGCTGAAAATCAGCACTACTGGCCAAACACTTGCCGGCCGTGTTTATGTCTCCGGCGGCCAAGCTGAAAATCAGCACTTCTGGCCAAACACTTGCCGGCCGTGTTTATGTCTCCGGCGGCCAAGCTGAAAATCAGCACTACTGGCCAAACACTTGCCGGCCGTGTTTATGTCTCCGGCGGCCAAGCTGAAAATCAGCACTCTGGCCAAACACTTGCCGGCCGTGTTTACGTCTCCGGCGGCCAAGCTGAAAATCAGCACTTCTGGCCAAACACTTGCCGGCCGTGTTTATGTCTCCGGCGGCCAAGCTGAAAATCAGCACTGCTGGCCAAACGCTCGCCGGCCGTGTTTATGTTTCCGGCGGCCAAGCTGAAAATTAGCACTACTGGCCAAACACTTGCCGGCCGTGTTTATGTCTCCGGCGGCCAAGCTGAAAAGCAGCACTGCTGACCAAACGCTCGTCGGCCGTGTTTATGTTTCCGGCGGCCAAGCTGAAAATCAGCACTTCTGGCCAAACACTTGCCGGCCGTGTTTATGTTTACGGCGGGCAAGCTGAAAATCAGCACTGCTGGCCAAACGCTCGCCGGCCGTGTTTATATTTCCGGCGGCCAAGCTGAAAATCAGCACTTCTGGCCAAACACTTGCTGGCCGTGTTTGTTTCTGGCGGCCAAGCTGAAAATCAGCACTACTGGCTAAACACACGCCGGCCGTGTTTATGTTTCCGGCGGCCATGCTGAAAATCAGCACTTCTGGCCAAACACTTGCCGGCCGTGTTTATGTTTCCGGCGGCCAAGCTGAAAATCAGCACTACTGGCCAAACGCTCGCCGGCCGTGTTTATGTTTCAGGCGGCCAAGCTGAAAATCAGCACTGCTGGCCAAACACTTGCCGGCCGTGTTTATGTCTCCGGCGGCCAAGCTGAAAATCAGCACTTCTGGCCAAACACTTGCCGGCCGTGTTTATGTCTCCGGCGGCCAAGCTGAAAATCAGCACTACTGGCCAAACACTTGCCGGCCGTGTTTATGTCTCCGGCGGCCAAGCTGAAAATCAGCACTTTTGGCCAAACACTTGCCGGCCTTGTTTATGTCTCCGGCGGCCAACCTGAAAATCAGCACTCCTGGCCAAACACTTGCCGGCCGTGTTTATGTCTCCGGCGGCCAAGCTGAAAATCAGCACTACTGACCAAACACTTGCCGGCCGTGTTTATGGCTCCGGCGGCCAAGCTGAAAATCAGCACTTCTGGCCAAACACTTGCCGGCCGTGTTTATGTCTCCGGTGGCCAAGCTGAAAATCAGCACTGCTGGCCAAACACTTGCCGGCCGTGTTTATGTCCCCGGCGGCCAAGCTGAAAATCTGCACTGCTGGCCAAACACTTGCCGGCCGTGTTTATGTCTCCGGCGGCCAAGCTGAAAATCAGCACTACTGGCCAAACACTTGCCGGCCGTGTTTATGTCTCCGGCGGCCAAGCTGAAAATCAGCACTTCTGGCCAAACACTTGCCGGCCGTGTTTATGTCTCCGGCGGCCAAGCTGAAAATCAGCACTTCTGGCCAAACACTTGCCGGCCGTGTTTATGTCCCCGGCGGCCAAGCTGAATATCAGCACTTCTGGCCAAACACTTGCCGGCCGTGTTTATGTCTCCGGCGGCCAAGCTGAAAATCAGCACTACTGGCCAAACACTTCCCGGCCGTGTTTATATCTCCGGCGGCCAAGCTGAAAGTCAGCACTACTGGCCAAACACTTGCCGGCCGTGTTTATGTCTCCGGCGGCCAAGCTGAAAAGCAGCACTGCTGACCAAACGCTCGTCGGCCGTGTTTATGTTTCCGGCTGCCAAGCTGAAAATCAGCACTACTGGCCAAACACTCGCCGGCCATGTTTATGTTTCCGGCGGCCAAGCTGGAAATCAGCACTTCTGGCCAAACACTTGCCGGCCGTGTTTATGTTTCCGGCGGCCAAGCTGAAAATCAGCACTGCTGGCCAAACGCTCGCCGGCCGTGTTTATGTTTCCGGCGGCCAAGCTGAAAATCAGCACTGCTGGCCAAACACTTGCCGGCCGTGTTTATGTTTCCGGCGGCCAAGCTGAAAATCAGCACTACTGGCCAAACACTTGCCGGCCGTGTTTATGTCTCCGGCGGCCAAGCTGAAAATCAGCACTACTGGCCAAACACTTGCCGGCCGTGTTTATGTCTCCGGCGGCCAAGCTGAAAATCAGCACTAGTGGCCAAACACTTGCCGGCCGTGTTTATGTCCCCGGCGGCTAAGTTGAAAATCAGCACTTCTGGCCGAACACTTGCCGGCCATGTTTATGTCCACGGCGGCCAAGCTGAAAATCAGCACTTCTGGTCAAACACTGGCCGGCCGTGTTTATGTTTCCGGTGGCCAAGCTGAAAATCAGCACTGCTGGCCAAACACTTGCCGGCCGTGTTTATGTCTCCGGCGGCCAAGCTGAAAATCAGCACTGCTGGCCAAACACTCGCCGGCCGTGTGTATGTTTCCGGCGGCCAAGCTGAAAATCATCACTACTGGCCAAACACTTGCCGGCCGTGTTTATGTCTCCGGCGGCCAAGCTGAAAATCAGCACTTCTGGCCAAACACTTGCCGGCCGTGTTTATGCCCCCGGCGGCAAAGCTGAAAATCAGCACTGCTGGCCAAACACTTGCCGGCCGTGTTTATGTCTCCGGCGGCCAAGCTGAAAATCAGCACTACTGGCCAAACACCTGCCGGCCGTGTTTATGTCTCCGGCGGCCAAGCTGAAAATCAGCACTGCTGGCCAAACACTTGCCGGCCGTGTTTATGTCCCTGGCGGCTAAGTTGAAAATCAGCACTGCTGTCCGAACACTTGCCGGCCATGTTTATGTCCACGACGGCCAAGCTGAAAATCAGCACTTCTGGTCAAACACTCGCCGGCCGTGTTGATGTTTCCGGTGGCCAAGCTGAAAATCAGCACTGCTTGCCAAACACTTGCCGGCCGTGTTTATGTCTCCGGCGGCCAAGCTGAAAATCAGCACGGCTGGCCAAACACTTGCCGGCCGTGTTCATTTCCCCGGCGGCTAAGTTGAAAATCAGCACTTCTGGCCGAACAGTTGCCGGCCATGTTTATGTCCACGGCGGCCAAGCTGAAAATCAGCACTTCAGGTCAAACACTCGCCGGCCGTGTTTATGTTTCCGGTGGCCAAGCTGAAAATCAGCACTGCTGGCCAAACACTTGCCGGCCGTGTTTATGTCTCCGGCGGCCAAGCTGAAAATCAGCACTGCTGGCCAAACACTCGCCGGCCGTGTTTATGTTTCCGGCGGCCAAGCTGAAAATCATCACTACTGGCCAAACACTTGCCGGCCGTGTTTATGTCTCCGGCGGCCAAGCTGAAAATCAGCACTTCTGGCCAAACACTTGCCGGCCGTGTTTATGTCCCCGGAGGCCAAGCTGAAAATCAGCACTGCTGGCCAAACACTTGCCGGCCGTGTTTATGTCTCCAGCGGCCAAGCTGAAAATCAGCACTACTGGCCAAACACTTGCCGGCCGTGTTTATGTCTCCGGCGGCCAAGCTGAAAATCAGCACTGCTGGCCAAACACTTGCCGGTCGTGTTTATGTCCCCGGCGGCTAAGTTGAAAATCAGCACTGCTAGCCGAACACTTGCCGGCCATGTTTATGTCCACGGCGGCCAAGCTGAAAATCAGCACTTCTGGCCGAACACTTGCCGGCCGTGTTTATGTCCCCGGCGGCTAAGTTGAAAATCAGCACTTCTGGCCGAACACTTGCCGGCCATGTTTATGTCCACGGCGGCCAAGCTGAAAATCAGCACTGCTGGCCAAACACTTGCTGGCCGTGTTTATGTCCCCGGCGGCTAAGTTGAAAATCAGCACTTCTGGCCGAACACTTGCCGGCCATGTTTATGTCCACGGCGGCCAAGCTGAAAATCAGCACTTCTGGTCAAACACTCGCCGGCCGTGTTTATGTTTCCGGTGGCCAAGCTGAAAATCAGCACTGATGGCCAAACACTTGCCGGCCGTGTTTATGTCTCCGGCGGCCAAGCTGAAAATCAGCACTGCTGGCCAAACACTCGCCGGCCGTGTTTATGTTTCCGGCGGCCAAGCTGAAAATCATCACTACTGACCAAACACTTGCCGGCCGTGTTTATGTCTCCGGCGGCCAAGCTGAAAATCAGCACTTCTGGCCAAACACTTGCCGGCCATGTTTATGTCCACGGCGGCCAAGCTGAAAATCAGCACTTCTGGCCAAACACTTGCCGGCAGTGTTTATGTCTCCGGCGGCCAAGCTGAAAATCAGAACTACTCGCCAAACACTTGCCGGCCGTGTTTATGTCTCCGGCGGCCAAGCTGAAAATCAGCACTTCTGGCCAAACACTTGCCGGCCGTGTTTATGTCTCCGGCGGCCAAGCTGAAAATCAGCACTACTGGGCAAACACTTGCCGGCCGTGTTTATGTCTCCGGCGGCCAAGCTGAAAATCAACACTACTGGCCAAACACTTGCCCGCCGTGTTTATGTCTCCGGCGGCCAAGCTGAAAATCAGCACTGCTGGCCAAACACTCGCCGGCCGTGTTTATGTTTCCGGCGGCCAAGCTGAAAATCATCACTACTGGCCAAACACTTGCCGGCCGTGTTTATGTCTCCGGCGGCCAAGCTGAAAATCAGCACTTCTGGCCAAACACTTGCCGGCCGTGTTTATGTCCCCGGCGGCCAAGCTGAAAATCAGCACTGCTGGCCAAACACTTGCCAGCCGTGTTTATGTCTCCGGCGGCCAAGCCGAAAATCAGCACTACTGGCCAAACACTTGCCGGCCGTGGTCATGTCTCCGGCGGCCAAGCTGAAAATCAGCACTGCTGGCCAAACACTTGCCGGCCGTGTTTATGTCCCCGGCGGCCAAGCTGAAAATCAGCACTGCTGGCCAAACACTTGCCGGCCGTGTTTATGTCTCCGGCGGCCAAGCTGAAAATCAGCACTACTGGCCAAACACTTGCCGGCCGTGTTTATGTCTCCGGCGGCCAAGCTGAAAATCAGCACTTCTGGCCAAACACTTGCCGGCCGTGTTAATGTCTCCGGCGGCCAAGCTGAAAATCAGCACTTCTGGCCAAACACTTGCCGGCCGTGTTTATGTCCCCGGCGGCCAAGCTGAAAATCAGCACTGCTGGCCAAACACTTGCCGGCTGTGTTTATGTCTCCGGCGGCCAAGCTGAAAATCAGCACTACTGGCCCAACACTTGCCGGCCGTGTTTATGTCTCTGGCGGCCAAGCTGAAAATCAGCACTTCTGGCCAAACACTTGCCGGCCGTGTTTATGTCTCCGGCGGCCAAGCTGAAAATCAGCACTACTGGCCAAACATTTGCCGGCCGTGTTTGTCTCCGGCGGCCAAGCTGAAAATCAGCACTTCTGGCCAAACACTTGCCGGCCGTGTTTATGTCTCCGGCGGCCAAGCTGAAAATCAGCACTACTGGCCAAACACTTGCCGGCCGTGTTTATGTCTCGGCGGCCAAGCTGAAAATCAGCACTTCTGGCCAAACACTTGCCGGCCGTGTTTATGTCTCCGGCGGCCAAGCTGAAAATCAGCACTGCTGACCAAACACTCGCCGGCCGTGTTTATGTTTCCGGCGGCCAAGCTGAAAATCAGCACTACTGGCCAAACACTTGCCGGCCGTGTTTATGTCTCCGGCGGCCAAGCTGAAAATCAGCACCATTGGCCAAACACTTGCCGGCCGTGTTTATGTCTCCGGCGGCCAAGCTGAAAATCAGCACTGCTGGCCAAACACTTGCCGGCCGTGTTTATGTCTCCGGCGGCGAAGCTGAAAATCAGCACTGCTACAAACACTCGCCGGCCGTGTTTATGTCTGCGGCGGCCAAGCTGAAAATCAGCACTACTGGCCAAACACTTGCCGGCCGTGTTTATGTCTCCGGCGGCCAAGCTGAAAATCAGCACTAGTGGCCAAACACTTGCCGGCCGTGTTTATGTCTCCGGCGGCCAAGCTGAAAATCAGCACTGCTGGCCAAACACTTGCCGGCCGTTTTTATGTCTCCGGCGGCCAAGCTGAAAATCAGCACTGCTGGCCAAACACTTGCCGGCCGTGTTTATGTCTCCGGCGGCCAAGCTGAAAATCAGCACTTTTCGCCAAACACTTGCCGGCCGTGTTTATGTCTCCGGCGGCCACCTGAAAATCAGCACTGCTGGCCAAACGCTCGCCGGCCGTGTTTATGTCTCCGGCGACCAAGCTGAAAATCAGCACTTCTGGCCAAACACTTGCCGGCCGTCTTTATGTCTCCGGCGGCCAAGCTGAAAATCAGCACTACTGGCCAAACACTTGCCGGCCGTGTTTATGTCTCCGGCGGCCAAGCTGAAAATCAGCACTGCTGGCCAAACACTTGCCGGCCGTGTTTATGTCTTTGGCGGCAAAGCTGAAAATCAGCACTGCTGGCCAAACACCCGCCGGCCGTGTTTATGTTTCCGGCGGCCAAGCTGAAAATCAGCACTACTGGCCAAACACTTGCCGGCCGTGTTTATGTCTCCGGCGGCCAAGCTGAAAATCAGCACTTCTGGCCAAACACTTGCCGGCCGTGTTTATGTCTCCGGCGGCCAAGCTGAAAATCAGCACTACTGGCCAAACACTTGCCGGCCGTGTTTATGTCTCCGGCGGCCAAGCTGAAAATCAGCACTAGTGGCCAAACACTTGCCGGCCGTGTTTATGTCTCCGGCGGCCAAGCTGAAAATCAGCACTGCTGGCCAAACACTTGCCGGCCGTTTTTATGTCTCCGGCGGCCAAGCTGAAAATCAGCACAGCTGGATAAACACTTGCCTGCCGTGTTTATGTCTCCGGCGGCCAAGCTGAAAATCAGCACTACTGGCCAAACACTTGCCGGCCGTGTTTATGTCTCCGGCGGCCAAGCTGAAAATCAGCACTTCTCGCCGAACACTTGCCGGCCGTGTTTATGTCTCCGGCGGCCAAGCTGAAAACCAGCACTGCTGGCCAAACGCTCGCCGGCCGTGTTTATGTCTCCGGCGACCAAGCTGAAAATCAGCACTTCTGGCCAAACACTTGCCGGCCGTGTTTATGTCTCCGGCGGCCAAGCTGAAAATCAGCACTACTGGCCAAACACTTGCCGGCCGTGTTTATGTCTCCGGCGGCCAAGCTGAAAATCAGCACTGCTGGCCAAACACTTGCCGGCCGTGTTTATGTCTTTGGCGGCCAAGCTGAAAATCAGCACTGCTGGCCAAACACTCGCCGGCCGTGTTTATGTTTCCGGCGGCCAAGCTGAAAATCAGCACTACTGGCCAAACACTTGCCGGCCGTGTTTATGTCTCCGGCGGCCAAGCTGAAAATCAGCACTTCTGGCAAAACGCTTGCCGACCGCGTTTATGTCCCGGCGGCCAAGCTGAAAATCAGCACTGCTGGCCAAACACTTGCCGGCCGTGTTTATGTCTCCGGCGGCCAAGCTGAAAATCAGCACTGCCGGCCAAACACTTGCCGGCCGTGTTTATGTCTTTGGCGGCAAAGCTGAAAATCAGCACTGCTGGCCAAACACCCGCCGGCCGTGTTTATGTTTCCGGCGGCCAAGCTGAAAATCAGCACTACTGGCCAAACACTTGCCGGCCGTGTTTATGTCTCCGGCGGCCAAGCTGAAAATCAGCACTTCTGGCCAAACACTTGCCGGCCGTGTTTATGTCTCCGGCGGCCAAGCTGAAAATCAGCACTACTGGCCAAACACTTGCCGGCCGTGTTTATGTCTCCGGCGGCCAAGCTGAAAATCAGCACTGCTGGCCAAACACTTGCCGGCCGTGTTTATGTCTTTGGCGGCCAAGCTGAAAATCAGCACTGCTGGCCAAACACTTGCCGGCCGTGTTTATGTCTCTGGCGGCCAAGCTGAAAATCAGCACTTCTGGCCAAACACTTGCCGGCCGTGTTTATGTCCCCGGCGGCCAAGCTGAAAATCAGCACTGCTGGCCGAACACTTGCCGGCCGTGTTTATGTCTCCGGCGGCCAAGGTGAAAATCAGCACTACTGGCCAAACACTTGCCGGCCGTGTTTATGTCTCCGGCGGCCAAGCTGAAAATCAGCACTTCTGGCCAAACACTTGCCGGCCGTGTTTATGTCTCCGGCGGCCAAGCTGAAAATCAGCACTGCTGGCCAAACACTCGCCGGCCGTGTTTATGTTTCCAGCGGCCAAGCTGAAAATCAGCACTACTGGCCAAACACTTGCTGGCCGAGTTTATGTCCCGGCGGACAAGCTGAAGATCAGCACTGCTGGCCAAACACTTGCCGGCCGTGTTTATGTCTCCGGCGGCCAAGCTGAAAATCAGCACTACTGGCCAAACACTTGCCGGCCGTGTTTATGTCTCCGGCGGCCAAGCTGAAAATCAGCACTTCTGGCCATACACTTGCCGGCCGTGTTTATGTCTCCGGCGGCCAAGCTGAAAATCAGCACTACTGGCCAAACACTTGCCGGCCGTGTTTATGTCTCCGGCGGCCAAGCTGAAAATCAGCACTTCTGGCCAAACACTTGCCGGCCGTGTTTATGTCTCCGGCGGCCAAGCTGAAAATCAGCACTACTGGCCAAACACTTGCCGGCCGTGTTTATGTCTCCGGCGGCCAAGCTGAAAATCAGCAGTACTGGCCAAACACTTGCCCGCCGTGTTTATGGCTCCGGCGGCCAAGCTGAAAATCAGCACTTCTGGCCAAACACTTGCCGGCCGTGTTAATGTCTCCGGCGGCAAAGCTGAAAATCAGCACTGCTGGCCAAACACTTGCCGGCCGTGTTTATGTCCCCGGCGGCCAAGCTGAAAATCAGCACTGCTGGCCAAACAATTGCCGGCCGTGTTTATGTCTCCGGCGGCCAAGCTGAAAATCAGCACTACTGGCCAAACACTTGCCGGCCGTGTTTATGTCTCCGGCGGCCAAGCTGAAAATCAGCACTTCTGGCCAAACACTTGCCGGCCGTGTTTATGTCTCTGGCGGCCAAGCTGAAAATCAGCACTTCTGGCCAAACACTTGCCGGCCGTGTTTATGTCCCCGGCGGCCAAGCTGAAAATCAGCACTGCTGGCCAAACACTTGCCGGCCGTATTTATGTCTCCGGTGGCCAAGCTGAAAATCAGCACTACTGGCCAAACACTTGCCGGCCGTGTTTATGTCTCCGGAGGCCAAGCTGAAAATCAGCACTTCTGGCCAAACACTTGCCGGCCGTGTTTATGTCTCCGGCGGCCAAGCTGAAAATCAGCACTACTGGCCAAACACTTGCCGGCCGTGTTTATGTCTCCGGCGGCCAAGCTGAAAATCAGCACTCTGGCCAAACACTTGCCGGCCGTGTTTACGTCTCCGGCGGCCAAGCTGAAAATCAGCACTTCTGGCCAAACACTTGCCGGCCGTGTTTATGTCTCCGGCGGCCAAGCTGAAAATCAGCACTGCTGGCCAAACGCTCGCCGGCCGTGTTTATGTTTCCGGCGGCCAAGCTGAAAATTAGCACTACTGGCCAAACACTTGCCGGCCGTGTTTGTCTCCGGCGGCCAAGCTGAAAAGCAGCACTGCTGACCAAACGCTCGTCGGCCGTGTTTATGTTTCCGGCGGCCAAGCTGAAAATCAGCACTTCTGGCCAAACACTTGCCGGCCGTGTTTATGTTTACGGCGGGCAAGCTGAAAATCAGCACTGCTGGCCAAACGCTCGCCGGCCGTGTTTATATTTCCGGCGGCCAAGCTGAAAATCAGCACTTCTGGCCAAACACTTGCTGGCCGTGTTTGTTTCTGGCGGCCAAGCTGAAAATCAGCACTACTGGCTAAACACACGCCGGCCGTGTTTATGTTTCCGGCGGCCATGCTGAAAATCAGCACTTCTGGCCAAACACTTGCCGGCCGTGTTTATGTTTCCGGCGGCCAAGCTGAAAATCAGCACTACTGGCCAAACGCTCGCCGGCCGTGTTTATGTTTCAGGCGGCCAAGCTGAAAATCAGCACTGCTGGCCAAACACTTGCCGGCCGTGTTTATGTCTCCGGCGGCCAAGCTGAAAATCAGCACTTCTGGCCAAACACTTGCCGGCCGTGTTTATGTCTCCGGCGGCCAAGCTGAAAATCAGCACTACTGGCCAAACACTTGCCGGCCGTGTTTATGTCTCCGGCGGCCAAGCTGAAAATCAGCACTTTTGGCCAAACACTTGCCGGCCGTGTTTATGTCTCCGGCGGCCAACCTGAAAATCAGCATTACTGGCCAAACACTTGCCGGCCGTGTTTATGTCTCCGGCGGCCAAGCTGAAAATCAGCTTTTCTGGCCAAACACTTGCCGGCCGTGTTTATGTCTCTGGCGGCCAAGCTGAAAATCAGCACTTCTGGCCAAACACTTGCCGGCCGTGTTTATGTCCCCGGCGGCCAAGCTGAAAATCAGCACTGCTGGCAAAACACTTGCCGGCCGTGTTTATGTCTCCGGCGGCCAAGCTGAAAATCAGCACTAGTGGCCAAACAGTTGCCGGCCGTGTTTATGTCTCCGGCGGCCAAGCTGAAAATCAGCACTTCTGGCCAAACACTTGCCGGCCGTGTTTATGTCTCCGGCGGCCAAGCTGAAAATCAGCACTACTGGCCAAACACTTGCCGGCCGTGTTTATGTCTCCGGCGGCCAAGCTGAAAATCAGCACTCTGGCCAAACACTTGCCGGCCGTGTTTACGTCTCCGGCGGCCAGGCTGAAAATCAGCACTTCTGGCCAAACACTTGCCGGCCGTGTTTATGTCTCCGGCGGCCAACCTGAAAATCAGCACTGCTGGCCAAACGCTCGCCGGCGGTGTTTATGTTTCCGGCGGCCAAGCTGAAAATTAGCACTACTGGCCAAACACTTGCCGGCCGTGTTTATGTCTCCGGCGGCCAAGCTGAAAAGCAGCACTGCTGACCAAACGTTCGTCGGCCGTGTTTATGTTTCCGGCGGCCAAGCTGAAAATCAGCACTTCTGGCCAAACACTTGCCGGCCGTGTTTATGTTTACGGCGGGCAAGCTGAAAATCAGCACTGCTGGCCAAACGCTCGCCGGCCGTGTTTATATTTCCGGCGGCCAAGCTGAAAATCAGCACTTCTGGCCAAACACTTGCTGGCCGTGTTTGTTTCTGGCGGCCAAGCTGAAAATCAGCACTACTGGCTAAACACACGCCGGCCGTGTTTATGTTTCCGGCGGCCATGCTGAAAATCAGCACTTCTGGCCAAACACTTGCCGGCCGTGTTTATGTTTCCGGCGGCCAAGCTGAAAATCAGCACTACTGGCCAAACGCTCGCCGGCCGTGTTTATGTTTCAGGCGGCCAAGCTGAAAATCAGTACTGCTGGCCAAACACTTGCCGGCCGTGTTTATGTCTCCGGCGGCCAAGCTGAAAATCAGCACTTCTGGCCAAACACTTGCCGGCCGTGTTTATGTCTCCGGCGGCCAACCTGAAAATCAGCACTCCTGGCCAAACACTTGCCGGCCGTGTTTATGTCTCCGGCGGCCAAGCTGAAAATCAGCACTACTGACCAAACACTTGCCGGCCGTGTTTATGGCTCCGGCGGCCAAGCTGAAAATCAGCACTTCTGGCCAAACACTTGCCGGCCGTGTTTATGTCTCCGGTGGCCAAGCTGAAAATCAGCACTGCTGGCCAAACACTTGCCGGCCGTGTTTATGTCCCCGGCGGCCAAGCTGAAAATCAGCACTGCTGGCCAAACACTTGCCGGCCGTGTTTATGTCTCCGGCGGCCAAGCTGAAAATCAGCACTACTGGCCAAACACTTGCCGGCCGTGTTTATGTCTCCGGCGGCCAAGCTGAAAATCAGCACTTCTGGCCAAACACTTGCCGGCCGTGTTTATGTCTCCGGCGGCCAAGCTGAAAATCAGCACTTCTGGCCAAACACTTGCCGGCCGTGTTTATGTCCCCGGCGGCCAAGCTGAATATCAGCACTTCTGGCCAAACACTTGCCGGCCGTGTTTATGTCTCCGGCGGCCAAGCTGAAAATCAGCACTACTGGCCAAACACTTCCCGGCCGTGTTTATATCTCCGGCGGCCAAGCTGAAAGTCAGCACTACTGGCCAAACACTTGCCGGCCGTGTTTATGTCTCAGGCGGCCAAGCTGAAAAGCAGCACTGCTGACCAAACGCTCGTCGGCCGTGTTTATGTTTCCGGCGGCCAAGCTGAAAATCAGCACTACTGGCCAAACACTCGCCGGCCGTGTTTATGTTTCCGGCGGCCAAGCTGGAAATCAGCACTTCTGGCCAAACACTTGCCGGCCGTGTTTATGTTTCTGGCGGCCAAGCTGAAAATCAGCACTGCTGGCCAAACGCTCGCCGGCCGTGTTTATGTTTCCGGCGGCCAAGCTGAAAATCAGCACTTCTGGCCAAACACTTGCCGGCCGTGTTTATGTTTCCGGCGGCCAAGCTGAAAATCAGCACTACTGGCCAAACGCTCGCCGGCCGTGTTTATGTTTCCGGCGGCCAAGCTGAAAATCAGCACTGCTGGCCAAACACTCGCCGGCCGTGTTTATGTTTCCGGCGGCCAAGCTGAAAATCAGCACTTCTGGCCAAACACTTGCCGGCCGTGTTTATGTCTCCGGCAGCCAAGCTGAAAATCAGCACTGCTGGCCAAACGTTCGCCGGCCGTGTTTATGTTTCCGGCGGCCAAGCTGAAAATCAGCACTACTGGCCAAACACTTGCCGGCCGTGTTTATGTCTCCGGCGGCCAAGCTGAAAATCAGCACTACTGGCCAAACACTTGCCGGCCGTGTTTATGTCTTCGGCGGCCAAGCTGAAAATCAGCACTTCTCGCCAAACACTTGCCGGCCGTGTTTATGTCTCCGGCGGCCAAGCTGAAAATCAGCACTGCTGGCCAAACGCTCGCCGGCCGTGTTTATGTCTCCGGCGACCAAGCTGAAAATCAGCACTTCTGGCCAAACACTTGCCGGCCGTGTTTATGTCTCCGGCGGCCAAGCTGAAAATCAGCACTACTGGCCAAACACTTGCCGGCCGTGTTTATGTCTCCGGCGGCCAAGCTGAAAATCAGCACTGCTGGCCAAACACTTGCCGGCCGTGTTTATGTCTTTGGCGGCCAAGCTGAAAATCAGCACTGCTGGCCAAACACTCGCCGGCCGTGTTTATGTCTCTGGCGGCCAAGCTGAAAATCAGCACTTCTGGCCAAACACTTGCCGGCCGTGTTTATGTCTCCGGCGGCCAAGCTGAAAATCAGCACTACTGCCCAAACACTTGCCGGCCGTGTTTATGTCTCCGGCGGCCAAGCTGAAAATCAGCACTTCTGGCCAAACACTTGCCGGCCGTATTTATGTCTCCGGCGGCCAAGCTGAAAATCAGCACTACTGGCCAAACATTTGCCGGCCGTGTTTATGTCTCCGGCGGCAAGCTGAAAATCAGCACTACTGGCCAAACACTTGCCGGCCGTGTTTATGTCTCGGCGGCCAAGCTGAAAATCAGCACTTCTGGCCAAACACTTGCCGGCCGTGTTTATGTCTCCGGCGGCCAAGCTGAAAATCAGCACTGCTGGCCAAACGCTCGCCGGCCGTGTTTATGTTTCCGGCGGCCAAGCTGAAAATCAGCACTACTGGCCAAACACTTGCCGGCCGTGTTTATGTCTCCGGCGGCCAAGCTGAAAATCAGCACCATTGGCCAAACACTTGCCGGCCGTGTTTATGTCTCCGGCGGCCAAGCTGAAAATCAGCACTGCTGGCCAAACACTTGCCGGCCGTGTTTATGTCTCCGGCGGCGAAGCTGAAAATCAGCACTGCTGGCCAAACACTCGCCGGCCGTGTTTATGTCTGCGGCGGCCAAGCTGAAAATCAGCACTACTGGCCAAATACTTGCCGGCCGTGTTTATGTCTCCGGCGGCCAAGCTGAAAATCAGCACTAGTGGCCAAACACTTGCCGGCCGTGTTTATGTCTCCGGCGGCCAAGCTGAAAATCAGCACTGCTGGCCAAACACTTGCCGGCCGTGTTTATGTCTTTGGCGGCAAAGCTGAAAATCAGCACTGCTGGCCAAACACCCGCCGGCCGTGTTTATGTTTCCGGCGGCCAAGCTGAAAATCAGCACTACTGGCCAAACACTTGCCGGCCGTGTTTATGTCTCCGGCGGCCAAGCTGAAAATCAGCACTTCTGGCCAAACACTTGCCGGCCGTGTTTATGTCTCCGGCGGCCAAGCTGAAAATCAGCACTACTGGCCAAACACTTGCCGGCCGTGTTTATGTCTCCGGCGGCCAAGCTGAAAATCAGCACTAGTGGCCAAACACTTGCCGGCCGTGTTTATGTCTCCGGCGGCCAAGCTGAAAATCAGCACTGCTGGCCAAACACTTGCCGGCCGTGTTTATGTCTTTGGCGGCCAAGCTGAAAATCAGCACTGCTGGCCAAACACTCGCCGGCCGTGTTTATGTCTCTGGCGGCCAAGCTGAAAATCAGCACTTCTGGCCATACACTTGCCGGCCGTGTTTATGTCTCCGGCGGCCAAGCTGAAAATCAGCACTACTGCCCAAACACTTGCCGGCCGTGTTTATGTCTCCGGCGGCCAAGCTGAAAATCAGCACTTCTGGCCAAACAATTGCCGGCCGTATTTATGTCTCCGGCGGCCAAGCTGAAAATCAGCACTACTGGCCAAACATTTGCCGGCCGTGCTTATGTCTCCGGCGGCAAGCTGAAAATCAGCACTACTGGCCAAACACTTGCCGGCCGTGTTTATGTCTCGGCGGCCAAGCTGAAAATCAGCACTTCTGGCCAAACACTTGCCGGCCGTGTTTATGTCTCCGGCGGCCAAGCTGAAAATCAGCACTGCTGGCCAAACGCTCGCCGGCCGTGTTTATGTTTCCGGCGGCCAAGCTGAAAATCAGCACTACTGGCCAAACACTTGCCGGCCGTGTTTATGTCTCCGGCGGCCAAGCTGAAAATCAGCACCATTGGCCAAACACTTGCCGGCCGTGTTTATGTCTCCGGCGGCCAAGCTGAAAATCAGCACTGCTGGCCAAACACTTGCCGACCGTGTTTATGTCTCCGGCGGCGAAGCTGAAAATCAGCACTGCTGGCCAAACACTCGCCGGCCGTGTTTATGTCTGCGGCGGCCAAGCTGAAAATCAGCACTACTGGCCAAACACTTGCCGGCCGTGTTTATGTCTCCGGCGGCCAAGCTGTAAATCAGCACTACTGGCCAAACACTTGCCGGCCGTGTTTATGTCTCCGGCGGCCAAGCTGAAAATCAGCACTTCTGGCCAAACACTTGCCGGCCGTGTTTATGTCTCCGGCGGCCAAGCTGAAAATCAGCACTACTGGCCAAACACTTGCCGGCCGTGTTTATGTCTCCGGCGGCCAAGCTGAAAATCAGCACTAGTGGCCAAACACTTGCCGGCCGTGTTTATGTCTCCGGCGGCCAAGCTGAAAATCAGCACTGCTGGCCAAACACTTGCCGGCCGTTTTTATGTCTCCGGCGGCCAAGCTGAAAATCAGCACTGCTGGCCAAACACTTGCCTGCCGTGTTTATGTCTCCGGCGGCCAAGCTGAAAATCAGCACTACTGGCCAAACACTTGCCGGCCGTGTTTATGTCTTCGGCGGCCAAGCTGAAAATCAGCACTTCTCGCCAAACACTTGCCGGCGTGTTTATGTCTCCGGCGGCCAAGCTGAAAATCAGCACTGCTGGCCAAACGCTCGCCGGCCGTGTTTATGTCTCCGGCGACCAAGCTGAAAATCAGCACTTCTGGCCAAACACTTGCCGGCCGTGTTTATGTCTCCGGCGGCCAAGCTGAAAATCAGCACTACTGGCCAAACACTTGCCGGCCGTGTTTATGTCTCCGGCGGCCAAGCTGAAAATCAGCACTGCTGGCCAAACACTTGCCGGCCGTGTTTATGTCTTTGGCGGCCAAGCTGAAAATCAGCACTGCTGGCCAAACACTCGCCAGCCGTGTTTATGTTTCCGGCGGCCAAGCTGAAAATCAGCACTACTGGCCAAACACTTGCCGGCCGTGTTTATGTCTCCGGCGGCCAAGCTGAAAATCAGCACTTCTGGCCAAACACTTGCCGGCCGTGTTTATGTCTCCGGCGGCCAAGCTGAAAATCAGCACTACTGGCCAAACACTTGCCGGCCGTGTTTATGTCTCCGGCGGCCAAGCTGAAAATCAGCACTTTTGGCCAAACACTTGCCGGCCGTGTTTATGTCTCCGGCGGCCAACCTGAAAATCAGCACTCCTGGCCAAACACTTGCCGGCCGTGTTTATGTCTCCGGCGGCCAAGCTGAAAATCAGCACTACTGACCAAACACTTGCCGGCCGTGTTTATGGCTCCGGCGGCCAAGCTGAAAATCAGCACTTCTGGCCAAACACTTGCCGGCCGTGTTTATGTCTCCGGTGGCCAAGCTGAAAATCAGCACTGCTGGCCAAACACTTGCCGGCCGTGTTTATGTCCCCGGCGGCCAAGCTGAAAATCAGCACTGCTGGCCAAACACTTGCCGGCCGTGTTTATGTCTCCGGCGGCCAAGCTGAAAATCAGCACTACTGGCCAAACACTTGCCGGCCGTGTTTATGTCTCCGGCGGCCAAGCTGAAAATCAGCACTTCTGGCCAAACACTTGCCGGCCGTGTTTATGTCTCCGGCGGCCAAGCTGAAAATCAGCACTTCTGGCCAAACACTTGCCGGCCGTGTTTATGTCCCCGGCGGCCAAGCTGAATATCAGCACTTCTGGCCAAACACTTGCCGGCCGTGTTTATGTCTCCGGCGGCCAAGCTGAAAATCAGCACTACTGGCCAAACACTTCCCGGCCGTGTTTATATCTCCGGCGGCCAAGCTGAAAGTCAGCACTACTGGCCAAACACTTGCCGGCCGTGTTTATGTCTCCGGCGGCCAAGCTGAAAAGCAGCACTGCTGACCAAACGCTCGTCGGCCGTGTTTATGTTTCCGGCGGCCAAGCTGAAAATCAGCACTACTGGCCAAACACTCGCCGGCTGTGTTTATGTTTCCGGCGGCCAAGCTGGAAATCAGCACTTCTGGCCAAACACTTGCCGGCCGTGTTTATGTTTGTGGCGGCCAAGCTGAAAATCAGCACTGCTGGCCAAACGCTCGCCGGCCGTGTTTATGTTTCCGGCGGCCAAGCTGAAAATCAGCACTTCTGGCCAAACACTTGCCGGCCGTGTTTATGTTTCCGGCGGCCAAGCTGAAAATCAGCACTACTGGCCAAACGCTCGCCGGCCGTGTTTATGTTTCCGGCGGCCAAGCTGAAAATCAGCACTACTGGCCAAACACTTGCCGGCCGTGTTTATGTCTCCGGCGGCCAAGCTGAAAATCAGCACTACTGGCCAAACACTTGCCGGCCGTGTTTATGTCTCCGGCGGCCAAGCTGAAAATCAGCACTGCTGGCCAAACACTTGCCGGCCGTGTTTATGTCTTTGGCGGCCAAGCTGAAAATCAGCACTGCTGGCCAAACACTTGCCGGCCGTGTTTATGTCTCTGGCGGCCAAGCTGAAAATCAGCACTTCTGGCCAAACACTTGCCGGCCGTGTTTATGTCTCCAGCGGCCAAGCTGAAAATCAGCACTACTGGCCAAACACTTGCCGGCCGTGTTTATGTCTCCGGCGGCCAAGCTGAAAATCAGCACTTCTGGCCAAACACTTGCCGGCCGTGTTTATGTCTCCGGCGGCCAAGCTGAAAATCAGCACTACTGGCCAAACACTTGCCGGCCGTGTTTATGTCTCCGGCGGCCAAGCTGAAAATCAGCACTCTGGCCAAACACTTGCCGGCCGTGTTTATGTCTCCGGCGGCCAAGCTGAAAATCAGCACTACTGGCCAAACACTTCCCGGCCGTGTTTATATCTCCGGCGGCCAAGCTGAAAGTCAGCACTACTGGCCAAACACTTGCCGGCCGTGTTTATGTCTCCGGCGGCCAAGCTGAAAAGCAGCACTGCTGACCAAACGCTCGTCGGCCGTGTTTATGTTTCCGGCTGCCAAGCTGAAAATCAGCACTACTGGCCAAACACTCGCCGGCCATGTTTATGTTTCCGGCGGCCAAGCTGGAAATCAGCACTTCTGGCCAAACACTTGCCGGCCGTGTTTATGTTTCCGGCGGCCAAGCTGAAAATCAGCACTGCTGGCCAAACGCTCGCCGGCCGTGTTTATGTTTCCGGCGGCCAAGCTGAAAATCAGCACTTCTGGCCAAACACTTGCCGGCCGTGTTTATGTTTCCGGCGGCCAAGCTGAAAATCAGCACTACTGGCCAAACGCTCGCCGGCCGTGTTTATGTTTCCGGCGGCCAAGCTGAAAATCAGCACTGCTGGCCAAACACTCGCCGGCCGTGTTTATGTTTCCGGCGGCCAAGCTGAAAATCAGCACTTCTGGCCAAACACTTGCCGGCCGTGTTTATGTCTCCGGCGGCCAAGCTGAAAATCAGCACTGCTGGCCAAACGCTCGCCGGCCGTGTTTATGTTTCCGGCGGCCAAGCTGAAAATCAGCACTACTGGCCAAACAGTTGCCGGCCGTGTTTATGTCTCCGGCGGCCAAGCTGAAAATCAGCACCATTGGCCAAACACTTGCCGGCCGTGTTTATGTCTCCGGCGGCCAAGCTGATAATCAGCACTGCTGGCCAAACACTTGCCGGCCGTGTTTATGTCTCCGGCGGCGAAGCTGAAAATCAGCACTGCTGGCCAAACACTCGCCGGCCGTGTTTATGTCTCCGGCGGCCAAGCTGAAAATCAGCACTACTGGCCAAACACTTGCCGGCCGTGTTTATGTCTCCGGCGGCCAAGCTGAAAATCAGCACTAGTGGCCAAACACTTGCCGGCCGTGTTTATGTCCCCGGCGGCTAAGTTGAAAATCAGCACTTCTGGCCGAACACTTGCCGGCCATGTTTATGTCCACGGCGGCCAAGCTGAAAATCAGCACTTCTGGTCAAACACTGGCCGGCCGTGTTTATGTTTCCGGTGGCCAAGCTGAAAATCAGCACTGCTGGCCAAACACTTGCCGGCCGTGTTTATGTCTCCGGCGGCCAAGCTGAAAATCAGCACTGCTGGCCAAACACTCGCCGGCCGTGTGTATGTTTCCGGCGGCCAAGCTGAAAATCATCACTACTGGCCAAACACTTGCCGGCCGTGTTTATGTCTCCGGCGGCCAAGCTGAAAATCAGCACTTCTGGCCAAACACTTGCCGGCCGTGTTTATGCCCCCGGCGGCAAAGCTGAAAATCAGCACTGCTGGCCAAACACTTGCCGGCCGTGTTTATGTCTCCGGCGGCCAAGCTGAAAATCAGCACTCTGGCCAAACACTTGCCGGCCGTGTTTACGTCTCCGGCGGCCAAGCTGAAAATCAGCACTTCTGGCCAAACACTTGCCGGCCGTGTTTATGTCTCCGGCGGCCAAGCTGAAAATCAGCACTGCTGGCCAAACAGTCGCCGGCCGTGTTTATGTTTCCGGCGGCCAAGCTGAAAATTAGCACTACTGGCCAAACACTTGCCGGCCGTGTTTATGTCTCCGGCGGCCAAGCTGAAAAGCAGCACTGCTGACCAAACGCTCGTCGGCCGTGTTTATGTTTCCGGCGGCCAAGCTGAAAATCAGCACTTCTGGCCAAACACTTGCCGGCCGTGTTTATGTTTACGGCGGGCAAGCTGAAAATCAGCACTGCTGGCCAAACGCTCGCCGGCCGTGTTTATATTTCCGGTGGCCAAGCTGAAAATCAGCACTTCTGGCCAAACACTTGCTGGCCGTGTTTGTTTCTGGCGGCCAAGCTGAAAATCAGCACTACTGGCTAAACACACGCCGGCCGTGTTTATGTTTCCGGCGGCCATGCTGAAAATCAGCACTTCTGGCCAAACACTTGCCGGCCGTGTTTATGTTTCCGGCGGCCAAGCTGAAAATCAGCACTACTGGCCAAACGCTCGCCGGCCGTGTTTATGTTTCAGGCGGCCAAGCTGAAAATCAGCACTGCTGGCCAAACACTTGCCGGCCGTGTTTATGTCTCCGGCGGCCAAGCTGAAAATCAGCACTTCTGGCCAAACACTTGCCGGCCGTGTTTATGTCTCCGGCGGCCAAGCTGAAAATCAGCACTACTGGCCAAACACTTGCCGGCCGTGTTTATGTCTCCGGCGGCCAAGCTGAAAATCAGCACTTTTGGCCAAACACTTGCCGGCCGTGTTTATGTCTCCGGCGGCCAACCTGAAAATCAGCACTCCTGGCCAAACACTTGCCGGCCGTGTTTATGTCTCCGGCGGCCAAGCTGAAAATCTGCACTACTGACCAAACACTTGCCGGCCGTGTTTATGGCTCCGGCGGCCAAGCTGAAAATCAGCACTTCTGGCCAAACACTTGCCGGCCGTGTTTATGTCTCCGGTGGCCAAGCTGAAAATCAGCACTGCTGGCCAAACACTTGCCGGCCGTGTTTATGTCCCCGGCGGCCAAGCTGAAAATCAGCACTGCTGGCCAAACACTTGCCGGCCGTGTTTATGTCTCCGGCGGCCAAGCTGAAAATCAGCACTACTGGCCAAACACTTGGCGGCCGTGTTTATGTCTCCGGCGGCCAAGCTGAAAATCAGCACTTCTGGCCAAACACTTGCCGGCCGTGTTTATGTCTCCGGCGGCCAAGCTGAAAATCAGCACTTCTGGCCAAACACTTGCCGGCCGTGTTTATGTCCCCGGCGGCCAAGCTGAATATCAGCACTTCTGGCCAAACACTTGCCGGCCGTGTTTATGTCTCCGGCGGCCAAGCTGAAAATCAGCACTACTGGCCAAACACTTCCCGGCCGTGTTTATATCTCCGGCGGCCAAGCTGAAAGTCAGCACTACTGGCCAAACACTTGCCGGCCGTGTTTATGTCTCCGGCGGCCAAGCTGAAAAGCAGCACTGCTGACCAAACGCTCGTCGGCCGTGTTTATGTTTCCGGCTGCCAAGCTGAAAATCAGCACTACTGGCCAAACACTCGCCGGCCATGTTTATGTTTCCGGCGGCCAAGCTGGAAATCAGCACTTCTGGCCAAACACTTGCCGGCCGTGTTTATGTTTCCGGCGGCCAAGCTGAAAATCAGCACTGCTGGCCAAACGCTCGCCGGCCGTGTTTATGTTTCCGGCGGCCAAGCTGAAAATCAGCACTTCTGGCCAAACACTTGCCGGCCGTGTTTATGTTTCCGGCGGCCAAGCTGAAAATCAGCACTACTGGCCAAACGCTCGCCGGCCGTGTTTATGTTTCCGGCGGCCAAGCTGAAAATCAGCACTGCTGGCCAAACACTCGCCGGCCGTGTTTATGTTTCCGGCGGCCAAGCTGAAAATCAGCACTTCTGGCCAAACACTTGCCGGCCGTGTTTATGTCTCCGGCGGCCAAGCTGAAAATCAGCACTGCTGGCCAAACGCTCGCCGGCCGTGTTTATGTTTCCGGCGGCCAAGCTGAAAATCAGCACTACTGGCCAAACAGTTGCCGGCCGTGTTTATGTCTCCGGCGGCCAAGCTGAAAATCAGCACCATTGGCAAACACTTGCCGGCCGTGTTTATGTCTCCGGCGGCCAAGCTGATAATCAGCACTGCTGGCCAAACACTTGCCGGCCGTGTTTATGTCTCCGGCGGCGAAGCTGAAAATCAGCACTGCTGGCCAAACACTCGCCGGCCGTGTTTATGTCTCCGGCGGCCAAGCTGAAAATCAGCACTACTGGCCAAACACTTGCCGGCCGTGTTTATGTCTCCGGCGGCCAAGCTGAAAATCAGCACTAGTGGCCAAACACTTGCCGGCCGTGTTTATGTCCCCGGCGGCTAAGTTGAAAATCAGCACTTCTGGCCGAACACTTGCCGGCCATGTTTATGTCCACGGCGGCCAAGCTGAAAATCAGCACTTCTGGTCAAACACTGGCCGGCCGTGTTTATGTTTCCGGTGGCCAAGCTGAAAATCAGCACTGCTGGCCAAACACTTGCCGGCCGTGTTTATGTCTCCGGCGGCCAAGCTGAAAATCAGCACTGCTGGCCAAACACTCGCCGGCCGTGTGTATGTTTCCGGCGGCCAAGCTGAAAATCATCACTACTGGCCAAACACTTGCCGGCCGTGTTTATGTCTCCGGCGGCCAAGCTGAAAATCAGCACTTCTGGCCAAACACTTGCCGGCCGTGTTTATGCCCCCGGCGGCAAAGCTGAAAATCAGCACTGCTGGCCAAACACTTGCCGGCCGTGTTTATGTCTCCGGCGGCCAAGGTGAAAATCAGCACTACTGGCCAAACACCTGCCGGCCGTGTTTATGTCTCCGGCGGCCAAGCTGAAAATCAGCACTGCTGGCCAAACACTTGCCGGCCGTGTTTATGTCCCTGGCGGCTAAGTTGAAAATCAGCACTGCTGTCCGAACACTTGCCGGCCATGTTTATGTCCACGACGGCCAAGCTGAAAATCAGCACTTCTGGTCAAACACTCGTCGGCCGTGTTGATGTTTCCGGTGGCCAAGCTGAAAATCAGCACTGCTTGCCAAACACTTGCCGGCCGTGTTTATGTCTCCGGCGGCCAAGCTGAAAATCAGCACGGCTGGCCAAACACTTGCCGGCCGTGTTCATGTCCCCGGCGGCTAAGTAGAAAATCAGCACTTCTGGCCGAACAGTTGCCGGCCATGTTTATGTCCACGGCGGCCAAGCTGAAAATCAGCACTTCAGGTCAAACACTCGCCGGCCGTGTTTATGTTTCCGGTGGCCAAGCTGAAAATCAGCACTGCTGGCCAAACACTTGCCGGCCGTGTTTATGTCTCCGGCGGCCAAGCTGAAAATCAGCACTGCTGGCCAAACACTCGCCGGCCGTGTTTATGTTTCCGGCGGCCAAGCTGAAAATCATCACTACTGGCCAAACAGTTGCCGGCCGTGTTTATGTCTCCGGCGGCCAAGCTGAAAATCAGCACTTCTGGCCAAACACTTGCCGGCCGTGTTTATGTCCCCGGAGGCCAAGCTGAAAATCAGCACTGCTGGCCAAACACTTGCCGGCCGTGTTTATGTCTCCAGCGGCCAAGCTGAAAATCAGCACTACTGGCCAAACACTTGCCGGCCGTGTTTATGTCTCCGGCGGCCAAGCTGAAAATCAGCACTGCTGGCCAAACACTTGCCGGTCGTGTTTATGTCCCCGGCGGCTAAGTTGAAAATCAGCACTGCTGGCCGAACACTTGCCGGCCATGTTTATGTCCACGGCGGCCAAGCTGAAAATCAGCACTTCTGGCCGAACACTTGCCGGCCGTGTTTATGTCCCCGGCGGCTAAGTTGAAAATCAGCACTTCTGGCCGAACACTTGCCGGCCATGTTTATGTCCACGGCGGCCAAGCTGAAAATCAGCACTGCTGGCCAAACACTTGCTGGCCGTGTTTATGTCCCCGGCGGCTAAGTTGAAAATCAGCACTTCTGGCCGAACACTTGCCGGCCATGTTTATGTCCACGGCGGCCAAGCTGAAAATCAGCACTTCTGGTCAAACACTCGCCGGCCGTGTTTATGTTTCCGGTCGCCAAGCTGAAAATCAGCACTGATGGCCAAACACTTGCCGGCCGTGTTTATGTCTCCGGCGGCCAAGCTGAAAATCAGCACTGCTGGCCAAACACTCGCCGGCCGTGTTTATGTTTCCGGCGGCCAAGCTGAAAATCATCACTACTGACCAAACACTTGCCGGCCGTGTTTATGTCTCCGGCGGCCAAGCTGAAAATCAGCACTTCTGGCCAAACACTTGCCGGCCATGTTTATGTCCACGGCGGCCAAGCTGAAAATCAGCACTTCTGGCCAAACACTTGCCGGCAGTGTTTATGTCTCCGGCGGCCAAGCTGAAAATCAGAACTACTGGCCAAACACTTGCCGGCCGTGTTTATGTCTCCGGCGGCCAAGCTGAAAATCAGCACTTCTGGCCAAACACTTGCCGGCCGTGTTTATGTCTCCGGCGGCCAAGCTGAAAATCAGCACTACTGGGCAAACACTTGCCGGCCGTGTTTATGTCTCCGGCGGCCAAGCTGAAAATCAACACTACTGGCCAAACACTTGCCCGCCGTGTTTATGTCTCCGGCGGCCAAGCTGAAAATCAGCACTGCTGGCCAAACACTCGCCGGCCGTGTTTATGTTTCCGGCGGCCAAGCTGAAAATCATCACTACTGGCCAAACACTTGCCGGCCGTGTTTATGTCTCCGGCGGCCAAGCTGAAAATCAGCACTTCTGGCCAAACACTTGCCGGCCGTGTTTATGTCCCCGGCGGCCAAGCTGAAAATCAGCACTGCTGGCCAAACACTTGCCAGCCGTGTTTATGTCTCCGGCGGCCAAGCCGAAAATCAGCACTACTGGCCAAACACTTGCCGGCCGTGGTTATGTCTCCGGCGGCCAAGCTGAAAATCAGCACTGCTGGCCAAACACTTGCCGGCCGTGTTTATGTCCCCGGCGGCCAAGCTGAAAATCAGCACTGCTGGCCAAACACTTGCCGGCCGTGTTTATGTCTCCGGCGGCCAAGCTGAAAATCAGCACTACTGGCCAAACACTTGCCGGCCGTGTTTATGTCTCCGGCGGCCAAGCTGAAAATCAGCACTTCTGGCCAAACACTTGCCGGCCGTGTTAATGTCTCCGGCGGCCAAGCTGAAAATCAGCACTTCTGGCCAAACACTTGCCGGCCGTGTTTATGTCCCCGGCGGCCAAGCTGAAAATCAGCACTGCTGGCCAAACACTTGCCGGCTGTGTTTATGTCTCCGGCGGCCAAGCTGAAAATCAGCACTACTGGCCCAACACTTGCCGGCCGTGTTTATGTCTCTGGCGGCCAAGCTGAAAATCAGCACTTCTGGCCAAACACTTGCCGGCCGTGTTTATGTCTCCGGCGGCCAAGCTGAAAATCAGCACTACTGGCCAAACATTTGCCGGCCGTGTTTGTCTCCGGCGGCCAAGCTGAAAATCAGCACTTCTGGCCAAACACTTGCCGGCCGTGTTTATGTCTCCGGCGGCCAAGCTGAAAATCAGCACTACTGGCCAAACACTTGCCGGCCGTGTTTATGTCTCCGGCGGCCAAGCTGAAAATCAGCACTACTGGCCAAACACTTGCCGGCCGTGTTTATGTCTCGGCGGCCAAGCTGAAAATCAGCACTTCTGGCCAAACACTTGCCGGCCGTGTTTATGTCTCCGGCGGCCAAGCTGAAAATCAGCACTGCTGACCAAACGCTCGCCGGCCGTGTTTATGTTTCCGGCGGCCAAGCTGAAAATCAGCACTACTGGCCAAACACTTGCCGGCCGTGTTTATGTCTCCGGCGGCCAAGCTGAAAATCAGCACCATTGGCCAAACACTTGCCGGCCGTGTTTATGTCTCCGGCGGCCAAGCTGAAAATCAGCACTGCTGGCCAAACACTTGCCGGCCGTGTTTATGTCTCCGGCGGCGAAGCTGAAAATCAGCACTGCTACAAACACTCGCCGGCCGTGTTTATGTCTGCGGCGGCCAAGCTGAAAATCAGCACTACTGGCCAAACACTTGCCGGCCGTGTTTATGTCTCCGGCGGCCAAGCTGAAAATCAGCACTAGTGGCCAAACACTTGCCGGCCGTGTTTATGTCTCCGGCGGCCAAGCTGAAAATCAGCACTGCTGGCCAAACACTTGCCGGCCGTTTTTATGTCTCCGGCGGCCAAGCTGAAAATCAGCACTGCTGGCCAAACACTTGCCGGCCGTGTTTATGTCTCCGGCGGCCAAGCTGAAAATCAGCACTTTTCGCCAAACACTTGCCGGCCGTGTTTATGTCTCCGGCGGCCACCTGAAAATCAGCACTGCTGGCCAAACGCTCGCCGGCCGTGTTTATGTCTCCGGCGACCAAGCTGAAAATCAGCACTTCTGGCCAAACACTTGCCGGCCGTGTTTATGTCTCCGGCGGCCAAGCTGAAAATCAGCACTACTGGCCAAACACTTGCCGGCCGTGTTTATGTCTCCGGCGGCCAAGCTGAAAATCAGCACTGCTGGCCAAACACTTGCCGGCCGTGTTTATGTCTTTGGCGGCAAAGCTGAAAATCAGCACTGCTGGCCAAACACCCGCCGGCCGTGTTTATGTTTCCGGCGGCCAAGCTGAAAATCAGCACTACTGGCCAAACACTTGCCGGCCGTGTTTATGTCTCCGGCGGCCAAGCTGAAAATCAGCACTTCTGGCCAAACACTTGCCGGCCGTGTTTATGTCTCCGGCGGCCAAGCTGAAAATCAGCACTACTGGCCAAACACTTGCCGGCCGTGTTTATGTCTCCGGCGGCCAAGCTGAAAATCAGCACTAGTGGCCAAACACTTGCCGGCCGTGTTTATGTCTCCGGCGGCCAAGCTGAAAATCAGCACTGCTGGCCAAACACTTGCCGGCCGTTTTTATGTCTCCGGCAGCCAAGCTGAAAATCAGCACAGCTGGATAAACACTTGCCTGCCGTGTTTATGTCTCCGGCGGCCAAGCTGAAAATCAGCACTACTGGCCAAACACTTGCCGGCCGTGTTTATGTCTCCGGCGGCCAAGCTGAAAATCAGCACTTCTCGCCGAACACTTGCCGGCCGTGTTTATGTCTCCGGCGGCCAAGCTGAAAACCAGCACTGCTGGCCAAACGCTCGCCGGCCGTGTTTATGTCTCCGGCGACCAAGCTGAAAATCAGCACTTCTGGCCAAACACTTGCCGGCCGTGTTTATGTCTCCGGCGGCCAAGCTGAAAATCAGCACTACTGGCCAAACACTTGCCGGCCGTGTTTATGTCTCCGGCGGCCAAGCTGAAAATCAGCACTGCTGGCCAAACACTTGCCGGCCGTGTTTATGTCTTTGGCGGCCAAGCTGAAAATCAGCACTGCTGGCCAAACACTCGCCGGCCGTGTTTATGTTTCCGGCGGCCAAGCTGAAAATCAGCACTACTGGCCAAACACTTGCCGGCCGTGTTTATGTCTCCGGCGGCCAAGCTGAAAATCAGCACTTCTGGCAAAACGCTTGCTGACCGCGTTTATGTCCCGGCGGCCAAGCTGAAAATCAGCACTGCTGGCCAAACACTTGCCGGCCGTGTTTATGTCTCCGGCGGCCAAGCTGAAAATCAGCACTGCCGGCCAAACACTTGCCGGCCGTGTTTATGTCTTTGGCGGCAAAGCTGAAAATCAGCACTGCTGGCCAAACACCCGCCGGCCGTGTTTATGTTTCCGGCGGCCAAGCTGAAAATCAGCACTACTGGCCAAACACTTGCCGGCCGTGTTTATGTCTCCGGCGGCCAAGCTGAAAATCAGCACTTCTGGCCAAACACTTGCCGGCCGTGTTTATGTCTCCGGCGGCCAAGCTGAAAATCAGCACTACTGGCCAAACACTTGCCGGCCGTGTTTATGTCTCCGGCGGCCAAGCTGAAAATCAGCACTGCTGGCCAAACACTTGCCGGCCGTGTTTATGTCTTTGGCGGCCACGCTGAAAATCAGCACTGCTGGCCAAACACTTGCCGGCCGTGTTTATGTCTCTGGCGGCCAAGCTGAAAATCAGCACTTCTGGCCAAACACTTGCCGGCCGTGTTTATGTCCCCGGCGGCCAAGCTGAAAATCAGCACTGCTGGCCGAACACTTGCCGGCCGTGTTTATGTCTCCGGCGGCCAAGCTGAAAATCAGCACTACTGGCCAAACACTTGCCGGCCGTGTTTATGTCTCCGGCGGCCAAGCTGAAAATCAGCACTTCTGGCCAAACACTTGCCGGCCGTGTTTATGTCTCCGGCGGCCAAGCTGAAAATCAGCACTGCTGGCCAAACACTCGCCGGCCGTGTTTATGTTTCCAGCGGCCAAGCTGAAAATCAGCACTACTGGCCAAACACTTGCTGGCCGAGTTTATGTCCCGGCGGACAAGCTGAAGATCAGCACTGCTGGCCAAACACTTGCCGGCCGTGTTTATGTCTCCGGCGGCCAAGCTGAAAATCAGCACTACTGGCCAAACACTTGCCGGCCGTGTTTATGTCTCCGGCGGCCAAGCTGAAAATCAGCACTTCTGGCCATACACTTGCCGGCCGTGTTTATGTCTCCGGCGGCCAAGCTGAAAATCAGCACTACTGGCCAAACACTTGCCGGCCGTGTTTATGTCTCCGGCGGCCAAGCTGAAAATCAGCACTTCTGGCCAAACACTTGCCGGCCGTGTTTATGTCTCCGGCGGCCAAGCTGAAAATCAGCACTACTGGCCAAACACTTGCCGGCCGTGTTTATGTCTCCGGCGGCCAAGCTGAAAATCAGCAGTACTGGCCAAACACTTGCCCGCCGTGTTTATGGCTCCGGCGGCCAAGCTGAAAATCAGCACTTCTGGCCAAACACTTGCCGGCCGTGTTAATGTCTCCGGCGGCCAAGCTGAAAATCAGCACTGCTGGCCAAACACTTGCCGGCCGTGTTTATGTCCCCGGCGGCCAAGCTGAAAATCAGCACTGCTGGCCAAACAATTGCCGGCCGTGTTTATGTCTCCGGCGGCCAAGCTGAAAATCAGCACTACTGGCCAAACACTTGCCGGCCGTGTTTATGTCTCCGGCGGCCAAGCTGAAAATCAGCACTTCTGGCCAAACACTTGCCGGCCGTGTTTATGTCTCTGGCGGCCAAGCTGAAAATCAGCACTTCTGGCCAAACACTTGCCGGCCGTGTTTATGTCCCCGGCGGCCAAGCTGAAAATCAGCACTGCTGGCCAAACACTTGCCGGCCGTATTTATGTCTCCGGCGGCCAAGCTGAAAATCAGCACTACTGGCCAAACACTTGCCGGCCGTGTTTATGTCTCCGGCGGCCAAGCTGAAAATCAGCACTTCTGGCCAAACACTTGCCGGCCGTGTTTATGTCTCCGGCGGCCAAGCTGAAAATCAGCACTACTGGCCAAACACTTGCCGGCCGTGTTTATGTCTCCGGCGGCCAAGCTGAAAATCAGCACTGCTGGCCAAACACTTGCCGGCCGTGTTTATGTCTCCGGCGGCGAAGCTGAAAATCAGCACTGCTACAAACACTCGCCGGCCGTGTTTATGTCTGCGGCGGCCAAGCTGAAAATCAGCACTACTGGCCAAACACTTGCCGGCCGTGTTTATGTCTCCGGCGGCCAAGCTGAAAATCAGCACTAGTGGCCAAACACTTGCCGGCCGTGTTTATGTCTCCGGCGGCCAAGCTGAAAATCAGCACTGCTGGCCAAACACTTGCCGGCCGTTTTTATGTCTCCGGCGGCCAAGCTGAAAATCAGCACTGCTGGCCAAACACTTGCCGGCCGTGTTTATGTCTCCGGCGGCCAAGCTGAAAATCAGCACTTTTCGCCAAACACTTGCCGGCCGTGTTTATGTCTCCGGCGGCCACCTGAAAATCAGCACTGCTGGCCAAACGCTCGCCGGCCGTGTTTATGTCTCCGGCGACCAAGCTGAAAATCAGCACTTCTGGCCAAACACTTGCCGGCCGTGTTTATGTCTCCGGCGGCCAAGCTGAAAATCAGCACTACTGGCCAAACACTTGCCGGCCGTGTTTATGTCTCCGGCGGCCAAGCTGAAAATCAGCACTGCTGGCCAAACACTTGCCGGCCGTGTTTATGTCTTTGGCGGCAAAGCTGAAAATCAGCACTGCTGGCCAAACACCCGCCGGCCGTGTTTATGTTTCCGGCGGCCAAGCTGAAAATCAGCACTACTGGCCAAACACTTGCCGGCCGTGTTTATGTCTCCGGCGGCCAAGCTGAAAATCAGCACTTCTGGCCAAACACTTGCCGGCCGTGTTTATGTCTCCGGCGGCCAAGCTGAAAATCAGCACTACTGGCCAAACACTTGCCGGCCGTGTTTATGTCTCCGGCGGCCAAGCTGAAAATCAGCACTAGTGGCCAAACACTTGCCGGCCGTGTTTATGTCTCCGGCGGCCAAGCTGAAAATCAGCACTGCTGGCCAAACACTTGCCGGCCGTTTTTATGTCTCCGGCGGCCAAGCTGAAAATCAGCACAGCTGGATAAACACTTGCCTGCCGTGTTTATGTCTCCGGTGGCCAAGCTGAAAATCAGCACTACTGGCCAAACACTTGCCGGCCGTGTTTATGTCTCCGGCGGCCAAGCTGAAAATCAGCACTTCTCGCCGAACACTTGCCGGCCGTGTTTATGTCTCCGGCGGCCAAGCTGAAAACCAGCACTGCTGGCCAAACGCTCGCCGGCCGTGTTTATGTCTCCGGCGACCAAGCTGAAAATCAGCGCTTCTGGCCAAACACTTGCCGGCCGTGTTTATGTCTCCGGCGGCCAAGCTGAAAATCAGCACTACTGGCCAAACACTTGCCGGCCGTGTTTATGTCTCCGGCGGCCAAGCTGAAAATCAGCACTGCTGGCCAAACACTTGCCGGCCGTGTTTATGTCTTTGGCGGCCAAGCTGAAAATCAGCACTGCTGGCCAAACACTCGCCGGCCGTGTTTATGTTTCCGGCGGCCAAGCTGAAAATCAGCACTACTGGCCAAACACTTGCCGGCCGTGTTTATGTCTCCGGCGGCCAAGCTGAAAATCAGCACTTCTGGCAAAACGCTTCCTGACCGCGTTTATGTCCCGGCGGCCAAGCTGAAAATCAGCACTGCTGGCCAAACACTTGCCGGCCGTGTTTATGTCTCCGGCGGCCAAGCTGAAAATCAGCACTGCCGGCCAAACACTTGCCGGCCGTGTTTATGTCTTCGGCGGCAAAGCTGAAAATCAGCACTGCTGGCCAAACACCCGCCGGCCGTGTTTATGTTTCCGGCGGCCAAGCTGAAAATCAGCACTACTGGCCAAACACTTGCCGGCCGTGTTTATGTCTCCGGCGGCCAAGCTGAAAATCAGCACTTCTGGCCAAACACTTGCCGGCCGTGTTTATGTCTCCGGCGGCCAAGCTGAAAATCAGCACTACTGGCCAAACACTTGCCGGCCGTGTTTATGTCTCCGGCGGCCAAGCTGAAAATCAGCACTGCTGGCCAAACACTTGCCGGCCGTGTTTATGTCTTTGGCGGCCACGCTGAAAATCAGCACTGCTGGCCAAACACTTGCCGGCCGTGTTTATGTCTCTGGCGGCCAAGCTGAAAATCAGCACTTCTGGCCAAACACTTGCCGGCCGTGTTTATGTCCCCGGCGGCCAAGCTGAAAATCAGCACTGCTGGCCGAACACTTGCCGGCCGTGTTTATGTCTCCGGCGGCCAAGCTGAAAATCAGCACTACTCGCCAAACACTTGCCGGCCGTGTTTATGTCTCCGGCGGCCAAGCTGAAAATCAGCACTTCTGGCCAAACACTTGCCGGCCGTGTTTATGTCTCCGGCGGCCAAGCTGAAAATCAGCACTGCTGGCCAAACACTCGCCGGCCGTGTTTATGTTTCCAGCGGCCAAGCTGAAAATCAGCACTACTGGCCAAACACTTGCTGGCCGAGTTTATGTCCCGGCGGACAAGCTGAAGATCAGCACTGCTGGCCAAACACTTGCCGGCCGTGTTTATGTCTCCGGCGGCCAAGCTGAAAATCAGCACTACTGGCCAAACACTTGCCGGCCGTGTTTATGTCTCCGGCGGCCAAGCTGAAAATCAGCACTTCTGGCCATACACTTGCCGGCCGTGTTTATGTCTCCGGCGGCCAAGCTGAAAATCAGCACTACTGGCCAAACACTTGCCGGCCGTGTTTATGTCTCCGGCGGCCAAGCTGAAAATCAGCACTTCTGGCCAAACACTTGCCGGCCGTGTTTATGTCTCCGGCGGCCAAGCTGAAAATCAGCACTACTGGCCAAACACTTGCCGGCCGTGTTTATGTCTCCGGCGGCCAAGCTGAAAATCAGCAGTACTGGCCAAACACTTGCCCGCCGTGTTTATGGCTCCGGCGGCCAAGCTGAAAATCAGCACTTCTGGCCAAACACTTGCCGGCCGTGTTAATGTCTCCGGCGGCCAAGCTGAAAATCAGCACTGCTGGCCAAACACTTGCCGGCCGTGTTTATGTCCCCGGCGGCCAAGCTGAAAATCAGCACTGCTGGCCAAACAATTGCCGGCCGTGTTTATGTCTCCGGCGGCCAAGCTGAAAATCAGCACTACTGGCCAAACACTTGCCGGCCGTGTTTATGTCTCCGGCGGCCA
This sequence comes from Ixodes scapularis, assembly GCF_016920785.2. Classification (NCBI taxonomy): domain Eukaryota; kingdom Metazoa; phylum Arthropoda; class Arachnida; order Ixodida; family Ixodidae; genus Ixodes; species Ixodes scapularis. Next base: position 54,921 of record NW_024610089.1, on the reverse strand, counting down.
AGCTGAAAATCAGCACTTCTGGCCAAACACTTGCCGGCCGTGTTTATGTCTCTGGCGGCCAAGCTGAAAATCAGCACTTCTGGCCAAACACTTGCCGGCCGTGTTTATGTCCCCGGCGGCCAAGCTGAAAATCAGCACTGCTGGCCAAACACTTGCCGGCCGTATTTATGTCTCCGGCGGCCAAGCTGAAAATCAGCACTACTGGCCAAACACTTGCCGGCCGTGTTTATGTCTCCGGCGGCCAAGCTGAAAATCAGCACTTCTGGCCAAACACTTGCCGGCCGTGTTTATGTCTCCGGCGGCCAAGCTGAAAATCAGCACTACTGGCCAAACACTTGCCGGCCGTGTTTATGTCTCCGGCGGCCAAGCTGAAAATCAGCACTCTGGCCAAACACTTGCCGGCCGTGTTTACGTCTCCGGCGGCCAAGCTGAAAATCAGCACTTCTGGCCAAACACTTGCCGGCCGTGTTTATGTCTCCGGCGGCCAAGCTGAAAATCAGCACTGCTGGCCAAACGCTCGCCGGCCGTGTTTATGTTTCCGGCGGCCAAGCTGAAAATTAGCACTACTGGCCAAACACTTGCCGGCCGTGTTTATGTCTCCGGCGGCCAAGCTGAAAAGCAGCACTGCTGACCAAACGCTCGTCGGCCGTGTTTATGTTTCCGGCGGCCAAGCTGAAAATCAGCACTTCTGGCCAAACACTTGCCGGCCGTGTTTATGTTTACGGCGGGCAAGCTGAAAATCAGCACTGCTGGCCAAACGCTCGCCGGCCGTGTTTATATTTCCGGCGGCCAAGCTGAAAATCAGCACTTCTGGCCAAACACTTGCTGGCCGTGTTTGTTTCTGGCGGCCAAGCTGAAAATCAGCACTACTGGCTAAACACACGCCGGCCGTGTTTATGTTTCCGGCGGCCATGCTGAAAATCAGCACTTCTGGCCAAACACTTGCCGGCCGTGTTTATGTTTCCGGCGGCCAAGCTGAAAATCAGCACTACTGGCCAAACGCTCGCCGGCCGTGTTTATGTTTCAGGCGGCCAAGCTGAAAATCAGCACTGCTGGCCAAACACTTGCCGGCCGTGTTTATGTCTCCGGCGGCCAAGCTGAAAATCAGCACTTCTGGCCAAACACTTGCCGGCCGTGTTTATGTCTCCGGCGGCCAAGCTGAAAATCAGCACTACTGGCCAAACACTTGCCGGCCGTGTTTATGTCTCCGGCGGCCAAGCTGAAAATCAGCACTTTTGGCCAAACACTTGCCGGCCGTGTTTATGTCTCCGGCGGCCAACCTGAAAATCAGCATTACTGGCCAAACACTTGCCGGCCGTGTTTATGTCTCCGGCGGCCAAGCTGAAAATCAGCACTTCTGGCCAAACACTTGCCGGCCGTGTTTATGTCTCTGGCGGCCAAGCTGAAAATCAGCACTTCTGGCCAAACACTTGCCGGCCGTGTTTATGTCCCCGGCGGCCAAGCTGAAAATCAGCACTGCTGGCCAAACACTTGCCGGCCGTGTTTATGTCTCCGGCGGCCAAGCTGAAAATCAGCACTACTGGCCAAACAGTTGCCGGCCGTGTTTATGTCTCCGGCGGCCAAGCTGAAAATCAGCACTTCTGGCCAAACACTTGCCGGCCGTGTTTATGTCTCCGGCGGCCAAGCTGAAAATCAGCACTACTGGCCAAACACTTGCCGGCCGTGTTTATGTCTCCGGCGGCCAAGCTGAAAATCAGCACTCTGGCCAAACACTTGCCGGCCGTGTTTACGTCTCCGGCGGCCAAGCTGAAAATCAGCACTTCTGGCCAAACACTTGCCGGCCGTGTTTATGTCTCCGGCGGCCAACCTGAAAATCAGCACTGCTGGCCAAACGCTCGCCGGCGGTGTTTATGTTTCCGGCGGCCAAGCTGAAAATTAGCACTACTGGCCAAACACTTGCCGGCCGTGTTTATGTCTCCGGCGGCCAAGCTGAAAAGCAGCACTGCTGACCAAACGCTCGTCGGCCGTGTTTATGTTTCCGGCGGCCAAGCTGAAAATCAGCACTTCTGGCCAAACACTTGCCGGCCGTGTTTATGTTTACGGCGGGCAAGCTGAAAATCAGCACTGCTGGCCAAACGCTCGCCGGCCGTGTTTATATTTCCGGCGGCCAAGCTGAAAATCAGCACTTCTGGCCAAACACTTGCTGGCCGTGTTTGTTTCTGGCGGCCAAGCTGAAAATCAGCACTACTGGCTAAACACACGCCGGCCGTGTTTATGTTTCCGGCGGCCATGCTGAAAATCAGCACTTCTGGCCAAACACTTGCCGGCCGTGTTTATGTTTCCGGCGGCCAAGCTGAAAATCAGCACTACTGGCCAAACGCTCGCCGGCCGTGTTTATGTTTCAGGCGGCCAAGCTGAAAATCAGTACTGCTGGCCAAACACTTGCCGGCCGTGTTTATGTCTCCGGCGGCCAAGCTGAAAATCAGCACTTCTGGCCAAACACTTGCCGGCCGTGTTTATGTCTCCGGCGGCCAAGCTGAAAATCAGCACTACTGGCCAAACACTTGCCGGCCGTGTTTATGTCTCCGGCGGCCAAGCTGAAAATCAGCACTTTTGGCCAAACACTTGCCGGCCGTGTTTATGTCTCCGGCGGCCAACCTGAAAATCAGCACTCCTGGCCAAACACTTGCCGGCCGTGTTTATGTCTCCGGCGGCCAAGCTGAAAATCAGCACTACTGACCAAACACTTGCCGGCCGTGTTTATGGCTCCGGCGGCCAAGCTGAAAATCAGCACTTCTGGCCAAACACTTGCCGGCCGTGTTTATGTCTCCGGTGGCCAAGCTGAAAATCAGCACTGCTGGCCAAACACTTGCCGGCCGTGTTTATGTCCCCGGCGGCCAAGCTGAAAATCAGCACTGCTGGCCAAACACTTGCCGGCAGTGTTTATGTCTCCGGCGGCCAAGCTGAAAATCAGCACTACTGGCCAAACACTTGCCGGCCGTGTTTATGTCTCCGGCGGCCAAGCTGAAAATCAGCACTTCTGGCCAAACACTTGCCGGCCGTGTTTATGTCTCCGGCGGCCAAGCTGAAAATCAGCACTTCTGGCCAAACACTTGCCGGCCGTGTTTATGTCCCCGGCGGCCAAGCTGAATATCAGCACTTCTGGCCAAACACTTCCCGGCCGTGTTTATATCTCCGGCGGCCAAGCTGAAAGTCAGCACTACTGGCCAAACACTTGCCGGCCGTGTTTATGTCTCAGGCGGCCAAGCTGAAAAGCAGCACTGCTGACCAAACGCTCGTCGGCCGTGTTTATGTTTCCGGCGGCCAAGCTGAAAATCAGCACTGCTGGCCAAACACTCGCCGGCCGTGTTTATGTTTCCGGCGGCCAAGCTGGAAATCAGCACTTCTGGCCAAACGCTCGCCGGCCGTGTTTATGTTTCCGGCGGCCAAGCTGAAAATCAGCACTGCTGGCCAAACACTCGCCGGCCGTGTTTATGTTTCCGGCGGCCAAGCTGAAAATCAGCACTTCTGGCCAAACACTTGCCGGCCGTGTTTATGTCTCCGGCAGCCAAGCTGAAAATCAGCACTGCTGGCCAAACGCTCGCCGGCCGTGTTTATGTCTGCGGCGGCCAAGCTGAAAATCAGCACTACTGGCCAAACACTTGCCGGCCGTGTTTATGTCTCCGGCGGCCAAGCTGAAAATCAGCACTAGTGGCCAAACACTTGCCGGCCGTGTTTATGTCTCCGGCGGCCAAGCTGAAAATCAGCACTGCTGGCCAAACACTTGCCGGCCGTTTTTATGTCTCCGGCGGCCAAGCTGAAAATCAGCACTGCTGGCCAAACACTTGCCGGCCGTGTTTATGTCTCCGGCGGCCAAGCTGAAAATCAGCACTTTTCGCCAAACACTTGCCGGCCGTGTTTATGTCTCCGGCGGCCACCTGAAAATCAGCACTGCTGGCCAAACGCTCGCCGGCCGTGTTTATGTCTCCGGCGACCAAGCTGAAAATCAGCACTTCTGGCCAAACACTTGCCGGCCGTGTTTATGTCTCCGGCGGCCAAGCTGAAAATCAGCACTACTGGCCAAACACTTGCCGGCCGTGTTTATGTCTCCGGCGGCCAAGCTGAAAATCAGCACTGCTGGCCAAACACTTGCCGGCCCTGTTTATGTCTTTGGCGGCAAATCTGAAAATCAGCACTGCTGGCCAAACACCCGCCGGCCGTGTTTATGTTTCCGGCGGCCAAGCTGAAAATCTGCACTACTGGCCAAACACTTGCCGGCCGTGTTTATGTCTCCGGCGGCCAAGCTGAAAATCAGCACTTCTGGCCAAACACTTGCCGGCCGTGTTTATGTCTCCGGCGGCCAAGCTGAAAATCAGCACTACTGGCCAAACACTTGCCGGCCGTGTTTATGTCTCCGGCGGCCAAGCTGAAAATCAGCACTAGTGGCCAAACACTTGCCGGCCGTGTTTATGTCTCCGGCGGCCAAGCTGAAAATCAGCACTGCTGGCCAAACACTTGCCGGCCGTTTTTATGTCTCCGGCGGCCAAGCTGAAAATCAGCACAGCTGGATAAACACTTGCCTGCCGTGTTTATGTCTCCGGCGGCCAAGCTGAAAATCAGCACTACTGGCCAAACACTTGCCGGCCGTGTTTATGTCTCCGGCGGCCAAGCTGAAAATCAGCACTTCTCGCCGAACACTTGCCGGCCGTGTTTATGTCTCCGGCGGCCAAGCTGAAAACCAGCACTGCTGGCCAAACGCTCGCCGGCCGTGTTTATGTCTCCGGCGACCAAGCTGAAAATCAGCACTTCTGGCCAAACACTTGCCGGCCGTGTTTATGTCTCCGGCGGCCAAGCTGAAAATCAGCACTACTGGCCAAACACTTGCCGGCCGTGTTTATGTCTCCGGCGGCCAAGCTGAAAATCAGCACTGCTGGCCAAACACTTGCCGGCCGTGTTTATGTCTTTGGCGGCCAAGCTGAAAATCAGCACTGCTGGCCAAACACTCGCCGGCCGTGTTTATGTTTCCGGCGGCCAAGCTGAAAATCAGCACTACTGGCCGAACACTTGCCGGCCGTGTTTATGTCTCCGGCGGCCAAGCTGAAAATCAGCACTTCTGGCAAAACGCTTGCCGACCGCGTTTATGTCCCGGCGGCCAAGCTGAAAATCAGCACTGCTGGCCAAACACTTGCCGGCCGTGTTTATGTCTCCGGCGGCCAAGCTGAAAATCAGCACTGCCGGCCAAACACTTGCCGGCCGTGTTTATGTCTTTGGCGGCAAAGCTGAAAATCAGCACTGCTGGCCAAACACCCGCCGGCCGTGTTTATGTTTCCGGCGGCCAAGCTGAAAATCAGCACTACTGGCCAAACACTTGCCGGCCGTGTTTATGTCTCCGGCGGCCAAGCTGAAAATCAGCACTTCTGGCCAAACACTTGCCGGCCGTGTTTATGTCTCCGGCGGCCAAGCTGAAAATCAGCACTACTGGCCAAACACTTGCCGGCCGTGTTTATGTCTCCGGCGGCCAAGCTGAAAATCAGCACTGCTGGCCAAACACTTGCCGGCCGTGTTTATGTCTTTGGCGGCCAAGCTGAAAATCAGCACTGCTGGCCAAACACTTGCCGGCCGTGTTTATGTCTCTGGCGGCCAAGCTGAAAATCAGCACTTCTGGCCAAACACTTGCCGGCCGTGTTTATGTCCCCGGCGGCCAAGCTGAAAATCAGCACTGCTGGCCGAACACTTGCCGGCCGTGTTTATGTCTCCGGCGGCCAAGCTGAAAATCAGCACTACTGGCCAAACACTTGCCGGCCGTGTTTATGTCTCCGGCGGCCAAGCTGAAAATCAGCACTTCTGGCCAAACACTTGCCGGCCGTGTTTATGTCTCCGGCGGCCAAGCTGAAAATCAGCACTGCTGGCCAAACACTCGCCGGCCGTGTTTATGTTTCCAGCGGCCAAGCTGAAAATCAGCACTACTGGCCAAACACTTGCTGGCCGAGTTTATGTCCCGGCGGACAAGCTGAAGATCAGCACTGCTGGCCAAACACTTGCCGGCCGTGTTTATGTCTCCGGCGGCCAAGCTGAAAATCAGCACTACTGGCCAAACACTTGCCGGCCGTGTTTATGTCTCCGGCGGCCAAGCTGAAAATCAGCACTTCTGGCCATACACTTGCCGGCCGTGTTTATGTCTCCGGCGGCCAAGCTGAAAATCAGCACTACTGGCCAAACACTTGCCGGCCGTGTTTATGTCTCCGGCGGCCAAGCTGAAAATCAGCACTTCTGGCCAAACACTTGCCGGTCGTGTTTATGTCTCCGGCGGCCAAGCTGAAAATCAGCACTACTGGCCAAACACTTGCCGGCCGTGTTTATGTCTCCGGCGGCCAAGCTGAAAATCAGCAGTACTGGCCAAACACTTGCCCGCCGTGTTTATGGCTCCGGCGGCCAAGCTGAAAATCAGCACTTCTGGCCAAACACTTGCCGGCCGTGTTAATGTCTCCGGCGGCCAAGCTGAAAATCAGCACTGCTGGCCAAACACTTGCCGGCCGTGTTTATGTCCCCGGCGGCCAAGCTGAAAATCAGCACTGCTGGCCAAACAATTGCCGGCCGTGTTTATGTCTCCGGCGGCCAAGCTGAAAATCAGCACTACTGGCCAAACACTTGCCGGCCGTGTTTATGTCTCCGGCGGCCAAGCTGAAAATCAGCACTTCTGGCCAAACACTTGCCGGCCGTGTTTATGTCTCTGGCGGCCAAGCTGAAAATCAGCACTTCTGGCCAAACACTTGCCGGCCGTGTTTATGTCCCCGGCGGCCAAGCTGAAAATCAGCACTGCTGGCCAAACACTTGCCGGCCGTATTTATGTCTCCGGCGGCCAAGCTGAAAATCAGCACTACTGGCCAAACACTTGCCGGCCGTGTTTATGTCTCCGGCGGCCAAGCTGAAAATCAGCACTTCTGGCCAAACACTTGCCGGCCGTGTTTATGTCTCCGGCGGCCAAGCTGAAAATCAGCACTACTGGCCAAACACTTGCCGGCCGTGTTTATGTCTCCGGCGGCCAAGCTGAAAATCAGCACTCTGGCCAAACACTTGCCGGCCGTGTTTACGTCTCCGGCGGCCAAGCTGAAAATCAGCACTTCTGGCCAAACACTTGCCGGCCGTGTTTATGTCTCCGGCGGCCAAGCTGAAAATCAGCACTGCTGGCCAAACGCTCGTCGGCCGTGTTTATGTTTCCGGCGGCCAAGCTGAAAATTAGCACTACTGGCCAAACACTTGCCGGCCGTGTTAATGTCTCCGGCGGCCAAGCTGAAAAGCAGCACTGCTGACCAAACGCTCGTCGGCCGTGTTTATGTTTCCGGCGGCCAAGCTGAAAATCAGCACTTCTGGCCAAACACTTGCCGGCCGTGTTTATGTTTACGGCGGGCAAGCTGAAAATCAGCACTGCTGGCCAAACGCTCGCCGGCCGTGTTTATATTTCCGGCGGCCAAGCTGAAAATCAGCACTTCTGGCCAAACACTTGCTGGCCGTGTTTGTTTCTGGCGGCCAAGCTGAAAATCAGCACTACTGGCTAAACACACGCCGGCCGTGTTTATGTTTCCGGCGGCCATGCTGAAAATCAGCACTTCTGGCCAAACACTTGCCGGCCGTGTTTATGTTTCCGGCGGCCATGCTGAAAATCAGCACTACTGGCCAAACGCTCGCCGGCCGTGTTTATGTTTCAGGCGGCCAAGCTGAAAATCAGCACTGCTGGCCAAACACTTGCCGGCCGTGTTTGTCTCCGGCGGCCAAGCTGAAAATCAGCACTTCTGGCCAAACACTTGCCGGCCGTGTTTATGTCTCCGGCGGCCAAGCTGAAAATCAGCACTACTGGCCAAACACTTGCCGGCCGTGTTTATGTCTCCGGCGGCCAAGCTGAAAATCAGCACTTTTGGCCAAACACTTGCCGGCCGTGTTTATGTCTCCGGCGGCCAACCTGAAAATCAGCATTACTGGCCAAACACTTGCCGGCCGTGTTTATGTCTCCGGCGGCCAAGCTGAAAATCAGCACTTCTGGCCAAACACTTGCCGGCCGTGTTTATGTCTCTGGCGGCCAAGCTGAAAATCAGCACTTCTGGCCAAACACTTGCCGGCCGTGTTTATGTCCCCGGCGGCCAAGCTGAAAATCAGCACTGCTGGCCAAACACTTGCCGGCCGTGTTTATGTCTCCGGCGGCCAAGCTGAAAATCAGCACTACTGGCCAAACAGTTGCCGGCCGTGTTTATGTCTCCGGCGGCCAAGCTGAAAATCAGCACTTCTGGCCAAACACTTGCCGGCCGTGTTTATGTCTCCGGCGGCCAAGCTGAAAATCAGCACTACTGGCCAAACACTTGCCGGCCGTGTTTATGTCTCCGGCGGCCAAGCTGAAAATCAGCACTCTGGCCAAACACTTGCCGGCCGTGTTTACGTCTCCGGCGGCCAAGCTGAAAATCAGCACTTCTGGCCAAACACTTGCCGGCCGTGTTTATGTCTCCGGCGGCCAACCTGAAAATCAGCACTGCTGGCCAAACGCTCGCCGGCGGTGTTTATGTTTCCGGCGGCCAAGCTGAAAATTAGCACTACTGGCCAAACACTTGCCGGCCGTGTTTATGTCTCCGGCGGCCAAGCTGAAAAGCAGCACTGCTGACCAAACGCTCGTCGGCCGTGTTTATGTTTCCGGCGGCCAAGCTGAAAATCAGCACTTCTGGCCAAACACTTGCCGGCCGTGTTTATGTTTACGGCGGGCAAGCTGAAAATCAGCACTGCTGGCCAAACGCTCGCCGGCCGTGTTTATATTTCCGGCGGCCAAGCTGAAAATCAGCACTTCTGGCCAAACACTTGCTGGCCGTGTTTGTTTCTGGCGGCCAAGCTGAAAATCAGCACTACTGGCTAAACACACGCCGGCCGTGTTTATGTTTCCGGCGGCCATGCTGAAAATCAGCACTTCTGGCCAAACACTTGCCGGCCGTGTTTATGTTTCCGGCGGCCAAGCTGAAAATCAGCACTACTGGCCAAACGCTCGCCGGCCGTGTTTATGTTTCAGGCGGCCAAGCTGAAAATCAGTACTGCTGGCCAAACACTTGCCGGCCGTGTTTATGTCTCCGGCGGCCAAGCTGAAAATCAGCACTTCTGGCCAAACACTTGCCGGCCGTGTTTATGTCTCCGGCGGCCAAGCTGAAAATCAGCACTACTGGCCAAACACTTGCCGGCCGTGTTTATGTCTCCGGCGGCCAAGCTGAAAATCAGCACTTTTGGCCAAACACTTGCCGGCCGTGTTTATGTCTCCGGCGGCCAACCTGAAAATCAGCACTCCTGGCCAAACACTTGCCGGCCGTGTTTATGTCTCCGGCGGCCAAGCTGAAAATCAGCACTACTGACCAAACACTTGCCGGCCGTGTTTATGGCTCCGGCGGCCAAGCTGAAAATCAGCACTTCTGGCCAAACACTTGCCGGCCGTGTTTATGTCTCCGGTGGCCAAGCTGAAAATCAGCACTGCTGGCCAAACACTTGCCGGCCGTGTTTATGTCCCCGGCGGCCAAGCTGAAAATCAGCACTGCTGGCCAAACACTTGCCGGCAGTGTTTATGTCTCCGGCGGCCAAGCTGAAAATCAGCACTACTGGCCAAACACTTGCCGGCCGTGTTTATGTCTCCGGCGGCCAAGCTGAAAATCAGCACTTCTGGCCAAACACTTGCCGGCCGTGTTTATGTCTCCGGCGGCCAAGCTGAAAATCAGCACTACTGGCCAAACACTTCCCGGCCGTGTTTATATCTCCGGCGGCCAAGCTGAAAGTCAGCACTACTGGCCAAACACTTGCCGGCCGTGTTTATGTCTCAGGCGGCCAAGCTGAAAAGCAGCACTGCTGACCAAACGCTCGTCGGCCGTGTTTATGTTTCCGGCGGCCAAGCTGAAAATCAGCACTACTGGCCAAACACTCGCCGGCCGTGTTTATGTTTCCGGCGGCCAAGCTGGAAATCAGCACTTCTGGCCAAACACTTGCCGGCCGTGTTTGTTTCTGGCGGCCAAGCTGAAAATCAGCACTGCTGGCCAAACGCTCGCCGGCCGTGTTTATGTTTCCGGCGGCCAAGCTGAAAATCAGCACTTCTGGCCAAACACTTGCCGGCCGTGTTTATGTTTCCGGCGGCCAAGCTGAAAATCAGCACTACTGGCCAAACGCTCGCCGGCCGTGTTTATGTTTCCGGCGGCCAAGCTGAAAATCAGCACTGCTGGCCAAACACTCGCCGGCCGTGTTTATGTTTCCGGCGGCCAAGCTGAAAATCAGCACTTCTGGCCAAACACTTGCCGGCCGTGTTTATGTCTCCGGCAGCCAAGCTGAAAATCAGCACTGCTGGCCAAACGCTCGCCGGCCGTGTTTATGTTTCCGGCGGCCAAGCTGAAAATCAGCACTACTGGCCAAACACTTGCCGGCCGTGTTTATGTCTCCGGCGGCCAAGCTGAAAATCAGCACTACTGGCCAAACACTTGCCGGCCGTGTTTATGTCTTCGGCGGCCAAGCTGAAAATCAGCACTTCTCGCCAAACACTTGCCGGCCGTGTTTATGTCTCCGGCGGCCAAGCTGAAAATCAGCACTGCTGGCCAAACGCTCGCCGGCCGTGTTTATGTCTCCGGCGACCAAGCTGAAAATCAGCACTTCTGGCCAAACACTTGCCGGCCGTGTTTATGTCTCCGGCGGCCAAGCTGAAAATCAGCACTACTGGCCAAACACTTGCCGGCCGTGTTTATGTCTCCGGCGGCCAAGCTGAAAATCAGCACTGCTGGCCAAACACTTGCCGGCCGTGTTTATGTCTTTGGCGGCCAAGCTGAAAATCAGCACTGCTGGCCAAACACTCGCCGGCCGTGTTTATGTCTCTGGCGGCCAAGCTGAAAATCAGCACTTCTGGCCAAACACTTGCCGGCCGTGTTTATGTCTCCGGCGGCCAAGCTGAAAATCAGCACTACTGCCCAAACACTTGCCGGCCGTGTTTATGTCTCCGGCGGCCAAGCTGAAAATCAGCACTTCTGGCCAAACACTTGCCGGCCGTATTTATGTCTCCGGCGGCCAAGCTGAAAATCAGCACTATTGGCCAAACATTTGCCGGCCGTGTTTATGTCTCCGGCGGCCAAGCTGAAAATCAGCACTACTGGCCAAACACTTGCCGGCCGTGTTTATGTCTCGGCGGCCAAGCTGAAAATCAGCACTTCTGGCCAAACACTTGCCGGCCGTGTTTATGTCTCCGGCGGCCAAGCTGAAAATCAGCACTGCTGGCCAAACGCTCGCCGGCCGTGTTTATGTTTCCGGCGGCCAAGCTGAAAATCAGCACTACTGGCCAAACACTTGCCGGCCGTGTTTATGTCTCCGGCGGCCAAGCTGAAAATCAGCACCATTGGCCAAACACTTGCCGGCCGTGTTTATGTCTCCGGCGGCCAAGCTGAAAATCAGCACTGCTGGCCAAACACTTGCCGGCCGTGTTTATGTCTCCGGCGGCGAAGCTGAAAATCAGCACTGCTGGCCAAACACTCGCCGGCCGTGTTTATGTCTGCGGCGGCCAAGCTGAAAATCAGCACTACTGGCCAAACACTTGCCGGCCGTGTTTATGTCTCCGGCGGCCAAGCTGAAAATCAGCACTAGTGGCCAAACACTTGCCGGCCGTGTTTATGTCTCCGGCGGCCAAGCTGAAAATCAGCACTGCTGGCCAAACACTTGCCGGCCGTGTTTATGTCTTTGGCGGCAAAGCTGAAAATCAGCACTGCTGGCCAAACACCCGCCGGCCGTGTTTATGTTTCCGGCGGCCAAGCTGAAAATCAGCACTACTGACCAAACACTTGCCGGCCGTGTTTATGTCTCCGGCGGCCAAGCTGAAAATCAGCACTTCTGGCCAAACACTTGCCGGCCGTGTTTATGTCTCCGGCGGCCAAGCTGAAAATCAGCACTACTGGCCAAACACTTGCCGGCCGTGTTTATGTCTCCGGCGGCCAAGCTGAAAATCAGCACTAGTGGCCAAACACTTGCCGGCCGTGTTTATGTCTCCGGCGGCCAAGCTGAAAATCAGCACTGCTGGCCAAACACTTGCCGGCCGTTTTTATGTCTCCGGCGGCCAAGCTGAAAATCAGCACTGCTGGCCAAACACTTGCCTGCCGTGTTTATGTCTCCGGCGGCCAAGCTGAAAATCAGCACTACTGGCCAAACACTTGCCGGCCGTGTTTATGTCTTCGGCGGCCAAGCTGAAAATCAGCACTTCTCGCCAAACACTTGCCGGCCGTGTTTATGTCTCCGGCGGCCAAGCTGAAAATCAGCACTGCTGGCCAAACGCTCGCCGGCCGTGTTTATGTCTCCGGCGACCAAGCTGAAAATCAGCACTTCTGGCCAAACACTTGCCGGCCGTGTTTATGTCTCCGGCGGCCAAGCTGAAAATCAGCACTACTAGCCAAACACTTGCCGGCCGTGATTATGTCTCCGGCGGCCAAGCTGAAAATCAGCACTGCTGGCCAAACACTTGCCGGCCGTGTTTATGTCTTTGGCGGCCAAGCTGAAAATCAGCACTGCTGGCCAAACACTCGCCAGCCGTGTTTATGTTTCCGGCGGCCAAGCTGAAAATCAGCACTACTGGCCAAACACTTGCCGGCCGTGTTTATGTCTCCGGCGGCCAAGCTGAAAATCAGCACTTCTGGCCAAACACTTGCCGGCCGTGTTTATGTCTCCGGCGGCCAAGCTGAAAATCAGCACTACTGGCCAAACACTTGCCGGCCGTGTTTATGTCTCCGGCGGCCAAGCTGAAAATCAGCACTTTTGGCCAAACACTTGCCGGCCGTGTTTATGTCTCCGGCGGCCAACCTGAAAATCAGCACTCCTGGCCAAACACTTGCCGGCCGTGTTTATGTCTCCGGCGGCCAAGCTGAAAATCAGCACTACTGACCAAACACTTGCCGGCCGTGTTTATGGCTCCGGCGGCCAAGCTGAAAATCAGCACTTCTGGCCAAACACTTGCCGGCCGTGTTTATGTCTCCGGTGGCCAAGCTGAAAATCAGCACTGCTGGCCAAACACTTGCCGGCCGTGTTTATGTCCCCGGCGGCCAAGCTGAAAATCAGCACTGCTGGCCAAACACTTGCCGGCCGTGTTTATGTCTCCGGCAGCCAAGCTGAAAATCAGCACTACTGGCCAAACACTTGCCGGCCGTGTTTATGTCTCCGGCGGCCAAGCTGAAAATCAGCACTTCTGGCCAAACACTTGCCGGCCGTGTTTATGTCTCCGGCGGCCAAGCTGAAAATCAGCACTTCTGGCCAAACACTTGCCGGCCGTGTTTATGTCCACGGCGGCCAAGCTGAATATCAGCACTTCTGGCCAAACACTTGCCGGCCGTGTTTATGTCTCCGGCGGCCAAGCTGAAAATCAGCACTACTGGCCAAACACTTCCCGGCCGTGTTTATATCTCCGGCGGCCAAGCTGAAAGTCAGCACTACTGGCCAAACACTTGCCGGCCGTGTTTATGTCTCCGGCGGCCAAGCTGAAAAGCAGCACTGCTGACCAAACGCTCGTCGGCCGTGTTTATGTTTCCGGCGGCCAAGCTGAAAATCAGCACTACTGGCCAAACACTCGCCGGCCGTGTTTATGTTTCCGGCGGCCAAGCTGGAAATCAGCACTTCTGGCCAAACACTTGCCGGCCGTGTTTATGTTTGTGGCGGCCAAGCTGAAAATCAGCACTGCTGGCCAAACGCTCGCCGGCCGTGTTTATGTTTCCGGCGGCCAAGCTGAAAATCAGCACTTCTGGCCAAACACTTGCCGGCCGTGTTTATGTTTCCGGCGGCCAAGCTGAAAATCAGCACTACTGGCCAAACGCTCGCCGGCCGTGTTTATGTTTCCGGCGGCCAAGCTGAAAATCAGCACTACTGGCCAAACACTTGCCGGCCGTGTTTATGTCTCCGGCGGCCAAGCTGAAAATCAGCACTACTGGCCAAACACTTGCCGGCCGTGTTTATGTCTTCGGCGGCCAAGCTGAAAATCAGCACTTCTCGCCAAACACTTGCCGGCCGTGTTTATGTCTCCGGCGGCCAAGCTGAAAATCAGCACTGCTGGCCAAACGCTCGCCGGCCGTGTTTATGTCTCCGGCGACCAAGCTGAAAATCAGCACTTCTGGCCAAACACTTGCCGGCCGTGTTTATGTCTCCGGCGGCCAAGCTGAAAATCAGCACTACTGGCCAAACACTTGCCGGCCGTGTTTATGTCTCCGGCGGCCAAGCTGAAAATCAGCACTGCTGGCCAAACACTTGCCGGCCGTGTTTATGTCTTTGGCGGCCAAGCTGAAAATCAGCACTGCTGGCCAAACACTTGCCGGCCGTGTTTATGTCTCTGGCGGCCAAGCTGAAAATCAGCACTTCTGGCCAAACACTTGCCGGCCGTGTTTATGTCTCCGGCGGCCAAGCTGAAAATCAGCACTACTGCCCAAACACTTGCCGGCCGTGTTTATGTCTCCGGCGGCCAAGCTGAAAATCAGCACTTCTGGCCAAACACTTGCCGGCCGTATTTATGTCTCCGGCGGCCAAGCTGAAAATCAGCACTACTGGCCAAACATTTGCCGGCCGTGTTTATGTCTCCGGCGGCCAAGCTGAAAATCAGCACTACTGGCCAAACACTTGCCGGCCGTGTTTATGTCTCGGCGGCCAAGCTGAAAATCAGCACTTCTGGCCAAACACTTGCCGGCCGTGTTTATGTCTCCGGCGGCCAAGCTGAAAATCAGCACTGCTGGCCAAAAGCTCGCCGGCCGTGTTTATGTTTCCGGCGGCCAAGCTGAAAATCAGCACTACTGGCCAAACACTTGCCGGCCGTGTTTATGTCTCCGGCGGCCAAGCTGAAAATCAGCACCATTGGCCAAACACTTGCCGGCCGTGTTTATGTCTCCGGCGGCCAAGCTGAAAATCAGCACTGCTGGCCAAACACTTGCCGGCCGTGTTTATGTCTCCGGCGGCGAAGCTGAAAATCAGCACTGCTGGCCAAACACTCGCCGGCCGTGTTTATGTCTGCGGCGGCCAAGCTGAAAATCAGCACTACTGGCCAAACACTTGCCGGCCGTGTTTATGTCTCCGGCGGCCAAGCTGAAAATCAGCACTAGTGGCCAAACACTTGCCGGCCGTGTTTATGTCTCCGGCGGCCAAGCTGAAAATCAGCACTGCTGGCCAAACACTTGCCGGCCGTGTTTATGTCTTTGGCGGCAAAGCTGAAAATCAGCACTGCTGGCCAAACACCCGCCGGCCGTGTTTATGTTTCCGGCGGCCAAGCTGAAAATCAGCACTACTGGCCAAACACTTGCCGGCCGTGTTTATGTCTCCGGCGGCCAAGCTGAAAATCAGCACTTCTGGCCAAACACTTGCCGGCCGTGTTTATGTCTCCGGCGGCCAAGCTGAAAATCAGCACTACTGGCCAAACACTTGCCGGCCGTGTTTATGTCTCCGGCGGCCAAGCTGAAAATCAGCACTAGTGGCCAAACACTTGCCGGCCGTGTTTATGTCTCCGGCGGCCAAGCTGAAAATCAGCACTGCTGGCCAAACACTTGCCGGCCGTGTTTATATCTTTGGCGGCAAAGCTGAAAATCAGCACTGCTGGCCAAACACCCGCCGGCCGTGTTTATGTTTCCGGCGGCCAAGCTGAAAATCAGCACTACTGGCCAAACACTTGCCGGCCGTGTTTATGTCTCCGGCGGCCAAGCTGAAAATCAGCACTGCTGGCCAAACACTTGCCGGCCGTTTTTATGTCTCCGGCGGCCAAGCTGAAAATCAGCACTGCTGGCCAAACACTTGCCTGCCGTGTTTATGTCTCCGGCGGCCAAGCTGAAAATCAGCACTACTGGCCAAACACTTGCCGGCCGTGTTTATGTCTTCGGCGGCCAAGCTGAAAATCAGCACTTCTCGCCAAACACTTGCCGGCCGTGTTTATGTCTCCGGCGGCCAAGCTGAAAATCAGCACTGCTGGCCAAACGCTCGCCGGCCGTGTTTATGTCTCCGGCGACCAAGCTGAAAATCAGCACTTCTGGCCAAACACTTGCCGGCCGTGTGTATGTCTCCGGCGGCCAAGCTGAAAATCAGCACTACTGGCCAAACACTTGCCGGCCGTGTTTATGTCTCCGGCGGCCAAGCTGAAAATCAGCACTGCTGACCAAACACTTGCCGGCCGTGTTTATGTCTTTGGCGGCCAAGCTGAAAATCAGCACTGCTGGCCAAACACTCGCCAGCCGTGTTTATGTTTCCGGCGGCCAAGCTGAAAATCAGCACTACTGGCCAAACACTTGCCGGCCGTGTTTATGTCTCCGGCGGCCAAGCTGAAAATCAGCACTTCTGGCAAAACACTTGCCGACCGCGTTTATGTCCCGGCGGCCAAGCTGAAAGTCAGCACTGCTGGCCAAACACTTGCCGGCCGTGTTTATGTCTCCGGCGGCCAAGCTGAAAATCAGCACTACTGGCCAAACACTTGCCGGCCGTGTTTATGTCTCCGGCGGCCAAGCTGAAAATCAGCACTTCTGGCAAACACTTGCCGGCAGTGTTTATGTCTCCGGCGGCCAAGGTGAAAATCAGAACTACTGGCCAAACACTTGCCGGCCGTGTTTATGTCTCCGGCGGCCAAGCTGAAAATCAGCACTTCTGGCCAAACACTTGCCAGCCGTGTTTATGTCTCCGGCGGCAAGCTGAAAATCAGCACTACTGGCCAAACACTTGCCGGCCGTGTTTATGTCTCCGGCGGCCAAGCTGAAAATAAACACTACTGGCCAAACACTTGCCCGCCGTGTTTATGGCTCCGGCGGCCAAGCTGAAAATCAGCACTTCTGGCCAAACACTTGGCGGCCGTGTTTATGTCTCCGGCGGCCAAGCTGAAAATCAGCACTGCTGGCCAAACCCTTGCCGGCCGTGTTTATGTCCCCGGTGGCCAAGGTGAAAATCAGCACTGCTGGCCAAACACTTGCCGGCCGTGTTTATGTCTCCGGCGGCCAAGCTGAAAATCAGCACTACTGGCCAAACACTTGCCGGCCGTGTTTATGTCTCTGGCGGCCAAGCTGAAAATCAGCACTTCTGGCCAAACACTTGCCGGCCGTGTTTATGTCTCCGGCGGCCAAGCTGAAAATCAGCACTACTGGCCAAACACTTGCCGGCCGTGTTTATGTCTCCGGCGGCCAAGCTGAAAATCAGCACTTCTGGCCAAACACTTGCCGGCCGTGTTTATGTCTCCGGCGGCCAAGCTGAAAATCAGCACTACTGGCCAAACACTTGCCGGCCGTGTTTATGTCTCCGGCGGCCAAGCTGAAAATAAGCACTACTGGCCAAACACTTGCCGGCCGTGTTTATGTCTCCGGCGGCCAAGCTGAAAATCAGCACTTCTGGCCAAACACTTGCCGGCCGTGTTTATGTCTCCGGCGGCCAAGCTGAAAATCAGCACTGCTGGCCAAACGCTCGCCGGCCGTGTTTATGTTTCCGGCGGCCAAGCTGAAAATCAGCACTTCTGGCCAAACACTTGCCGGCCGTGTTTATGTTTCCGGCGGCCAAGCTGAAAATCAGCACTACTGGCCAAACGCTCGCCGGCCGTGTTTATGTTTCCGGCGGCCAAGCTGAAAATCAGCACTGCTGGCCAAACACTCGCCGGCCGTGTTTATGTTTCCGGCGGCCAAGCTGAAAATCAGCACTTCTGGCCAAACACTTGCCGGCCGTGTTTATGTCTCCGGCAGCCAAGCTGAAAATCAGCACTGCTGGCCAAACGCTCGCCGGCCGTGTTTATGTTTCCGGCGGCCAAGCTGAAAATCAGCACTACTGGCCAAACACTTGCCGGCCGTGTTTATGTCTCCGGCGGCCAAGCTGAAAATCAGCACTACTGGCCAAACACTTGCCGGCCGTGTTTATGTCTTCGGCGGCCAAGCTGAAAATCAGCACTTCTCGCCAAACACTTGCCGGCCGTGTTTATGTCTCCGGCGGCCAAGCTGAAAATCAGCACTGCTGGCCAAACGCTCGCCGGCCGTGTTTATGTCTCCGGCGACCAAGCTGAAAATCAGCACTTCTGGCCAAACACTTGCCGGCCGTGTTTATGTCTCCGGCGGCCAAGCTGAAAATCAGCACTACTGGCCAAACACTTGCCGGCCGTGTTTATGTCTCCGGCGGCCAAGCTGAAAATCAGCACTGCTGGCCAAACACTTGCCGGCCGTGTTTATGTCTTTGGCGGCCAAGCTGAAAATCAGCACTGCTGGCCAAACACTTGCCGGCCGTGTTTATGTCTCTGGCGGCCAAGCTGAAAATCAGCACTTCTGGCCAAACACTTGCCGGCCGTGTTTATGTCTCCGGCGGCCAAGCTGAAAATCAGCACTACTGCCCAAACACTTGCCGGCCGTGTTTATGTCTCCGGCGGCCAAGCTGAAAATCAGCACTTCTGGCCAAACACTTGCCGGCCGTATTTATGTCTCCGGCGGCCAAGCTGAAAATCAGGACTACTGGCCAAACATTTGCCGGCCGTGTTTATGTCTCCGGCGGCCAAGCTGAAAATCAGCACTACTGGCCAAACACTTGCCGGCCGTGTTTATGTCTCGGCGGCCAAGCTGAAAACCAGCACTTCTGGCCAAACACTTGCCGGCCGTGTTTATGTCTCCGGCGGCCAAGCTGAAAATCAGCACTGCTGGCCAAACGCTCGCCGGCCGTGTTTATGTTTCCGGCGGCCAAGCTGAAAATCAGCACTACTGGCCAAACACTTGCCGGCCGTGTTTATGTCTCCGGCGGCCAAGCTGAAAATCAGCACCATTGGCCAAACACTTGCCGGCCGTGTTTATGTCTCCGGCGGCCAAGCTGAAAATCAGCACTGCTGGCCAAACACTTGCCGGCCGTGTTTATGTCTCCGGCGGCGAAGCTGAAAATCAGCACTGCTGGCCAAACACTCGCCGGCCGTGTTTATGTCTGCGGCGGCCAAGCTGAAAATCAGCACTACTGGCCAAACACTTGCCGGCCGTGTTTATGTCTCCGGCGGCCAAGCTGAAAATCAGCACTAGTGGCCAAACACTTGCCGGCCGTGTTTATGTCTCCGGCGGCCAAGCTGAAAATCAGCACTGCTGGCCAAACACTTGCCGGCCGTTTTTATGTCTCCGGCGGCCAAGCTGAAAATCAGCACTGCTGGCCAAACACTTGCCGGCCGTGTTTATGTCTCCGGCGGCCAAGCTGAAAATCAGCACTACTGGCCAAACACTTGCCGGCCGTGTTTATGTCTTCGGCGGCCAAGCTGAAAATCAGCACTTTTCGCCAAACACTTGCCGGCCGTGTTTATGTCTCCGGCGGCCACCTGAAAATCAGCACTGCTGGCCAAACGCTCGCCGGCCGTGTTTATGTCTCCGGCGACCAAGCTGAAAATCAGCACTTCTGGTCAAACACTTGCCGGCCGTGTTTATGTCTCCGGCGGCCAAGCTGAAAATCAGCACTACTGGCCAAACACTTGCCGGCCGTGTTTATGTCTCCGGCGGCCAAGCTGAAAATCAGCACTGCTGGCCAAACACTTGCCGGCCGTGTTTATGTCTTTGGCGGCAAAGCTGAAAATCAGCACTGCTGGCCAAACACCCGCCGGCCGTGTTTATGTTTCCGGCGGCCAAGCTGAAAATCAGCACTACTGGCCAAACACTTGCCGGCCGTGTTTATGTCTCCGGCGGCCAAGCTGAAAATCAGCACTTCTGGCCAAACACTTGCCGGCCGTGTTTATGTCTCCGGCGGCCAAGCTGAAAATCAGCACTACTGGCCAAACACTTGCCGGCCGTGTTTATGTCTCCGGCGGCCAAGCTGAAAATCAGCACTAGTGGCCAAACACTTGCCGGCCGTGTTTATGTCTCCGGCGGCCAAGCTGAAAATCAGCACTGCTGGCCAAACACTTGCCGGCCGTTTTTATGTCTCCGGCGGCCAAGCTGAAAATCAGCACAGCTGGCCAAACACTTGCCTGCCGTGTTTATGTCTCCGGCGGCCAAGCTGAAAATCAGCACTACTGGCCAAACACTTGCCGGCCGTGTTTATGTCTCCGGCGGCCAAGCTGAAAATCAGCACTTCTCGCCGAACACTTGCCGGCCGTGTTTATGTCTCCGGCGGCCAAGCTGAAAACCAGCACTGCTGGCCAAACGCTCGCCGGCCGTGTTTATGTCTCCGGCGACCAAGCTGAAAATCAGCACTTCTGGCCAAACACTTGCCGGCCGTGTTTATGTCTCCGGCGGCCAAGCTGAAAATCAGCACTACTGGCCAAACACTTGCCGGCCGTGTTTATGTCTCCGGCGGCCAAGCTGAAAATCAGCACTGCTGGCCAAACACTTGCCGGCCGTGTTTATGTCTTTGGCGGCCAAGCTGAAAATCAGCACTGCTGGCCAAACACTCGCCGGCCGTGTTTATGTTTCCGGCGGCCAAGCTGAAAATCAGCACTACTGGCCAAACACTTGCCGGCCGTGTTTATGTCTCCGGCGGCCAAGCTGAAAATCAGCACTTCTGGCAAAACGCTTGCCGACCGCGTTTATGTCCCGGCGGCCAAGCTGAAAATCAGCACTGCTGGCCAAACACTTGCCGGCCGTGTTTATGTCTCCGGCGGCCAAGCTGAAAATCAGCACTGCCGGCCAAACACTTGCCGGCCGTGTTTATGTCTTTGGCGGCAAAGCTGAAAATCAGCACTGCTGGCCAAACACCCGCCGGCCGTGTTTATGTTTCCGGCAGCCAAGCTGAAAATCAGCACTACTGGCCAAACACTTGCCGGCCGTGTTTATGTCTCCGGCGGCCAAGCTGAAAATCAGCACTTCTGGCCAAACACTTGCCGGCCGTGTTTATGTCTCCGGCGGCCAAGCTGAAAATCAGCACTACTGGCCAAACACTTGCCGGCCGTGTTTATGTCTCCGGCGGCCAAGCTGAAAATCAGCACTAGTGGCCAAACACTTGCCGGCCGTGTTTATGTCTCCGGCGGCCAAGCTGAAAATCAGCACTGCTGGCCAAACACTTGCCGGCCGTTTTTATGTCTCCGGCGGCCAAGCTGAAAATCAGCACTGCTGGCCAAACACTTGCCTGCCGTGTTTATGTCTCCGGCGGCCAAGCTGAAAATCAGCACTACTGGCCAAACACTTGCCGGCCGTGTTTATGTCTTCGGCGGCCAAGCTGAAAATCAGCACTTCTCGCCAAACACTTGCCGGCCGTGTTTATGTCTCCGGCGGCCAAGCTGAAAATCAGCACTGCTGGCCAAACGCTCGCCGGCCGTGTTTATGTCTCCGGCGACCAAGCTGAAAATCAGCACTTCTGGCCAAACACTTGCCGGCCGTGTTTATGTCTCCGGCGGCCAAGCTGAAAATCAGCACTACTGGCCAAACACTTGCCGGCCGTGTTTATGTCTCCGGCGGCCAAGCTGAAAATCAGCACTGCTGGCCAAACACTTGCCGGCCGTGTTTATGTCTCCGGCGGCCAAGCTGAAAATCAGCACTACTGGCCAAACACTTGCCGGCCGTGTTTATGTCTCCGGCGGCCAAGCTGAAAATCAGCACTTCTGGCCAAACACTTGCCGGCCGTGTTTATGTCTCCGGCGGCCAAGCTGAAAATCAGCACTGCTGGCCAAACACTCGCCGGCCGTGTTTATGTTTCCAGCGGCCAAGCTGAAAATCAGCACTACTGGCCAAACACTTGCTGGCCGAGTTTATGTCCCGGCGGCCAAGCTGAAGATCAGCACTGCTGGCCAAACACTTGCCGGCCGTGTTTATGTCTCCGGCGGCCAAGCTGAAAATCAGCACTACTGGCCAAACACTTGCCGGCCGTGTTTATGTCTCCGGCGGCCAAGCTGAAAATCAGCACTTCTGGCCATACACTTGCCGGCCGTGTTTATGTCTCCGGCGGCCAAGCTGAAAATCAGCACTACTGGCCAAACACTTGCCGGCCGTGTTTATGTCTCCGGCGGCCAAGCTGAAAATCAGCACTTCTGGCCAAACACTTGCCGGCCGTGTTTATGTCTCCGGCGGCCAAGCTGAAAATCAGCACTACTGGCCAAACACTTGCCGGCCGTGTTTATGTCTCCGGCGGCCAAGCTGAAAATCAGCAGTACTGGCCAAACACTTGCCCGCCGTGTTTATGGCTCCGGCGGCCAAGCTGAAAATCAGCACTTCTGGCCAAACACTTGCCGGCCGTGTTAATGTCTCCGGCGGCCAAGCTGAAAATCAGCACTGCTGGCCAAACACTTGCTGGCCGTGTTTATGTCCCCGGCGGCCAAGCTGAAAATCAGCACTGCGGGCCAAACAATTGCCGGCCGTGTTTATGTCTCCGGCGGCCAAGCTGAAAATCAGCACTACTGGCCAAACACTTGCCGGCCGTGTTTATGTCTCCGGCGGCCAAGCTGAAAATCAGCACTTCTGGCCAAACACTTGCCGGCCGTGTTTATGTCTCTGGCGGCCAAGCTGAAAATCAGCACTTCTGGCCAAACACTTGCCGGCCGTGTTTATGTCCCCGGCGGCCAAGCTGAAAATCAGCACTGCTGGCCAAACACTTGCCGGCCGTGTTTATGTCTCCGGCGGCCAAGCTGAAAATCAGCACTACTGGCCAAACACTTGCCGGCCGTGTTTATGTCTCCGGCGGCCAAGCTGAAAATCAGCACTTCTGGCCAAACACTTGCCGGCCATGTTTATGTCTCCGGCGGCCAAGCTGAAAATCAGCACTACTGGCCAAACACTTGCCGGCCGTGTTTATGTCTCCGGCGGCCAAGCTGAAAATCAGCACTTCTGGCCAAACACTTGCCGGCCGTGTTTATGTCTCCGGCGGCCAAGCTGAAAATCAGCACTACTGGCCAAACACTTGCCGGCCGTGTTTATGTCTCCGGCGGCCAAGCTGAAAATCAGCACTCTGGCCAAACACTTGCCGGCCGTGTTTACGTCTCCGGCGGCCAAGCTGAAAATCAGCACTTCTGGCCAAACACTTGCCGGCCGTGTTTATGTCTCCGGCGGCCAAGCTGAAAATCAGCACTGCTGGCCAAACGCTCGCCGGCCGTGTTTATGTTTCCGGCGGCCAAGCTGAAAATTAGCACTACTGGCCAAACACTTGCCGGCCGTGTTTATGTCTCCGGCGGCCAAGCTGAAAAGCAGCACTGCTGACGAAACGCTCGTCGGCCGTGTTTATGTTTCCGGCGGCCAAGCTGAAAATCAGCACTTCTGGCCAAACACTTGCCGGCCGTGTTTATGTTTACGGCGGGCAAGCTGAAAATCAGCACTGCTGGCCAAACGCTCGCCGGCCGTGTTTATATTTCCGGCGGCCAAGCTGAAAATCAGCACTTCTGGCCAAACACTTGCTGGCCGTGTTTGTTTCTGGCGGCCAAGCTGAAAATCAGCACTACTGGCTAAACACACGCCGGCCGTGTTTATGTTTCCGGCGGCCATGCTGAAAATCAGCACTTCTGGCCAAACACTTGCCGGCCGTGTTTATGTTTCCGGCGGCCAAGCTGAAAATCAGCACTACTGGCCAAACGCTCGCCGGCCGTGTTTATGTTTCAGGCGGCCGAGCTGAAAATCAGCACTGCTGGCCAAACACTTGCCGGCCGTGTTTATGTCTCCGGCGGCCAAGCTGAAAATCAGCACTTTTGGCCAAACACTTGCCGGCCGTGTTTATGTCTCCGGCGGCCAACCTGAAAATCAGCACTCCTGGCCAAACACTTGCCGGCCGTGTTTATGTCTCCGGCGGCCAAGCTGAAAATCAGCACTACTGACCAAACACTTGCCGGCCGTGTTTATGGCTCCGGCGGCCAAGCTGAAAATCAGCACTTCTGGCCAAACACTTGCCGGCCGTGTTTATGTCTCCGGTGGCCAAGCTGAAAATCAGCACTGCTGGCCAAACACTTGCCGGCCGTGTTTATGTCCCCGGCGGCCAAGCTGAAAATCAGCACTGCTGGCCAAACACTTGCCGGCCGTGTTTATGTCTCCGGCGGCCAAGCTGAAAATCAGCACTACTGGCCAAACACTTGCCGGCCGTGTTTATGTCTCCGGCGGCCAAGCTGAAAATCAGCACTTCTGGCCAAACACTTGCCGGCCGTGTTTATGTCTCCGGCGGCCAAGCTGAAAATCAGCACTTCTGGCCAAACACTTGCCGGCCGTGTTTATGTCCCCGGCGGCCAAGCTGAATATCAGCACTTCTGGCCAAACACTTGCCGGCCGTGTTTATGTCTCCGGCGGCCAAGCTGAAAATCAGCACTACTGGCCAAACACTTCCCGGCCGTGTTTATATCTCCGGCGGCCAAGCTGAAAGTCAGCACTACTGGCCAAACACTTGCCGGCCGTGTTTATGTCTCCGGCGGCCAAGCTGAAAAGCAGCACTGCTGACCAAACGCTCGTCGGCCGTGTTTATGTTTCCGGCGGCCAAGCTGAAAATCAGCACTACTGGCCAAACACTCGCCGGCCGTGTTTATGTTTCCGGCGGCCAAGCTGGAAATCAGCACTTCTGGCCAAACACTTGCCGGCCGTGTTTATGTTTCCGGCGGCCAAGCTGAAAATCAGCACTGCTGGCCAAACGCTCGCCGGCCGTGTTTATGTTTCCGGCGGCCAAGCTGAAAATCAGCACTTCTGGCCAAACACTTGCCGGCCGTGTTTATGTTTCCGGCGGCCAAGCTGAAAATCAGCACTACTGGCCAAACGCTCGCCGGCCGTGTTTATGTTTCCGGCGGCCAAGCTGAAAATCAGCACTGCTGGCCAAACACTCGCCGGCCGTGTTTATGTTTCCGGCGGCCAAGCTGAAAATCAGCACTTCTGGCCAAACACTTGCCGGCCGTGTTTATGTCTCCGGCAGCCAAGCTGAAAATCAGCACTGCTGGCCAAACGCTCGCCGGCCGTGTTTATGTTTCCGGCGGCCAAGCTGAAAATCAGCACTATTGGCCAAACACTTGCCGGCCGTGTTTATGTCTCCGGCGGACAAGCTAAAAACAGCTAGTTTGTGGCGGACTCTTGCCGGCCTTGTTTATGTCTCCGATGGGCAAGCACTTAAAGTGGCCAAGTTGTCCATACACCGGCCAACCGTCGGCCGATCGAAATTCACTTTCTGGTGCTGCTTGGGGTACTACTGCGCGTCCGTATAGGCGCCACCACCACCCCATCCCCCCTCCCCCTCTGGACTTTGCTTTGAAGCTTGTTCTTTTTTTTGTACTGTATTCTTTGCGTATAAGTCTGTAAGGGCTCTACGCGGGCTAGCAGTTTCCCGCTCATTTTATTTCTGAGCAACTGACTCGCTGACTGGCTCAAATTAGCAAACCATAAACCCTAAAAAAATTAAAAAGAAAAAAGAACCTGGCCCATTCCATTCCCATTTCATTCCGGGCAAAAGGCATCTAATTCCATTCCCATTCCATTACCCTCAACGTTGCCGCCATTCCACTACCATTCCGATCTGGTGTCGCGAAAATGCGGAATGATTCCGGAATCATTCCAACTCCGGAGTGGCAAATCCGCAACACTGGTTCTTACCAGCCGTTCAACACCCGCTTAACTTACAGCCTGCAGAGCAACCGAAGACGCTCCACGTGCTCCACGTTGTGTATGTGGCTCGTCGCCAAGAGCAAATCCAAGACACAGTCAGGGCTCTGCGCACGCAGTGTGGAACACACAGTGGCGGCGTTTGCTCGCGATTTTCACAGAGGCACCATGTGCACGAAGCCGACGGAGGAAAGTCTGCTCGAAGCTTCGAAGAAACGGGTAGAAGCTGTCTGGACAAGGTTCCTGTATTGCCTTGACTGAACAGTAGGTTATAACCTGATTGATTCATGTATTAGAAAAAAATCCAGTTTATTCATTACCTACGAAAGAAACTCATGCAGTTTAAAAGTTCTAAGGGCTGCCACTTCTGGCGGAACCCAGCAGGCTCCCCCCCCCCCCTCCAAACTGGTTGTGCCCTCTGGAAATGAAAATGGGACGTAAAGGGCGGGAGGGGCGGGGGGCTTAAAAGGTCCTAAAGGCGCATTTACACTGCCGAAGAACGCACGTGGTGGGGGAGTTTCTCGCTTACTTTTGTACTGAAAAAAGTCGCGCGCCGAGGAGGACGACGCAGTGGGACGAAGTCTCTGCACCGCCATTCTCCCTCGGTGAGCGCGCTTGAGCCAATCAGCGAGCGACCGGACGTGACGTGTCACCTTTTTTCCGGTTAGGACATGATTTCGCTCTTTCTATTTTCGATCCACAAGGAAGGCGAAAATGCCAGAGGGTTCGATGGAGACAGACAGTCGCCAAACTTTGCTGGAAGCATATCAGCATGGAGAAAAGAAAGCCGATTGGAACATCTGACTGTGAGCAGTGTTTTAGGTGCCTGTACGACGCCGTGAAACAATTTCTGATCGTTTGCGCGGAAGCCTCCACCAAACTTCGTCGCCTGTTCCGACCTCGGACTGCGCGTGAGCGATCACTCCCAATGTGTTTTGTGCATCTTTGCGTGCACGCCACAAGTACGTAATACAACAGTTCTCCTTCGAAAACCCTATCGCACGAGCTGCATGCACCGTTATCAAAGGTGCGAAGGCGCGGGCAGTGTTGCGCGCGGGCGTAGCACCGTGCTAAGCTTTGTGCAAAGAAAGCTTATCACCTGAGCCTGCACGTTCGAGTCAAGCAATTGGAGTATAAACGTGTGTATAATCATAGCCGTTGTCCATTCAGTGAAGACGATTTTCTTCGAGCGTATATGCTATCATAAAGGCAAGTGAACAACAATCGTACGAAGGAGACGAATAAAAAAATGCCGTGTTTTCTCGACAAACGCGAGGTTCCGCGAGAAGTCGCCGACGTCGGGTGGCCCTGTGTGACTGCTTCGTCCTTTTCGTCGGCGGCGTCGACATGGACCGCAACGGGCGTTTCTTGCTCAGTGTGCTTGCCTGAGAGGTGGTCGCAATTTTGCGCGCCACCGAGTCGGCGATTTTTTTAATGATTTTGTTTATACATCCCGGTACGTGCTGAACCTGTAGCTTTTCCATCGTGTGCGAAGTTGTGCCTTTCCCAGGTCGGGTCATTGCCCCCAAGTCTTCCCCCTAACCCAAGGCCTGAGGCATCCAGACAGGCAAACCTTCACAACCAGCATAACCCCTAAGTGCACCTGTCAACGGGCAGGCCGTTTCGTGAACTATTCGAAGTACTGTGGACGCGAATCTCGTGCGCGGGTCACGACGGCGGAGACAGCGGATCATGTTCCAGGGGTTCTGAATGCTGGCTGCGGGGTTCCTCAGCGCGACAGAGGTTTCCGCTCAGACGTAGGCGCACCATTGGCTTAACCCCCAGGGGTAGTCGCCGTACTTCTAGTTATCCGATGTGATATTTTTCTACGCTTGTATTCGGTGGTGCCATGTGCACTCTAAAAAAAAGAGTGTATTCTTACACCCTTTTGCCCTTATGGGGCAAAGAGTGTATTCTTCCACCCTTTGCCCCATATAATACACCCCAAAACTTCAGTTCGACGTACAGCGCACTGACATCGATCTGATTGAACTAACTTTCACAAAACGCTTAATAGCAGTGTGGTACAACTTATGAAAATAGCTAATGAACGTGCCACTGACTACAAAAACAATGCATAATAATCGGGGTTTTATTTGCCCCACTGTGAAAACTCGGTGTTTTCTTTCTGTGGTCTTTGATACGTACTTTAGCTTTTTAATAAGTTGTATCGCACCGTTATCAAGCCCCTCGTAAAATTTGGGGGTGCATATTCGACTATAGTGCGCTCTACGTCGAACTGAAGTTTTTGGGCGCATTACATGAGACAAGAGGGTTGTTGTATTCTTTGAATTAAAAAAGAGATGGCGCTACCGGTCTCACGCCGACCGGTGCAGTCTATGGCGCAATAAACGCGAACGAACAGCACGCGCCTAGGGCTGGCCGGAAAAAAAAGAACAGATGCTCGCTGACCTTCAACTTGGCTGGACTGCTTCTGTGAGGCCTGACGACACTAGCGTGAACGGCGCCGTCCGGCTAGTGCCGCCCGGCGTCCGAACGCGAGGAGTCCACATTGGCCTCCGTTTTGCGGGCGTCACGTGACAGCACTGGCTCTCGCGATCGCGCGCGTGCCTCCCGTCGGATTTCTTGCTCTTTCGTCGTCTGCTCTTCGTTAGATACTTCCGTTTCGGCTCTATCTTTCGCATATATCAACATCAAAACCGCACTCACTGCCTACATGGTAGGGGTCCATGATGACCTGGTAATCAGCGTGAATGTGATTATCCTAGCCTGCTCGTTGATCTTGTGACGTCGCCACGCTTTGAAGGGAAGGAGGCGCAGGTTTTGGGCCCGGCCGAGCAGGTTCTACCGAAACACCGAAGGACAGGTCAGTGCTTTGCTGCCCCGGCGACGCGCCAGAGATGAAGGCTACTTTCGAAAGTGTCACCAAATCAACACGACA
The DNA here is from genome assembly GCF_016920785.2 of Ixodes scapularis. NCBI lineage: Eukaryota > Metazoa > Arthropoda > Arachnida > Ixodida > Ixodidae > Ixodes > Ixodes scapularis. Next base: position 26,607 of record NW_024610089.1, on the reverse strand, counting down.
TCCGTCACAACACGGACGACATTCAACAAGTGCCACGGAGAAACTGACTTGTAATTCCGCATACCTCTCCTATAATTTCCCAGTGGTTGTTCTTAGTGTCGTTATGTAGGTCAGTGGTTCTCAAATGGGGGTCCGCGAAGGCATCCTAAGGGTCCGCGATGACCTGCCTCCCGGCAATAAAAGTTGCCTTTTTTAAAGATTGAGAATAGACGTTTTAATTTTGGGGTGATTTTGGGGTTGGGGTTGGGGGGTATATGTCAATAAAAGATGTCTACTTCACACTAGCCATTAGTTATATCTATATATTAAATGATTATTATATTTAACCTATACCTTTTTTCTCCTGTCACCACGAACGGGGTCCTCCATCATCTTCGCCGATCTACAAGAGGTCCGCGAAACATCAGTGGTTGAGAACCACTGATCTAGGTAGTCTGGCTGCGTCTTCTCATATAAAAAGGGAAACAGTCGCACAGTTTCAAGGAACCGCTCCGTTGGGGAAGGCATCAGGGGAAATAGGGGTAGCAGACGACACGAAACCACGCTACGTCCTTTGGAACGTGAAAGACGCGCGGAGGACCGGCTTCAGCGTTGCCATGGCATCGCAACGTCACTATCTACGTCACCTCCCATTGGCTCCTCTCTTCTGCGGTGAGCAGCGGCGTGCTCTGAACCGCGCAAAGAGCGGTTGGCTCTGCGGCGGTGCACGTCGCGCCGCTGAAGCCGAAAACTCGTTTTAGTTGGCAGCCGGCCCCGCCGACCGTCGCGCCGCAGGCCTCCGCGACGCCAATGTGGTCGTGCCTTTACGCCTCCGGGCGTCTGCTTGGGTCACCGGAGAGTAACCACCTTTTCTTAGCATGTAGTCTTGGTCTTGGCGACAAGGATGTGATTATTTATGTTTAGGGGGTTTTGCATGATGTCCAGCTGAGTCAGGTGTAGGGGTCGGCGGCTCTATGCGTCCCGGTTTGGTGATTGAAATACCGGCGCGTAACCGTTCTGTAGTTTTCACGGTTGCTTGCTTTGCCGGATTAGGCCCTGGAAGCGTTCCAATATGCAGTTTCCTTTTGCTCCAAGGTCCTCGTTTCGGCGCTTCGCCATGTTCTTGTATAGGCTTAGTATAGTTCTCCTTGTCTTTAGGGGTTCAGGGTGCGTGTCTGTCTGCACACAACCTCGCCCAGTACTTCCATTTTTGCTTTTCACATAACACTTTTGGTATAGAATACAGATATATAGACTATATATAAAAAAACTTCATCACCTTCTCCTACTGCAACGTGGTCAGTTGCGTCGGTCGGGCCGACAGTGTTCCCTCCGCCGGCCGTGTTCTTAGCTGTACCCGGTTCGCCAGCTGTGGCTTGGCTTGCCTCGAAGCGTTCCTTCCTCTCGTTCCTTGACGCGTCGGGGTTACACGCCATCGAACCTCGTCGTAAGAAAACCATGCTCTTTTCTTTGTTGGGTACAGAAAGGCAGCGCATCGTGAATGCCTTTCAACTCGATGAGACGCCCGTCGCTGAAGGAACCGACGCGTTCCAAGCATTTCTGGAGGTTGTCGGTAATCACTTCGAGTTTTCCGGCTGTGTTTCGCTAGAACGCAGGAAGTTTCTAGAGGTAGTTCAGCGTCCCGGAGGGACGGTTAGCGAATTCCTCGCCCAGCTGCGCCGACAGGGCTCGTTTTGTGCTTCCGGGGACAACCTAGATGAATCGTTGTGTGAGGCTTTCCTGGAAGGATTGAACTCGAAACGCGTCCAGGATCGAATTCTTCGAGAATGTACCGGCAGTGAGGTGTCTACGCTATCTATGTCTGTCCAGTTAACACTTCAGTATGTGCAGTCCGCGAAGGAGACGGAATCCTTTCATCGTCACAAACAACACTGGGCACCGGCCCCGGCTTAAGCCCAGCGCGTCCAGGAGCGCGCGCCCATTCGAACCCCACCGGCGCTGTTCAAGATGGCCAACCCGGCTTCCCTCAGTGGCCCTACCATGGTTACACCCAGTCGCAGACTGAACCCAGCATGTCTTGGGCCCCGGTCGTCCTTGGTCACGTGCCCTGGTTTACGGTGCGGTCCTTTCCGCAGCAGCGACGTCGTGATCCTGCTCCTCCACGGATTGGATGGGGAGAGTCCGACGGCGCCTGCTACTTCTGTGGCCGGCGTAATCATGAACGCGGGCTGTGCCCGGCGGCTCAGGCGACCTGCTTCCTGTGCGGGAAGTTGTGCCACTTCGCGACAGTCTGTCGGAGCCGTCGTCCGCTGTCCTGTGCCTTCATGTATAACCGGCGACAGTCTTCGTTCCCGGTGCAAGGCCGTGACTGGCGGCGAACCTTCGCCGACCAGCAGTCCAGGGGAGCCAGGTCTAACCTGATGGGCCTGGTGGATCCCCCTGCTGCTCCGGATAAGCTGTCAAGTGTGACGTTCCTGGAGGACAACCCGCTTCTTGTCGAGACGGCGGAGCGAGGCGACAGCGGCACCGTGTATCGAGACACTTTCATGGCCGAGATCACGCTGACGGGAGAGGAGCACCACGACCTGATGTAAGATCAGCGACCGACCCGCAGCAACGAACGGCCACCGTGACGTCCCATCAAGCCACGCTCCCTCGTGGTTTCCAACGAACTGGAAGTTCCGGACTGGATTCTGCTTCGGATATCAACAGTCCTTCATCTCCCGGTTTCCAACGAGCTGCAAGTTCCGGACTGGCTTCAGCTCTGGATGTAAACAGTACTTTATCATCACATTCATCTTCGGTTTCTGAAGAAACCACACCGAAAGTCCTGGACGACTCAAGTCCGCAACACCAACCTGAAAGTCAAGGACTTCAAGGTCCACACCATCATCCTGCGAAGGCGAGTCCATCAAGTTCTGCATATAAATATCCAACAAGTCTTAAAAGTACCAGTGCTCCTGAATATACAAGTCGCACAAGTACAAGTCCTTCTGAACATACAAGTCCTTATGCATATATAGATCCAGCAGGTCATAATAGAAATACAGGCAATGCTCCTGTTATATCCAATGCATCCACACGAGATACATCCAAGTTGCCACCAGGTTTTGAAGAATTCGAACACATTTGCCGTCCTGGATTGGGTCTGGTAAAAACCACACACACGAAGTTAAGGTGCGTCATACTGTTCCACCTGTACAATCGAAGCTCCGACGTCTTCCAATGACTCTAAGGGATCGTGTCTCTGAAGAGATTTTCAAATTAGAACGACAGGGTGTCATTGAACGTGTTGATGCTTCTGAATGGGTGTCACTCATAGTCGTCGTACAGAAACCAGATGGTAACATCCGAATGTGTGTTGATTTTAGGGAGCCGAACAAAGCTGTCGTCATAGATTCATTTCCGCTGCCTCATATTGATGAACTTTTGAATCCCTTGCATGAAGAATCAGTCTTCTCAAAACTGGATCTGGCGACTGCATATCATCAAGTTCTTCTCAACCCGGTGAGTCGTGATCTCACGTATTTCATCACGCATGAGGGCTTATTTCGATTTAAGAAAGTTTGCTTTGGGTCGCCATCTGCACCCGCAGCATTTCAACAAATCATGTCTAAAATTCTCAAGGACTGTCCTGGCGTCCGGTTCTATATGGATATTATCATCGTCTATGGATCCTCTTTGAAGGAACACGATGAGAACCTCCGTCGTGTGTTGTGTCGTATTTCCCAAGCGGGAATAAAATTAAATCGTAAAGGTGTCTTTCGAGTGCAAGAACTTTCATTTTTCGGACACCTTCTTCCCATGAAAGGGTTAGCATCCGTTTCATCTAAGGTAGATACACTCATAAATTTTCCAACTCCTTCAGATCCAGTAAAGTTGAAAGCGTTTTTGGGTCTCGTTGAATATTATAGTAAGTTCATCCCACATTGCTCCACCATCGTTGAGCCAATGCGTAGACTTCTTCGTAAGGGTGTTAATTTCAACTGGTCTCAGGAAGTTGAGGCTAGTTTCCAGAATGTAAAAAAGGCTTCCATCCAGAAAGCTCCTATTTTGTCCATGTTTGACCCGACATTACCTATAGTCGTGGCAACAGATGCTTCACAGTATGGTCTTGGTGCTGTTTTACAACAACTTCGTCCTGTGGCTTTCGCATCTCCCATTTTGGTTATATGTTCTCCATTTGAGCCACAATCGCGTGAACTGTGTGCTCATTTGACTAAAATACAGCAACCTTACCGGCATTGTGCGCCTCTACGATTTTGAAAATATGTTTTAATTTACGTTTTCAAAAAGGAACGTAAAGTAGGCGAACTTGTGATATTCATTGTAATTTAATACTTGAAATAAGATAAAACCACGTAAGCACATTACAAAACAATGAGTACACGTATATATACAAATCAAAGGGCCTCGCAACATATCAAAAAAATGTTTCTATATAGAACGGTTCAAAGTAGACGAGGGTGGCTACTCATTCTCACACCATTAGAGTCGTGTACATAAATCTTGTGAAATATTTTTAATGAGTTTCAAAAGTAGACGAAAAAATACACTCCCCACTTCTTCACCAGACGAGCCCAGCGAAGAGTCACATGGCTGGAGAGAGCGCATATGAAGTCAACGCGCCGTCACCTTGCACTTCGATTTTGTTGAAAACTGGAATGTCGTGATCCAGCGCGCGGCGCAAGGACATCACTGGAAGAGCAAGTTGGTTTCCATCTTTACCTGTGTGGCTACAACCGAACAGGGAACGTTAAGCTTCGGCGTAGTGAGCGACGACATTATCCATGACTCGTCCCATGCGCTCTTTGCGCTCAACGCCGTCGATGGGCGGCTGGAGGAAGTATGGCCTGTTTTCACGCAACTTGTTTATATTTCAGATGGTGCTCCAAGCCACCGCAAAAACAGGCACCGGGTGTACGATTTAAAGAATAGGAATGTCTTCGCCAAGTGAGTATTCTCCGCATCAGGGCACGGGAAAAGCTCGTGTGATGGAGTGGGCGGCGTGCTCAAGCACCAGGCGTCCATGTATAACTTGACAACTACAGAATCGTACTCCATAACGAACGCGCAAAGCTTCGCTGAGGCACTCAGACCGAAAGTCAAAGGAATCGCTCTACTCTCAGTTGACAAAAAGAAGGTCACGCGTTTCTGAGAGCTCAAGAAAAGAGTGGGAGAAGGTAAACCCACCGAGGGGCATCCGATCCCCACACGTGTGGAGGTAGACACTGGAAAAAGGCGCCTTAAACTTTGCCCTAGAAAAGATTTGCGAAAGCACAGAGTAGCTGCATACACGTGTCAAGGCATGGACGTGCCCTTTTGTGTCCCGAAATTTAGAAAATCATCTCCTACACGGTGTGAAAACTGGTTCACAGTTACGTAGATCTAATAAAAAAAATGTACTGACTACGGAAAATGTGCCATCGATGTTTTTGTATTTTTTTACTGGTTTTGGAGCGCGCGTTTCTCTGTTACTGAAGTGCACGAACTGTGCAGTCAGCCGTCGGCGATTAGCAAGATGTGAGGATAAAAAAACCCGGCGCATAGTTCTCAAAGATTTATGTACAATATTTGAATGGTGTGAGAATGTGCCAAACAAAAAGAAAAGATTCCCCGCATTCGTGACGTAGCAAGGCTGGCGTGGTTATGAGCTTTGCCCTTGGTGGCGTTGTCAGCGTTGTGGTGGTGTCAATAGCGTCGGCGCGTCATTAAGGTTCGAAGTTTTCGGTTTAAACCGATAAAAACCGATGAAAGTACGTCGAATTCATTTTCGGAAATTGGGTTTTAACCGAAAAAGGTCAGTTTGTAGGTTTGGCGTTTTCGGTTTAAACCGATAAAAACCGACAAAAGTAAGTCTAATCTGTTTTCTAAAGTTCGGTTTTAACCGAAAAAGGTCAGTTCTTTGGGGGCCGCGTCGACGTGGGAGAGTAGCAAGGAGAGAGAGAGGGCTTTGCAAGGTTCGAAATTGTGTGACGCCTTCGTGATTGCCAATCTTTTAAGTGCCGACGACCAGTTCGCTCTTTCCACTTTTCCCTCGCCTCCTCCTCTTCCCCTTCGATACTGTCCACCGTTGCCTGTTTCCTCCTCCCCCATGGTGAGGAGGATCTTCTCCCTTGCAGAATCTAGAGTCTTGTCGTCGGCCTCTAAGCTTCAACATGCAACAAAAAATGTCTTGGATTAGCCTTCGCGGGACATCTGTGTCCTTTCCGTGATCGGGATTAATGTGTCAAGTGCTAAGTATGGGCTTTCCTCGATCTCAAGGACATCGAGGAAAGCCGTTAATACCTTTCTTAACACCCTCTCTCAAACTTCCCTGTGGTTAAAGGGGCACTCAAGTGGTTTTTGAGTTCGTGTTTTGATGATGACAGCTGAATTTAGACGCCCTCCGTATCCCTAAAAACCAAAAAGTATAGTCATACGGTGATTATTTCTTTAATAAAAATGTAATTGAAGGCCGCCAAACCTCGGATCCATCCGAAAACGAAACCACTCTCATTGGTCCTCGCACGCTTATCAAAAGGATCTCGGGCCAACGGCGTTGGACGACGTTCCGTCATGCAGTGATCCCGAGGTATACCCGCATCGGCCGGACCTCTTTGTCAGTCGAGCTTCGATCATGGCGGAGTTCTCTGCGCTCGAGGACCTGACGCCGTTAGAGGTTGACATTCTTCGACGGACAGCCGACCTGGGGATGGTTTCCTATGACGCCACTCCGACGTGCGATGTGGACGATAGCAGCGCTTCGGAGTCATGTTCGGGTTCCGAGGACGACGAAACGCAGACCTTTTCGGGCGTTTTTCGATTAGCGGTTGGGGCAAGTCGTAACCAAACCAACGTTTGACATCGCACACTCTAAGCCCGGTCCCACTTAGTAAGAGGGACATTTCTTCGATTTTTTCCCACTTAACTTTAAGGGGGGCGACAGACCTCTTAATATTACATGGAGATGCTCCCTCTTACTTAAGTGAGACACCACCCCTCTTAAAGTAAGCGAGGCGGCGTCTCCCTTAAATTTGAGGTCAGAGTCCCTTAATTAAGAGGGACAGTTTTTAGATATTTTCTTTCTTAAATTCGGAGGGACGGTGGCCCGCTTAAAATGCAGGGGCATAGTCCCCCTTAAGTCGGGGTCACGCTGCTTATACTTCATACAAAATACATTCTGCAGACATGTTCCGAAACGAGTCGCCTCGACATCCGCGCTTCGTACGCCACGAGGTAACCAATCAAGAGGTTACTTTGTCACGTGGCATACAAAGCACGGATGTCGCGGTGACTCGCATTGGAACATGTCTGCAGAATGTATTTTGTATAATGTATAAGCAGCGTGACCCCGGCTTTAAGTTACCTCTGTTATTGTATCGTACAATTTCTGCTCCTTCGTGTTTTGAGTGTCAGGTGACATGCTGCACTGCACTTCTCGCACTTTTGCTGATATGGTTTAACCAAAGTTATTTTGTGCTGCGTAGCAGAATTGAAATTTGATCTGTATATCTTGTTTGATAAACGGAATCAATGTGTTAAAGGAAACAGTAACAATCTTTAAGAGTAAACACTGTTTTATTTGCCATGACACAAGAAAATATTTTGATATGTCTTCATCAAAATAAGAATTCTATAACGATGTTCTGGTAGCTTTTACGAATAATAAAAGACTTAGAACAACGCCAGATATCGGCGTTTCTTGGAAGCTATCACACAAAAAATTTCGTGCTGCAGAGTGACTCATTTTGCCTATCATAAACAACAACAATACAATCGTGCTGGAAAAAAAAAAAAACCTTTTCTTTAGCGGATAACACAAAAAGAAAAATACATTCTAAAAAAAAAGCCCGTGCGTCTACTTTCCCGCACAACACTTGGAAAGACAATCACCATAACTCTCGGAGGCAGCTCAGCGAACGTAGATGCCGAAACATATGATTATACCAAAAAAATGAGTTGCGACATTAAGCACAACAAGCGTGATGTTTCGCATTGGTTAATGTCACAACTCGGACTGGCTTTTTTGGTCTAATCTTATGTTTCGGCATCGTGATTCGCTGAGCTGCTTCCGTGAGTTACGGTGATTGACTTTCCAAGTGCTGGCTCGGGAAAGTAGATTTCTGTGCTTTTTTTTAGAGCGTAGTTACCTACATCATAGCATTAAAAACTAATTATTCGGCGTCTCTTGCCATCAGCAGAACCTCAGAATTTCTGTTGTTTTTGAACGGCCATAAGCGATTTTATGAGCTTCTCCGACATAAACTAAATCGAAACACTTTATTTTCAACGAGCAGACCCTAAAGGAGTCCAAGGGTTTGTCCACATGCCACGGGGTAGGAGAGTCCCGTTATGTAATACACCCATAAGCACATGACTAGTGCCCCCTCCATAGTCGTGCTAGCGGTGAGTTTCACTGACCAGTTCCAAGAAACGATCCCTTTCTCCGAACCGAAGAAAGTCTTGGGTCTTGGAACTTTTTCGTCAGGGGTAAAATCGTCCTGCAAGCAGCAATTCTTAAAAAAAAAAAAAAAACTTGCGTCAGCGTCAAACTTAGATTTTTATTTTTGCATTCGCTTTTTCACATACAATAGGTGATGAAAGAACTGGCCAATCGAGACCGGAGGATGGTCTTAATGTTCAAGGATGTTGTTGGGTTGTCTCCGCAGAAGGCCCCTTTTACCTCCTCCAGGTTTCCCAGCATGGTGACAATCGTGTTATGGAAACGAAGTTGTGCATCCACCTTTAGCTGAATGAAAGACCATATTGTTTTCCTTTAGATACAGAGGGTGGGATTTAGAATAAAGGTAATCAAGCGCTTTCACCTGTTATCAAGCAGGCGATAGGAAACAAATGCGAAAATAAAGTGCAAACAGTTCAAAGATTCGGAACCCAATCTGTATGCGATGAAATAGCGAGTGACATTAACTTATGACGCAACTTATGCTACTATTAATTTTTGGTACGAGAATAGACTGCAGTTTTAATTAATTTACGAGAATCAATTGTTTCTGTATTACCAAGACAAAACGAAAACGCATTTAGTAGTAGATGAACTTTAGAAGCCCCATGTGCTTTGGAAAGCATGGATTGCATTTGCGGCTCGAAGCTGCAGAAGTGATCTAGCGCATGTTTTAGAAAGCAACATAATCAAATAAAAAATTACATTTCTGTAAATATTTCGCCGCAAGCCATTCATTTTTTTTTTTCAGTAGCAGTGCATTTGCCAACAGAACGTAAATAGAGCCTACCTACATACCGGAATACAAAAAGTTAATAATTACCGAGTTCGTTGTGAACCGTGTGCGGGTGGCCGCAGTAGGCTCACCACTCAGGGTGGTGCGTTCCACCGTGCAGAGGGTCCCGGTAGAGCTCTTTACACGAGCAATCCGAGCGGAACCCCCGCCTGATTCCCTTCATGTCAACGTTCGTTGCCATTGCTTCACTCTGAAAACAAGATTGTTAATAACGGTCAGTCATTTAACGCCCACAGTCAACGCACTAGCCCTAAAGCGCATAAGAAAGAAAAGAAAAAAAAAAAGCAAACTACTGTTTACATATTTTTCGCGGATGCACGACACAGAAAAAAAAAAAATATTCAGCCAGCTACAGAAAACAAAGAGCATAATAAACATCATAAATAAAATCTCCAAAAACAAAAACATAGTCGGCGCCGAAAAAAAAAAAAGCCGGTAGCTGTGCCTGCACGACTGTCAAAATACAACGAACAAAACAGTACGCCAAAGAAATACAAAAGAAAAAAAAATGTACTCCCTGGCCGCCGCTACACCCTTCCCCCAGACGCCGCGACGCCGACGCAACGCGAACACGCGAAGAAAAAAAAAACCTTTATTTCTTCTTTTTGTTTCTGCTCGTCCAATCCCCCTGCCCTTTTCACAAACATACACACACATTATGGGTTTTTACTCGTCGCCCACTTGAGAAAAAAATGTTCATAATCACTGCAACGCTAACGATGTCTACAACATAACGTTGCAGTGTAAATTGCTGTAATGAATTGTGAAGGCAAACAAACGCAAAATCGCCAACATTGTTTCTGTCAATCAACGCTCTCGGGCGGTCAACCTCAAGCATTTAGAGTGCACACCGAGAAAGAAATCGGCGAGCCAAGCTTACAAACACTGACTGCCCCTTTATGCTGGCTTTGCCTTAGGGAGGGTGATGCCATCCTTTGTAGTACTCGATGCCGACAGTGTACGCTCACGGATAAAATACCAGGAAATTGCCGGTAATAAAATGCCGGCGTAGCACTGCCAAAGTTAGCAGCTCGAGCTGGGAGAAGAACGATCGCGCGTTCGAAATTGAAAAGTAGACAAAAGCGTCGGACAGAAAATGGTCTGATATCACCAGCTTAAGACAGACGCGTACACATTGGGACACCCTAACCCGCTAAAAGTGTTTTGTGCGAAAGACAGCCCTGCGGCTCACGGCAGGGCAAACGATTAGCGACGCTTTTTCCTAACTGAACGAGCAGATCCAGGAAGCGACCGCGTCCGCGGTCTACAGCTGAACACTCTCACTCTACATGCAAAGCTCGTGCATCTCACAGCCAGCGTGAAAATATTGATGGCTCGTTATTCCCACCCGCAATGCACCCAAAACAAAAGCGTCAATATGGCAGGATTACTCACCCGAAGGAAATCAAACGAGCAGCATGACGCTTGCGACTCTCCGGCAACGACCGTTTCCAGCTCTCCGTGAATTGGCGCGAAGCCTTAGCACCGTGGATTAGTGCGCCTGCCCCCTCCTCCTGACCGAACTACATTGGTCCAGTTAAGAGGGACCGGTCCCCTCTTAATATGAAGGGACACGCGTGAATCTTTTTGTCTGTCTTTCCTGTTCAGAGGGACTAACGAAACGGTTTCCTTGGTCTCTCTTAATATGTTGGTGTCCCTCTAGATGTTGCTATTTTATTTTTCAATTTCCCTCTTAAAAAGGGCTGTCCCCCTGAAAGCATTGTTGTCCCCTCTAAAATCAGAGGGACAGCGTTTTTTATGAGGGACCGGTTTTAGAGTGCAGTGTTACCTCTGGTACGTGACGTCAAACGATGTCGCTACGTTGACTTTCGCCTCGGGAGGACGGGGGGAAGGCTGGTTCAGACGTGTGCAACGAGCGCGTACCTACGACTGCGGCCGTTGCAACCGGAGCGACCGGAACGACCGCTCTGCGGCGCGCGTACACGAACCTGCCACCAGTACAACAAGCGCAGCGGGTCGCCAGCACGGCGACCGCTTCTATACACCGCCGTCAGCTGTTTCAGCGGCCCCTCTAAAACTGGGACGCACTGCTACTCGATGCGGTAACAGAATAGAGACAGACAGTTTTCTACAGCCTATTTTTATTTTTTCTCGATAGGCTTGCAGGGTACAGTGGATGAAAAAAAGAAAATAAAAAGATGCAGTCCGCCGCCTTGGACGATCACGACTCTAATACACGACATTGCAATAGTACAAATATCGCCACACGCCTTTTCTACGATTAGAAAAGACAATGTAATCTTAGCAGCGATATAGCAACGTAGAAATATGATTTCGTGATCAGATAGACGTTGCGAACGTTCAGAATTGCTAACGCTAATCACTTTTCTCCGGCGATGAAAACGCGTAAAAAGTCGCATCCTTTATATGGTACGCGCCAGTAATACCTTGAACTTGAGCACACGCATGAAATGCGCCAAATAAGAAATCCGGGTGATGTTCGAGGCCACAAATGCTTAGAAAACACCACTGTAGTCGAAGTAAACAAGCACGACGGCACGGGCGTTTCTGCTGTCTTGAGAGTGCCGCCACGACATCGCCGCACGCGTAGGTGGATCTTCCCTTCTAGTACGTGCTGGGTTATCATAGCGACACACGACGAAAATTCACAGTCAAGGATAGCGCTTTTACGCGGAACGATGAGCTTTCACCACGCCGTCCACGCCGACGATCACCACCGACGCCATGTTTGCGGATAGAAGGAGTCGGCCTCCCCGCGACCGGCACGACCGGCCTACAACACGCGGAGATAGGTGCGCTTCCGCGCATTCCTGGGGAACGGAAAATTCACCCCCCGCGGAGGAAGGCAAGGAGAAAACGTAGTCCCTTGTTTGAGAAACGATAATTGCAGTATCGCGTATTCTAAACTAGAAATCTTTTACGTCTTGTGAAATTATCGTGCACAACATATCTAAATGAACTGAAAATTGTTTCTTTAGCGAAACTTTACAAAGACCGCCAAAATTTTCAAACATACAATAATTTCATTGGTCCTCGCAAGTACAGAAAACAGTCCCCACGTATTTTATTCCTGTGTGATTAATAGGCGGTTCTGCCTTCTAAAACTGAAGATACCCATTCACTGACACTTCCTTAACGCCATCGCACCAAAAAGTAGCTTCTCCAAAAACCGCTTGAATGCCCCTTTAAGAACATAAATAAAATTTTTTTTTTTTCTTTATTCCTCTGGTTTTTGTACGGTCATCACATCAGACGGTCACGTCGTAAGGATGGGAAGGGAAAAGAATCGCGCTAAAGATTATTCCCGCGAATGCCGCGATTTTGAGGTGTGTCCTGACGGAAGTTGCCAGCGAAGACCACGTATGCCTATGTGCCGTTATTCTTTGAGTGATCACAAATATCACAGCTACATGGATCATCTGATCAGGTGTCCAATGGTGTTGCTTATTCACCGAAAATAAGCGGTAAACTTTTTTTGCGAATAAACATACACCAAAAAAACACGAAAATTAATCTTTAAAGTAAACACCGATAAAAGTACGCCGAACATTCGAAAAATAAAAACCGAAAACGCGAAATTCTAGTTACAACCGAGCCGTTCGGAGTACAGGTAGGGTGACGAGCGTGTGGCTGGCCCAAGGAGCACGTAGCTTCCACAACACTGTCAGCTTAGGGCTGAACGGGATGGGGAAAGCTAGGGTGCCTACATGTCTCCGCTCCGCTTAGGGTGGCGCCAACTTCTTGTTACCCTTTCCCAGACCCTCTTTCACCGCCATTTTTTCTCACTTCTTATTTCGCTAAACGTACACAACGTTGAGTTTCTGTAGTCTCGACCCACAGGCAACACTGTGAGGCCACTTCCGTCTCCGTTCATAAGAGGAGTCTGAGGCTCAGCGGGATGGCGGTGGTCGTGGCTGTCGCTCTCTTTATTCGGGCGTTTCATACTTTGAAGTAGCGAGCAGAAAGTGTGCGTTGCTTTTATTGGATTGCGAGTTCCCGCGACAAAATGGAACGCCAAAGACCGGCATTGAACGCCGAAACCTCGCCGTCGGAACGAGAGCGGTGAGCGCTCCGTAGCCCTAACGAGGATTGGCGGCGTAGTCCGAGCGCACGACCGGCGAGTGTGACAAAATGGTCGACGAAAACAGGGGAGGTTGCCATGGTAACGAGATGGGCAACACTGGTTTGTTGGCAACAGGTATCACAAACGCCACCCTAAACAGCGGAGCGGCGGAAACATGTAGGCACCCTAGGGAAAGCAACTTTTGTTCAAGTTTTGAGCTACGGGCTAATCTTCTAGGGGGAGAATGGCTGTGTCTGGTAAAACGAACCAGGGTCCGAGAAAGGGGTCACTACCAGTTCGGCCGGCCCTCGCGGAAGGGCCAAGCGTGGATTAGGGCCGAGCGAACCGGAACTGCCGAGTGCGGGGGCTGGGCCGACCACTGCGAAAGGGCCGGGAGGGGTGTCAAGGCCGAAAGAGGGGGGAAGGCCGGGCACGGCGGCAAGGCTAAGGGAGGCGAAAGAGCCGAGAACGGGTGTGGGGATTAGAGCGATCAGCACTGGCGTAGCTACTCCGGCGTCGCGGGAATTCGTTGAAAAGAAGACCGATAGATGGCGCGCCCTGTTTTCGCTCCTTTCTGTTTGGAGACCTGTTTGGTCTGACAAGTTTAGTCTGGAAACCTGTTTTTTTTTCTTTTCTTTTTTTAACGCACAGTGTATTAGCAAAACTTTCATAAGGAAAAATATTAAGGAAACCAACCCGTCCTGGGTTTCGAAACCCAGGACGGGTTGGTTTCCTTAATATTTTTAATTGAAAATCCACTCGCCAAAGTAGCAGACCTCTTATCCGCTAGGCCATGGATGCATGAGGGATTGCGCGTCAACTTTTTAGGAATATAAATAGAAAAAACGAGAATGCACATCTCCTGTTTTTTTTTTTTTCATCTCTTTCTATTACCAATTTTAGCAATCTCAAATATCCTTGCCGCAGCTAAAGTACAGCAAGATGTTTACTTTCAGTCGTGATCAAAACCTGTTGAGTCCCGCTACGACACCGAAATCAAAATTTTGTAATCGGTGCGAGAACAGTAGCCGTGGTTCCAGCCGGCCCGATACGCTCCCAGGCATAACTACTCCTTGGTCGATCGCACCGCTGAAGTATCGTATCGAAGGTGCAAAAACGGTCTGCTAAGACTGAGGGATCATGGATCGCAAAGCATGCTTGGAAGCAACTACACACTAGAGTCGCAGCTCTATATAATGACTGTAGAAGTCACCTGCGTCGCAGACGGAATCTGCGCGAGGAAGACCGATGATTCAACCCAGCGAGAACGCGCTTGAGAGCAGACGACAAAAGACATCACTCCCAAAAATAATAAAAAAAAACAAAAAAAACATAGTGCGTTATTTTTAGACGATTACTGCGCCCCAACTTCCAAGCAGCACACCATTGCTTGACCAAATAGGCCCGCAACTGGCAAATATTGGCTCCAATGTTGGCCTAATGTTGATTTTCTCGAAACCGCTACCCGATCCAACGTTGGACCATTAACTAATGCAAATGTAGGACCACGATTCAACCAATATTTAGGCTAATATTGGACCATCATTTATGCCATCGTTGGACCGCCTTTTAACCAAAATTTAAACCCAACACTGGACCAACACTGGACTAAGCCATCATTGAACCACTATTGATTGTGAATCCTACAACCAATATTGGCATCAAAGTTTAGTCACTGGCTTATCCAATATTAGCAACCAACCTTATGCCCTGGCTATTTAAATTTTGGCATCCGATTTCAAGCGCGGGTTGTACTATTTTCGGCAGCCATATTAGCGGACATGCAGCTTTCTTTTCAGATGTATTTATAGTGATCAGTTGAACACTACATATACTAAGGGTAAAAGCTGAGCTAGTTGGTTCTGAGACATCTTGGGTAAAACCAGCTGAACAAAGGAAGGAAAGTGACAAGGAGAAAAGATTGGCGAACCGACCGCTGGACTACCAACTGTTTTTTTAAAAAAACAGTTGGTAGTCCAGCGGTCGGTTCGCCAATCTTTTCTCCTTGTCACTTTCCTTCCTTTGTTCAGCTGGTTTTACCCAAGACTGCATATACATCTGAAAAGAAAGCTGCAGTAAAGAAGCCACATTCACTGTGGAATTTTTTTTATCGAATCCAGGTAAATATAGAAGCATGCAATTCAAAGTGTACCGTCAATTCATTTTATTAAGTATTACAATGAAAGAAAAATTAAAGCAAAAATGAGTGCCAGGATTCACCCCTGCAAGCTTTGAACTGGGCAAGAACGTGGTGGGATCGCACGCAGAGTTCTGGGCACAAAGTTCTGAAAGAAACAGAAGCGAGGGCCTCGATTCAGGTGCCAGTTCCCACTAGGCCACCTCATACCCCTGTAATTTTAAATATTCATTTACCTTTCATCTTCAGTCACTGTCAGTTCTCTCTTACCCTTGTCAATTATGAATATCGAAATAAAATATAGCTTTATCATTCGTCCAGTGTTGTACACGTTCCTCAAAAAAAGGAACGAAAGCTCGTTCCTCGTTCCTTCTGATTTTTGGAACGCGTTCCCGTTACAAGTTACATCTGTGAAAAAGGAACTCGTTCCCGTTACAGTTTAAAAAATGGAACGTGTCGCTACATATACGTTACATTCGTATATTGCTAATTACTATAATCATGAAGATGTTTTTTTATCTATCTCTTTAGTAGTCAACATACGAGTTTGTATGTCATTATGGAAGGGCAACAGGAGAAGAAAACAAGCGGAAGCAGGGTTTCATTTGTTGATATATTCAAGTTAAAAATCTCAGCTTGTAACCATATTCATGTTTGTAGTGGACGATTCAGACGAGCCGAATGTACTTTTACCCAACATTGTACGAGCGTTTTACAGCAACCTCACACGTTTCAATAGAGCAAAGTCCCTTGTTCGAACTTCACAACAGTTGCTTCTCGATGTTGCTGTCCGCAAGACGAGCAAGTCGAGGAGATGGTAGGGTTTTTGGAAGGTCAGTCTTAAAAACTACAAATACTTCTTTGTAAGGTTGGCTTTGTTGTTCATTTTGAAGGTGCGGGCGACAAGAGAAGAAATAATGGCTATTTTCTTTTGTGTATCTTTTAAGTGACCAATGTTCGGGATACAAGGGTGCGTTCGATCTCTGGCAGTCTGTGATCTTGTTGGAACTGTATGTCTCGTTGTGGAAGTTCACAAGTGGCTGTAGTCGGCCTTAAATTTCTGGGTGTATGAGGATTCGTGGAACCAAAGAAAGTAGCTGAGCTTGAAACAACCCTCTTTCTTTGTCTTTTCCTACGACTAAAAGCCTTGCTTTTTGAACCGCAGTTTTGGGCACTCAAAAAAAAATCGATGTCCACCAGCTCTCCTGCACACGAAACTGTTAGCAAGCGAGGACCACACAAAATAATCCATAAGATTATTAGCCAAAAAGGTAACAAGATCCTGCACTTCGTAAAGATATTGTTTTTGTACTTTCAAAATTTCTCTGTTCGACACAAAATAAAAATTACCCCACTGGACGAAAAAAAGGAACGCCGTTACTCTTTCCGTTCCAGTAAAAATGTAACGCGTTCCCGTTCCAGTTCCAGCGATACAAAATGGAACTGCGGCGTTCCTTCGTTCCTCCTAAAAGGAACGCGTTCCAGGAACGCCGTTCCGTACAACACTGCATTCGTCGCCCTTTAATCAACTGTTCGATTAATCGATTCAGTTGCCCTCTAAGTATAAAATCTAAGAAAGGCCTACGGACTCTTTTAATGTTTACTTTTTCTATAATGAAAACTTTCTTTTCCAGCGAATATTTTTTCGTTATTTTGTATACAATAAACTTGAGTATTCTAGGAGATAGCAGTACTGCCTTATATAACAAAGAGATGAGCAAGTAAGACACCTGGGCCGGCTTGCTGGATTCAATGTCCCAGCCGACAATCGGTGAAAAAAAAGCACTGCAAAGGGTAGGGCGCGCGAGCGTCTTGAGACGAGGTATGAGTCGCGCTCAGCTTCTGCGTTGGCTTCGACAGTGCTTTCCCTAGTCTCAGCTGAGACGCTGTTTCCAGCAACCCGGCATAGGCGTTAACTGTTGTTTTGTTCGCCCGACTTGTCCTAACTCAGAGCTCAACCGATCTAGTATTAAATATTGATAGTGATTAAAGAAATTAATCCAATAGTAGAAAGGTTAATCCATAAATTGTTTAGCCCTATTCTTGCAACATCACAGGGTTCCTGAACCCTTCATCTAGCCTTAAGACCTGCTAATTACAATCTCACCATTTAAGTTAACACCTATATCTCTACGTTGATTGGGAAAAAAAATTCTTTACATTTACGGCATTTGCGGCACAGAAATATGTAGTTACAAATGTACTAATATTTCCTCCATAATCTTTACAAGTTATAAATCAAATCGCTGGCCTTTTCAGCTCACTAGTGTCAAATTTACTACGGAATTAACAGTTCAATAAATAGCGTGTTATACGAGAGGAACATTACAGTTGAACAGAACACAACGCTTGAATCAATCAAGAATTTAAAATAAATCACGCACGTAAAAAAAGCTTGACGAGTAAAGAAAATTACTGGCAAATACACTCACATAGCGCGTTGACATAAATTAAACTCCACTTCCAGCCAACAAACCGAATCTGGGCAAATAAGGGTTAACCAACGCTTCTGTGGTATTCAGCTTTAGACATACATCTTCCGACACGAAGATACCCATATTTTAACAGGAAAAATAAAATAAAAATGACTTCGAACATAAAAAATAACCAATCAGAACGTCTCTAATAGTCTATTAGAATAAAAAAAACAAAAAAAAACACTTGCAATTAGCGCTGTACAAGGCCTGTCGGGCCCATCTCTGTGGGTTACAGGCTGGGCAGGCTGGACTCGTCGGAGATTCCTGTCACAGAGTTCGACGCAGTCCAAACTCATCGGATCATGACAAAGCGCGTACATTGCGTAGCAAGAACACATGTCCCCGATGGTCAAGAGGTCATCTCTTTGTCACTCACATGGAAGAAAGGGCGGTCCGTCGCGTCTTCGGTCCGCCGAAGCTAGTAGTGACATGAATTGACACAACAAAGGAAGGTCACAGGTGTGTAGGGGCTGCCGAGAGTATATCCATGGTTTTGACTAGAGCCAATAAATGAGCTGCGTCTAGAGTATCGGCACTCCGTTCGCTGGCATTGTTGTGGGCGCCGCCCTTTTTGGTGCTTGTGCAGAGCAGACGTAGCTGCCGATCGTCATGATTCAAAAGTGCGACTTCCTCAACATTAGATTCGGTGTAAGGAAGCTCATGTAATATAGCTTTGCTTTGTCGCGAACTTTTAAACATTTTTGGAGGACGAAAAAGCGTTTTCTGTGATTTCAGATAAAGCTTCACATAACTGCTAACAATGATTTTAAGCCACAACACGGCCAAGTGTCGTTACTCTGAAGCGTTGCTTATTTAGTGGCACAAGTTTTGACAATCCGCATGTTGAAGATCGCACTTGGCATTAAGACGGAATGCGCTGCTGGTGTTCGTAGCTCTAAAACCACCGTTTTTGCCGTTTCCAGAAGAGGTAGCGTGGATGGCGAAGATGTCGAGCCCCTTCGAACGATAAAAATAGTCCGCTAAGCAATAAAATGCACTAAAACAACTTAAAAACTGGCACCACGATGTCCTGATATGCGCATGTTGATCTTGCAATCCTTTCTCTTGGAGAAAAGAGCTGTTTCTGCCCGTTTGTAGTTCCCGGTTGCCCAACACTGTTCACGATGGTGAACTTCGTCGAATTTTGCCGAAAGTTCCCCGAAACAGTCGAATAGTCCCCACTAGGGTGCCTACATGTTTCCGCCGCTCCGCTGTTTAGGGTGGCGTCAACGTTTGTGATACCTGTTGCCGACAAACCAGTGTTACCTACCTCGTTACCATGGCAGCCTCCGCTGTTTCGTCAACCATTTTGTCACACTCGCCAGTCGTGCGCTCGCGCTACTCCCATCGTTAGGGCTAGGGAGTGCCCACCGCTCTCGTTCTGACGGCGAGGTTTCGGCGTGCGATGCCGGTCTGTTGTGTTCCATTTTGTCGAGGGGACTCACGTTTCGATAAACGCAACGCATACTTCCTGCTTGCAACTTCAAAGTATGAAACACTCGAATAAAGAGAGCGACAGCCACGACGACCGCCTTCCCGCTGAGCCTCCGACTCGTCCGACTCCTCTTATGAACGGAAACGGAAGTGGCCTCACGGTGTTGCCGGTGTGTCGAAACTACGAAAACTCAACGTTATGTACGTTTAGCCAAATAAGAAGTGGGTCAAAATGGCGGTGGGAGAGGATCTGGGAAAGGGTAACGAGAAGTTGGCTCCACCCTAATGGCGCATTCACACTGGAAGCGGATCCACGTTCGCGAAGCGGTCGCGGATGCGGTTCGCGAGCGACCCCGTTCAGACACACCGAGAGGCGGTTGGCGGTTTCTCGGCGACCACGCGTGATCTTTTGAGACTTGGGTTTGGCAACCCTGTTTTACAATCCAAAATCCTGCAAACTTTTACAATCCAAAATCCAAAATCCAAAATCCTGCAAACTTTTACAATCCAAAATCCAAAATTTACAATCCGCAGAAACTGGAGGAAGAGGTGGAAACCAGGCAGGTGGAGACGTACGGGAACCTCATGCGGTGGTGGAAGGACCACCTGGAAAAACTGAAACGACCGACACGAGGGAAGCGGAGGAGAAAACGATGGTGGGATGTCGAGGTGAAGGAGGCCATTACAAGAAGGCAACTGGCAAACAGGACTCTGCGAGGGACCATCAGAAAACGAAAGGAGGAGAAGAAAGCCCCCCTACAGAAAGATTCAAGAGAATGGAGGGAGTACCAGAGCAGGAAAATAGAGGTGACAGCTTTGATTCAAAGCAAAATGGCCAAGGTAGATAAGAGATTTTTGGAAGAACTGAGAGAGGCAGGACGTGAGGCCCCACCGAAGTTCTGGCGACATGTACAGGGCCAAACAGGTCGACCCAGAGAGGATGCTGTAATCAAAGACGATGCAACGGGAAAGGAACTGGACCCTGGAGAGACCAACCGGTACATTGAGAGGTGGATAGGGGACATGTTCACAGGGGACAGCCGACAAATGGACAGTGAGGAGGGGGAGACGGAGGACGAACTGCAGGAGCAACCGAGCAGAGAGGAAATCACGGAGAGGGAGTTAAATAGAGCAGTCAAGAGGATAGGAGGAACCACAGCCACTGGAATGGACGAAATCCCAATGAGGCTGGTGAAGGAGCTGGGGCCAGAGACGAGAGCACTGCTGCGCGAGATCCTCAACCAGATCCTGAAGGACGGATGGGTGCCGGAGGAGTGGCGAACCTCAAGACTCAGGCTCATCTACAAGGGAAAAGGGCAAAAGTCAACGCTCGGAAACTACCGCCCCATAGCCATCACATCGGTACTCTACCGCGTGTTCACACAAATAATACGAGACCGATTGCAGACATGGGCAGAGGCAGAAGGAGTCCTGGGGGAGCTGCAGAATGGGTTCCGGTGGGGGAGACGCCTTGAGGACAATTTATTCGTGCTGACGCAGGCCATCGAGATAGCCCAGAAGGAGAACCGCCCCCTTTACCTCTGTTTTCTCGATATCAGCAAGGCTTACGACACGGTCGAACATCGAAAACTATGGACGCAGCTGGAAGAGCGGGGACTCTGCAGAGAGTGGATAGACCTCTTGCGAAAAGTGTACAGAGGGACGACGGTGGTGGCACAGTGGCAGCAGGAGACAACACATCCAGTGACCTGCTCCAAGGGCTTGAGACAGGGCTGCCCGCTGTCGCCGCTATTGTTTATGCTGTACATAGCAGGAATCGAAAAGCGGCTGCAGGAGAGTGGGGAGGGTTTCTCACTGGAATATTCGGAAGGCGGGGAAAGGAAGGGAGGAAAACTCCCGGGACTCATCTACGCCGACGATATGGTGCTGATGGCGGACTCGCTGCAGGGCCTGCAGGGGCTAATGAACGAGTGTGGTGCAATGGGAGAGGCCCTGGGGCTTAGCTTTAGTTCGCACAAATCTGGGCTGATGGCCTTTGGGGCAGCAGAGGAAAACGGGATCGCCAACCTGTCCATTCAAGCCAATCCTGTACCTTGGGTGGACCACTACAAATATCTGGGTGTAAACCTACAGAAGGGACACCACTACCTCCTAGAGCACGAGACGAAGGTCAAGGCGAAGAGCAGGAAGAACAAGGGCATAGCAACGGCCAGGGCCCTCTGGGAATATAACCGATACGAGGTAACCCGAGCGGTCTGGAAGATGGTGGCGGTGCCGGGGCTCACTTTTGGCAACTCAGTGTTGTGCCTGTCATCAGGTACCAGGCAATACCTCGAGGTCCGTCAGAGGGAGGTGGGAAGGTCGGCACTGGGAGCAAGCCGAACAGCACCGAACGAAGCCGTCCAAGGAGACATGGGCTGGTCCGGTTTTGAGGCCAGGGAGGCCCGAGCCAAACTGGACTTCGAGCGACGCCTCAGCCGGATCAGCGAAGAGCGCTGGGCCAGACAGGTCTTCAAGTATGTACATCTTCGGTCCGTCCCAACCCGGTAGGTGCGACGGACGCGCCAGCTGGCACAGCGATACGAGGTCATCGGCCCACTCCTCTACCCAGCCGCGGAGCAGCCGGAACTGCAGCAGAGCATCCGCACGAGGGTGATCGAGAGCGAGACGCGGCGATGGGCGGAAGCGGCACGTCTGAAACCAGCGCTGGCCCTGTATGCCAGAGAGAAACAGGAGGTGAAGCGAATACCTTTCATGGACAACAGCAAGGGCAGTGCACTGCTTTCGGACGCCCGAGGCGGCATGCTGCGGACCCGCGTTTTCCGCGCGAAGTACATGGACATGGAAGTGAAGTGCGTCATGTGCGCGCAGGGAGCAGACGAGACGGCGGAACACGTCATACTGGAATGCACAGGTATAAAGCCGGACGTGACGTACGAACCAGACATGGCGGTGGCGCTGGGTTTCCGTGGCGTTGACGAACAGTACGACGCCGATAGCTCGCAGCCAGTGGAGGTGACAAAGAGGAGACTGGAGTGTTGGTGGAGGAGAGCAAAAGAACACAACTACGTTTTTGGCTAGTGTAGCTACTAGCCAGGCTAGATCCAGCGCTGCTGAGATCCCCCGATATAAAGGGGTTAGCCCCAAATCCAATCAAATCCAATCCACTTTAATTCAAGATCCAAAGCCAAAGTTTTGCTATTTTGGCACTCGGGATATTTTTCTCCGGGATGTTCGCGCGCATCACGAGTTCAGGCAGCGAAAGAAGAAGCATGGACCCGCCAAACTCGCCTGTGATTCTCTCGACTTCGCCCAAAGCAAAGCCCAGCGAGGCGCGCCTTGCTGACTCAGAACAGGATGCCCCCGACCTTTTCTTCGCAGTGGGCCCTTCCCGCATGAATAGCTGACCTTGTTTTCGAGATAGAAGGCCAGTTTTTTCCCACTCGTTGTTCGCTCTTATCATTTTCGAAGTTGTGAGCGGTGGGGTGGACCGTGGTGCGAGGGAATGTGTTCGGTGCTCGCCGGTCGTGGCTTCGTTGGTGGCGGACTCTCCTCTCGTCACTCGCTCGTCGATCGAGTCTACAGTTTGTTTGACATTAATCTCAAATAAACGCCGTATGGATTACCTATGCACTGTCTGGTACGTACAATTTATTCCTTGAGTAGGTTCCCTTTATTTATTTTATTAGTAGTAAACGTTACAGGTCGAGCTAGCGCAGGTACCCTGCCCCCTCCGCAGTAGTGCGTTAGCTACGCAATCAAGCTCACGACGTCTCTATCGGCCTTCGTGGTGATCATGCACGGAGTCGAAAGCTTTCAATAGTTCACGCGACTATCTTAGTGGGTAGAAAAGCTGACATTTCGGTCGATCAGGGGCGGGAGCCGATGTTCTACAGGCAGAGATTAACAAGACAGCGAACTTGGGCCTGTGGCACCCGGAATAATAAACAAACTCTTACCCGAACCAAATCACCGGTGCGAAGCCCGTTAAAATTACCGAGTCAATTCTTTTCGCGGTGGATTCAAGTGACGGACGTGAGCATCAAGTTTCTCCGTTGATTTGTCGAAAGCTAAGACTACAGCGCTAGGACTACAGCGCCTTGGATGCCTCACCAGCGACAGGTGCCATCTTGTTTTGAAAGTCACTGACGTCACGTCAGCGTCTCGTTGTGATTGGTTGCCGCTTTGCGGTTCGTGAACGCGGTTGGGAGAAATCGGTCCCGAAGCGGTTGGCAAAAACGCGCTCCAGCCGCTCGATCCTAGCCGCTTTGCGGTTGAGAACGCGCGGAACCGCTTCGCGAACGCGGATCCGCTTCTAGTGTGAACGCGCCATAAAGCGCGACCCAAACCAACGCTTCTTTTTGCGCCTGTAGGTCGTGCGGCTGCGGATGTGACGCATTTCGTGGCGTTTTTGCTGTTTCCGGGCGCGCTTTCTGATTCAGAACCGTGCGCTTTGGTTTAGACAGGCAAAACTTCGGGCGAGCGCGCACGCGCGCACGCAGGCACGAGCGCACCAGCAAAGTGCAACTGCGACAGTCTGGCCGGCCAGACGGCGAGAGAAAGAGAGAGAGAGAGAGATCGCGTTGTCATGTTGGAAGAGAATAAAAGGGGGGGAGGAGAGGGCAGCCAGACGGCGAGAAACGCGGAGCCGGAACTAGCTTGCCCCCCACCGATTGGCCGGGACACAGGAGCGCCCTACTACGTCACCGCGCGTTTTTGTGCACGTTGAGAAGAAGTTGAAATTATCCAACTTTCTTGTGCGCGCCCGGAAAGAGCGAAGAAGCGGCGCGACGTCACGAAAATACGTCACATCCGCAGCCGCACGACCTACAGGCGCAAAAAGAAGCGTTGGTTTGGATCGCGCTTAAAGCGGAGCGGAAACATGTAGGCAGTCTTGTACACGTTACTAAAAAAAAGTAATCGATTACAATTACTATTACTTTTGGCTAAAAAGTATTCGATTAGATCAATTGATTACTCGATGGCAAAAGTAATTGGACATTACTTAGATAAGTAATCGTTACTTTTCCGATTACTTTATTGTGGGAAGACACATCTTTAGCGCTCGTAACAATGAACTACTTCCAACCTATATTTCACATTTGCACAAGTATTGAAGAAGAAAAACTGGCTCCCTATTCGTGGTCGTTGCACCTTCACAATGCGGACACAAGCATAGAATTCGTTTGAAGACTTTTAATGATTTGGGCGTTCGCCAGTGTGTGTGTTTGTGTGTGTGTGTGGGGGGGGGGGGGAGCGGAGGGGGTTCTAGATCTTGTTAAGCTTGAGCAAGGGTTGTCGCTCAAAGTTTGCGTCGCTCATTTCATTATTCACATGTCGATGAGCTCGCATGCTAACAAAAGAGCAGCAGCTCCAGGATTTGAAACGGATCATGTGTAGTTTCCATTAGAGGGAAGAGATCGCCCCGACCACTTCTCAACTTGAAACCTTGCTTGTCACAAAGACCACGTAGGGGAAATGGGGAAATATTTTAACTGCCTTTGTTATATTTTGCATCTGCTTTAGGCATTCTTCGGTTCTGGTTCTTGTACGGGCTGCGAGTAGGTACCCTAAGCAGGATTTTTTTTTTATTTTTTATTTATATGTGTGTGTGCGTGAGGGGGCTAGTTTGAACGAAGGACTCACAAAGCTACATTCTGTTTTCTCAAACTTCGCCCTGAATGGCCATTGTCACGCACTGTGGCTTCCCTGGGGCATCCCACTCCCAGTCCCAGCTCGAAAAAACAAAAAGAAAACGGTCATTCCACAGAAACTGTACATAGAAAGAGAGTGTCCTCGTTTCCTGCAGCTCCGCAAAAATCTTTCTTTTTTCCGTTAGAAAAAAAAACAAAAAAACTTAAAACGCGAATTTTATTTTTGTAATTTCATAAAAAAAAGGCGTGTGCCGGCGGGGGGGGGGGGGGGGGAGGTTCCCGTGGACAAATTGTATCGGTTACAAGTAATTTTATTACTTAAAAAAGTAATCATATTACTCTTGTGATTACTGCCTAATAAAAGTAATCAACTGATTACAAAATTACTCCAAAAAGTAATCGATTACAAGTAATTTGATTACTTGTAATGCGTACGGTACAAGTCTGCATGTAGGCACCCTAGTCCCCACCGTCCTCCAGTCGACCCCTACCTTATCGTGTGGCCTTGGTCAACGCGACCTCACTTTCTGTGTGTGTTTCGCTAGCTGGACTCCGTCACCCCTGAGCTGAGAGTGTGGAGGAAGCTAAGGTGCTCGGTGAACCAATCGCACGTCTAACTTTAATCACGTGATGACGCTCCTTCCCGTAACCACACGCAGAGAGCGGGGTATGTGATGACGGATCCGGCGGGCTCGTAGCTCCCACTGTACTGTCAGCTTAGGAATGAACGGATTCCTTGTCGCTCAAGGACGCCGAGCCCTCTTCGCCCACAAAGGAGATTTGTGT
Source organism: Ixodes scapularis (assembly GCF_016920785.2). Classification (NCBI taxonomy): domain Eukaryota; kingdom Metazoa; phylum Arthropoda; class Arachnida; order Ixodida; family Ixodidae; genus Ixodes; species Ixodes scapularis. Next base: position 934 of record NW_024610089.1, on the reverse strand, counting down.
GGGGAAAACGGGAGGGTAACTGTTCTCTCATCCCGTCTCTCGCCCTTTCTGAGGGAAAGAGAGGGTGCGCCATGAGTTTAGCCGGGTGACCTTGGTAAGCAATCCGTTCCGAGGCCGTCAGGCTCGCCCCTCCCCTGTGCTCTCCCCTTTCTCAAATACTTTCGTCTGTTTCTGCTCAAATTTGCTATCCGGTTCTGAGCCTTTTATACTCCCAGTATAAAAGGCTCTGATCCGGTTGTCCCAAAACGAATGTGGTAAAGTTTGCTTATATAAGAAAAACAAAAACAAAAACAAAAAACTCTAGAGCAAAAGGAAAAAAAGCGACTGAGAGACACGAAGCTCGAAACTCAACTTGAAGCCTACTGTCAAAATTAAAAAGTGACAATAAAAAATAAAATGGCTACCAACGAACAAAATAAGGGTCTATATAAATTTCAAGAAAAATTGTCGGCCTTGTTGGCGTTCCCTCAGAACACCATTGAAGCTAACTAGATTATGCTTCCAAATAAACAAAACAGGAGAGCATGCGCACAAAAAAAACAAAAAAAAACAACAAAAACATTCACACAAACATGTCGGATGCGCTACATCGGTAGTCTAAAATATCAACGACAGATGGGCGTTCGTACATATGTCGCATGATAGCCCCACGTGCAGAATCCCTGTGGAAGCTTCAACCAGCATTGTTCCAATGACGGCATGATTACGTTACACACGCTCGCGTGCCCACTTATTGCCGCTTAAAGGGCCTCTGACACGCCCCCCCCCCCCCCCCCCCCCCCCAATTTCTTTTTTTTTCATGCTAGGCGTTAAAATGTTGTATCAGGATATCACCAAAGAATTGTTTCACTTTGGAGTTGCGTAGATTCTTTATAAAAAATAGAAATACGAGGCCAATTCAAAGTTCCCGCCAGTGCACTGTGACGTAACAGTG